>NW_027328740.1:24404799-24705721 GCF_048564905.1 Vicugna pacos
CTGTGACCCCTGAAAAATGCGTGTGCTCTGTTTCCCCATGTCCAGCACACACAGGAAGAAGTGTTCTGGGGTTGTGAGTGTGGGGAGGTTCCTCCAACAGACAGCAGCACCTGGGTTGTAATAGAATCCCTTCGCTTGACTTCCCTAAGTGTTTTCCTAGGCCTAGCAGTAAGCGATGGTGGGGGATGGGCTCTAAAGCCAAGTATTAGCGAGTGCATCTCTGTGGGTAGTGGAGGGTTTTAAACTACTTCCCCAACCTTGGAACACCTGTGCCCCATAAAGATGCGTGGAATCTGTTTCCCCACCTCCAGCACACACACGGAGACGTGCTCAGGTATCCTGATTGTGGGGAGGCTCCTCCAAATGACAGCAGCGCCTGGGTTCTAAAAGAATCCCTTAGCTTGTCTTCCCTGATGGCATGCCTAGGCTGGAGAGTGGGGGAAAGTGGGGGTTGGGCTCTAAACCAAGTATAAGCGAGAGCCTATCCATGGGATGTGGGTTTTTAACCTACAACCCACAACCATGGAATAAATGTGCCCCCTGAAAGATGCTTTGACTGTTTCCCTACATCCAGCACACACACGAAGATGTGTTCTTGTATTCTTAGTGTGGGGAAGTTCCTCAAACTGACAGCAGCACCTGGATTCTATTAGTATCCCTTAGCTTCTGTTCCCTGAGTGTTCTTTTAGGCCAGGCCATGAGGGAAAGCTGGGGGTTGGGCTTGGAGGCCACGTAGCAGTGAGTGCCCCATGATCCATTGAGGAAGTACTTAGAGGACTTCTCCCTAAAGGGAACACCTTTTCCTGCATTCATCTGGGTGCAGTGGGGCTGCACATCTCTCCCACTCCTAAGAAAGTGTTCTGGAATTCTGAGTGCAGGGAAGTTCCTCCAACTGACAGCAGCGCCTGGGTTCTAATTGAATCCCTTTGCTTGTCTTCCCTGATGGAAAGCCTAGGCGGGAGTGCGGGGGAAAGTGTGGTTTGGGCTCCAAAACCAAGTATTTGCGATGACCTCTCTATGGTTTGTGGAGGTGTTTAAACTACATCCCTAACCTGGGAACACCTGTGCCCCCATAAAGATCCGTGGAGTCTGTTTTCACACCTCCAGCACACACACGAACACTTGCACAGTTATCCTGAGTGTGGGCAGCATCCTCCAACTGAGAGCAGGGCCTTGGTTCTTATAAAATCGCTTAACTTGTCTACCCTGTTTGGTTGCCTGATACGGAGTGCTGGGGAAAGGGTGGGTTGGGCTCTAAATCCAAGTATTAGCGAGTGCTTCTCCATGGGATTTGGAGGTTATTAACCAAAAGCCCACAACATGGGAATACCTGTGCTCCTTGAAAAATGCGTGGACTCTGTATCCCCACCACCAGAACACACATGAAGAAGTTTTCTGCTATCCTGAGTGTGGGCTGGCAATTTCAGGTGACAGAAGTGGCTGGGTTCTAATAGAATCCCTTAGCTTGTAATCCCTGAGTGTTTCCCTAGGACTGACTCTGAGAGAAACCTGGGGGTTGGGCTTTGAGGCCAAATAGTAGCGAGTGTCCCCGATGGACTGAGGAAGTATTTAGATGAATTCTCCATAAAGGGAAACACCTGAGCACCCATTCATCTGCGTGGAGTGGGGCTTCAAATCTCCCCACCACACAAGGTTGGGTTCCAGTATCCTGAGGGTGGGGTAGTTCCTCCAACTGACATCAGCGTCTTGGTTTTAATAGAATCCCTTTGCTTGTCTTCCCTGATGGTTTGCCTAGGCCAGTGTGTGGTTGAAAGTGGGATTTGGGATCTAAAACTAAGTATTAGCGTGTGCCTCTCCATGGGTAGTGGAGATGTTTAAACTACAACCCACAACTTGGGAATTACTGTGACCCCTGAAAAATGCGTGTGCTATGTTTCCCCACGTCCAGCACACACAGGAAGAAGTGTTCTGGGGTTGTGAGTGTGGGGAGGTTCCTCCAACAGACAGCAGCACCTGGGTTGTAATAGAATCCCTTCGCTTGACTTCCCTAAGTGTTTTCCTAGGACTAGCAGTAAGCGATGGTGGGGGATGGGCTCTAAAGCCAAGTATTAGCGAGTGCATCTCTGTGGGTAGTGGAGGGTTTTAAACTACTTCCCCAACCTTGGAACACCTGTGCCCCATAAAGATGCGTGGAATCTGTTTCCCCACCTCCAGCACACACACGGAGACGTGCTCAGGTATCCTGATTGTGGGGAGGCTCCTCCAAATGACAGCAGCGCCTGGGTTCTAAAAGAATCCCTTAGCTTGTCTTCCCTGATGGCATGCCTAGGCTGGAGAGTGGGGGAAAGTGGGGGTTGGGCTCTAAACCAAGTATAAGCGAGAGCCTATCCATGGGATGTGGGTTTTTAACCTACAACCCACAACCATGGAAAAAATGTGCCCCCTGAAAGATGCTTTGACTGTTTCCCTACATCCAGCACACACACGAAGATGTGTTCTGGTATTCTGAGTGTTCGGAAGATCCTCAAACTGACAGCAGCACCTGGATTCTATTAGTATCCCTTAGCTTCTGTTCCCTGAGTGTTCTTTTAGGCCAGGCCATGAGGGAAAGCTGGGGGTTGGGCTTGGAGGCCACGTAGCTGTGAGTGCCCCCTGATCCATTGAGGAAGTACTTAGAGGACTTCTCACTAAACGGAACACCTTTTCCTGCATTCATCTGGGTGCAGTGGGGCTGCACATCTCTCCCACCCCTAAGAATGTGTTCTGGAATTCTGAGTGCAGGGAAGTTCCTCCAACTGACAGCAGCGCCTGGGTTCTAATTGAATCCCTTTGCTTGTCTTCCCTGATGGAAAGCCTAGGCGGGAGTGCGGGGGAAAGTGTGGTTTGGGCTCCAAAACCAAGTATTTGCGATGACCTCGCTATGGTTTGTGGAGGTTTTTAAACTACATCCCTAACCTGGGAACACCTGTGCCCCCATAAAGATCCGTGGAGTCTGTTTCCACACCTCCAGCCCACACACGAACACTTGCACAGTTATCCTGAGAGTGGGCAGCCTCCTCCAACTGAGAGCAGGGCCTTGGTTCTTATAAAATCGCTTAACTTGTCTACCCTGTTTGGTTGCCTGATACGGAGTGCTGGGGAAAGGGTGGGTTGGGCTCTAAATCCAAGTATTAGCGAGTGCTTCTCCATGGGATTTGGAGGTTATTAACCAAAAGCCCACAACATGGGAATACCTGTGCTCCTTGAAAAAAGCGTGGACTCTGTATCCCCACCACCAGAACACACATGAAGAAGTTTTCTGCTATCCTGAGTGTGGGCTGGCAATTTCAGGTGACAGAAGCGGCTGGGTTCTAATAGAATCCCTTAGCTTGTAATCCCTGAGTGTTTCCCTAGGACTGACTCTGAGAGAAACTTGGGGGTTGGGCTTTGAGGCCAAATAGTAGCGAGTGTCCCCGATGGACTGAGGAAGTATTTAGATGAATTCTCCACAAAGGGAAACACCTGAGCACCCATTCATCTGCGTGGAGTGGGGCTTCTAATCTCCCCACCACACAAGGTTGGGTTCCAGTATCCTGAGGGTGGGGTAGTTCCTCCAACTGACATCAGAGTCTTGGTTTGAATAGAATCCCTTTGCTTGTCTTCCCTGATGGTTTGCCTAGGCCAGTGTGTGGTTGAAAGTGGGATTTGGGATCTAAAACTAAGTATTAGCGTGTGCCTCTCCATGGGTAGTGGAGATGTTTAAACTACAAACCACAACTTGGGAATTACTGTGACCCCTGAAAAATGCGTGTGCTATGTTTCCCCATGTCCAGCACACACAGGAAGAAGTGTTCTGGGGTTGTGAGTGTTGGGAGGTTCCTCCAACAGACAGCAGCACCTGGGTTGTAATAGAATCCCTTCGCTTGACTTCCCTAAGTGTTTTCCTAGGCCTAGCAGTAAGCGATGGTGGGGGATGGGCTCTAAAGCCAAGTATTAGCGAGTGCATCTCTGTGGGTAGTGGAGGGTTTTAAACTACTTCCCCAACCTTGGAACACCTGTGCCCCATAAAGATGCGTGGAATCTGTTTCCCCACCTCCAGCACACACACGGAGACGTGCTCAGGTATCCTGATTGTGGGGAGGCTCCTCCAAATGACAGCAGCGCCTGGGTTCTAAAAGAATCCCTTAGCTTGTCTTCCCTGATGGCATGCCTAGGCTGGAGAGTGGGGGAAAGTGGGGGTTGGGCTCTAAACCAAGTATAAGCGAGAGCCTATCCATGGGATGTGGGTTTTTAACCTACAACCCACAACCATGGAATAAATGTGCCCCCTGAAAGATGCTTTGACTGTTTCCCTACATCCAGCACACACACGAAGATGTGTTCTTGTATTCTTAGTGTGGGGAAGTTCCTCAAACTGACAGCAGCACCTGGATTCTATTAGTATCCCTTAGCTTCTGTTCCCTGAGTGTTCTTTTAGGCCAGGCCATGAGGGAAAGCTGGGGGTTGGGCTTGGAGGCCACGTAGCAGTGAGTGCCCCATGATCCATTGAGGAAGTACTTAGAGGACTTCTCCCTAAAGGGAACACCTTTTCCTGCATTCATCTGGGTGCAGTGGGGCTGCACATCTCTCCCACTCCTAAGAAAGTGTTCTGGAATTCTGAGTGCAGGGAAGTTCCTCCAACTGACAGCAGCGCCTGGGTTCTAATTGAATCCCTTTGCTTGTCTTCCCTGATGGAAAGCCTAGGCGGGAGTGCGGGGGAAAGTGTGGTTTGGGCTCCAAAACCAAGTATTTGCGATGACCTCTCTATGGTTTGTGGAGGTGTTTAAACTACATCCCTAACCTGGGAACACCTGTGCCCCCATAAAGATCCGTGGAGTCTGTTTTCACACCTCCAGCACACACACGAACACTTGCACAGTTATCCTGAGTGTGGGCAGCCTCCTCCAACTGAGAGCAGGGCCTTGGTTCTTATAAAATCGCTTAACTTGTCTACCCTGTTTGGTTGCCTGATACGGAGTGCTGGGGAAAGGGTGGGTTGGGCTCTAAATCCAAGTATTAGCGAGTGCTTCTCCATGGGATTTGGACATTATTAACCAAAAGCCCACAACATGGGAATACCTGTGCTCCTTGAAAAATGCGTGGACTCTGTATCCCCACCACCAGAACACACATGAAGAAGTTTTCTGCTATCCTGAGTGTGGGCTGGCAATTTCAGGTGACAGAAGTGGCTGGGTTCTAATAGAATCCCTTAGCTTGTAATCCCTGAGTGTTTCCCTAGGACTGACTCTGAGAGAAACCTGGGGGTTGGGCTTTGAGGCCAAATAGTAGCGAGTGTCCCCGATGGACTGAGGAAGTATTTAGATGAATTCTCCATAAAGGGAAACACCTGAGCACCCATTCATCTGCGTGGAGTGGGGCTTCAAATCTCCCCACCACACAAGGTTGGGTTCCAGTATCCTGAGGGTGGGGTAGTTCCTCCAACTGACATCAGCGTCTTGGTTTTAATAGAATCCCTTTGCTTGTCTTCCCTGATGGTTTGCCTAGGCCAGTGTGTGGTTGAAAGTGGGATTTGGGATCTAAAACTAAGTATTAGCGTGTGCCTCTCCATGGGTTGTGGAGATGTTTAAACTACAACCCACAACTTGGGAATTACTGTGACCCCTGAAAAATGCATGTGCTATGTTTCCCCACGTCCAGCACACACAGGAAGTAGTGTTCTGGGGTTGTGAGTGTGGGGAGGTTCCTCCAACAGACAGCAGCACCTGGGTTGTAATAGAATCCCTTCGCTTGCCTTCCCTAAGTGTTTTCCTAGGCCTAGCAATAAGCGATGGTGGGGGATGGGCTCTAAAGCCAAGTATTAGCGAGTGCATCTCTGTGGGTAGTGGAGGGTTTTAAACTACTTCCCCAACCTTGGAACACCTGTGCCCCATAAAGATGCGTGGAATCTGTTTCCCCACCTCCAGCACACACACGGAGACGTGCTCAGGTATCCTGATTGTGGGGAGGCTCCTCCAAATGACAGCAGCGCCTGGGTTCTAAAAGAATCCCTTAGCTTGTCTTCCCTGATGGCATGCCTAGGCTGGAGAGTGGGGGAAAGTGGGGGTTGGGCTCTAAACCAAGTATAAGCGAGAGCCTATCCATGGGATGTTGGTTTTTAACCTACAACCCACAACCATGGAATAAATGTGCCCCCTGAAAGATGCTTTGACTGTTTCCCTACATCCAGCACACACACGAAGATGTGTTCTGGTATTCTGAGTGTGGGGATGTTCCTCAAACTGACAGCAGCACCTGGATTCTATTAGTATCCCTTAGCTTCTGTTCCCTGAGTGTTCTTTTAGGCCAGGCCATGAGGGAAAGCTGGTGGTTGGGCTTCGAGGCCACGTAGCAGTGAGTGCCCCCTGATCCATTGAGGAAGTACTTAGAGGACTTCTCACTAAACGGAACACCTTTTCCTGCATTCATCTGGGTGCAGTGGGGCTGCACATCTCTCCCACACCTAAGAATGTGTTCTGGAATTCTGAGTGCAGGGAAGTTCCTCCAACTGACAGCAGCGCCTGGGTTCTAATTGAATCCCTTTGCTTGTCTTCCCTGATGGAAAGCCTAGGCGGGAGTGCGGGGGAAAGTGTGGTTTGGGCTCCAAAACCAAGTATTTGCGATGACCTCTCTATGGTTTGTGGAGGTGTTTAAACTACATCCCTAACCTGGGAACACCTGTGCCCCCATAAAGATCCGTGGAGTCTGTTTTCACACCTCCAGCACACACACGAACACTTGCACAGTTATCCTGAGTGTGGGCAGCCTCCTCCAACTGAGAGCAGGGCCTTGGTTCTTATAAAATCGCTTAACTTGTCTACCCTGTTTGGTTGCCTGATACGGAGTGCTGGGGAAAGGGTGGGTTGGGCTCTAAATCCAAGTATTAGCGAGTGCTTCTCCATGGGATTTGGACATTATTAACCAAAAGCCCACAACATGGGAATACCTGTGCTCCTTGAAAAATGCGTGGACTCTGTATCCCCACCACCAGAACACACATGAAGAAGTTTTCTGCTATCCTGAGTGTGGGCTGGCAATTTCAGGTGACAGAAGTGGCTGGGTTCTAATAGAATCCCTTAGCTTGTAATCCCTGAGTGTTTCCCTAGGACTGACTCTGAGAGAAACCTGGGGGTTGGGCTTTGAGGCCAAATAGTAGCGAGTGTCCCCGATGGACTGAGGAAGTATTTAGATGAATTCTCCATAAAGGGAAACACCTGAGCACCCATTCATCTGCGTGGAGTGGGGCTTCAAATCTCCCCACCACACAAGGTTGGGTTCCAGTATCCTGAGGGTGGGGTAGTTCCTCCAACTGACATCAGCGTCTTGGTTTTAATAGAATCACTTTGCTTGTCTTCCCTGATGGTTTGACTAGGCCAGTGTGTGGTTGAAAGTGGGATTTGGGATCTAAAACTAAGTATTAGCGTGTGCCTCTCCATGGGTTGTGGAGATGTTTAAACTACAACCCACAACTTGGGAATTACTGTGACCCCTGAAAAATGCATGTGCTATGTTTCCCCACGTCCAGCACACACAGGAAGTAGTGTTCTGGGGTTGTGAGTGTGGGGAGGTTCCTCCAACAGACAGCAGCACCTGGGTTGTAATAGAATCCCTTCGCTTGCCTTCCCTAAGTGTTTTCCTAGGCCTAGCAATAAGCGATGGTGGGGGATGGGCTCTAAAGCCAAGTATTAGCGAGTGCATCTCTGTGGGTAGTGGAGGGTTTTAAACTACTTCCCCAACCTTGGAACACCTGTGCCCCATAAAGATGCGTGGAATCTGTTTCCCCACCTCCAGCACACACACGGAGACGTGCTCAGGTATCCTGATTGTGGGGAGGCTCCTCCAAATGACAGCAGCGCCTGGGTTCTAAAAGAATCCCTTAGCTTGTCTTCCCTGATGGCATGCCTAGGCTGGAGAGTGGGGGAAAGTGGGGGTTGGGCTCTAAACCAAGTATAAGCGAGAGCCTATCCATGGGATGTTGGTTTTTAACCTACAACCCACAACCATGGAATAAATGTGCCCCCTGAAAGATGCTTTGACTGTTTCCCTACATCCAGCACACACACGAAGATGTGTTCTGGTATTCTGAGTGTGGGGATGTTCCTCAAACTGACAGCAGCACCTGGATTCTATTAGTATCCCTTAGCTTCTGTTCCCTGAGTGTTCTTTTAGGCCAGGCCATGAGGGAAAGCTGGTGGTTGGGCTTCGAGGCCACGTAGCAGTGAGTGCCCCCTGATCCATTGAGGAAGTACTTAGAGGACTTCTCACTAAACGGAACACCTTTTCCTGCATTCATCTGGGTGCAGTGGGGCTGCACATCTCTCCCACACCTAAGAATGTGTTCTGGAATTCTGAGTGCAGGGAAGTTCCTCCAACTGACAGCAGCGCCTGGGTTCTAATTGAATCCCTTTGCTTGTCTTCCCTGATGGAAAGCCTAGGCGGGAGTGCGGGGGAAAGTGTGGTTTGGGCTCCAAAACCAAGTATTTGCGATGACCTCTCTATGGTTTGTGGAGGTGTTTAAACTACATCCCTAACCTGGGAACACCTGTGCCCCCATAAAGATCCGTGGAGTCTGTTTCCACACCTCCAGCACACACACGAACACTTGCACAGTTATCCTGAGAGTGGGCAGCCTCCTCCAACTGAGAGCAGGGCCTTGGTTCTTATAAAATCGCTTAACTTGTCTACCCTGTTTGGTTGCCTGATACGGAGTGCTGGGGAAAGGGTGGGTTGGGCTCTAAATCCAAGTATTAGCGAGTGCTTCTCCATGGGATTTGGAGGTTATTAACCAAAAGCCCACAACATGGGAATACCTGTGCTCCTTGAAAAAAGCGTGGACTCTGTATCCCCACCACCAGAACACACATGAAGAAGTTTTCTGCTATCCTGAGTGTGGGCTGGCAATTTCAGGTGACAGAAGCGGCTGGGTTCTAATAGAATCCCTTAGCTTGTAATCCCTGAGTGTTTCCCTAGGACTGACTCTGAGAGAAACCTGGGGGTTGGGCTTTGAGGCCAAATAGTAGCGAGTGTCCCCGATGGACTGAGGAAGTATTTAGATGAATTCTCCATAAAGGGAAACACCTGAGCACCCATTCATCTGCGTGGAGTGGGGCTTCAAATCTCCCCACCACACAAGGTTGGGTTCCAGTATCCTGAGGGTGGGGTAGTTCCTCCAACTGACATCAGCGTCTTGGTTTTAATAGAATCCCTTTGCTTGTCTTCCCTGATGGTTTGCCTAGGCCAGTGTGTGGTTGAAAGTGGGATTTGGGATCTAAAACTAAGTATTAGCGTGTGCCTCTCCATGGGTAGTGGAGATGTTTAAACTACAACCCACAACTTGGGAATTACTGTGACCCCTGAAAAATGCGTGTGCTATGTTTCCCCACGTCCAGCACACACAGGAAGAAGTGTTCTGGGGTTGTGAGTGTGGGGAGGTTCCTCCAACAGACAGCAGCACCTGGGTTGTAATAGAATCCCTTCGCTTGACTTCCCTAAGTGTTTTCCTAGGACTAGCAGTAAGCGATGGTGGGGGATGGGCTCTAAAGCCAAGTATTAGCGAGTGCATCTCTGTGGGTAGTGGAGGGTTTTAAACTACTTCCCCAACCTTGGAACACCTGTGCCCCATAAAGATGCGTGGAATCTGTTTCCCCACCTCCAGCACACACACGGAGACGTGCTCAGGTATCCTGATTGTGGGGAGGCTCCTCCAAATGACAGCAGCGCCTGGGTTCTAAAAGAATCCCTTAGCTTGTCTTCCCTGATGGCATGCCTAGGCTGGAGAGTGGGGGAAAGTGGGGGTTGGGCTCTAAACCAAGTATAAGCGAGAGCCTATCCATGGGATGTGGGTTTTTAACCTACAACCCACAACCATGGAATAAATGTGCCCCCTGAAAGATGCTTTGACTGTTTCCCTACATCCAGCACACACACGAAGATGTGTTCTGGTATTCTGAGTGTTCGGAAGATCCTCAAACTGACAGCAGCACCTGGATTCTATTAGTATCCCTTAGCTTCTGTTCCCTGAGTGTTCTTTTAGGCCAGGCCATGAGGGAAAGCTGGGGGTTGGGCTTGGAGGCCACGTAGCTGTGAGTGCCCCCTGATCCATTGAGGAAGTACTTAGAGGACTTCTCCCTAAAGGGAACACCTTTTCCTGCATTCATCTGGGTGCAGTGGGGCTGCACATCTCTCCCACCCCTAAGAATGTGTTCTGGAATTCTGAGTGCAGGGAAGTTCCTCCAACTGACAGCAGCGCCTGGGTTCTAATTGAATCCCTTTGCTTGTCTTCCCTGATGGAAAGCCTAGGCGGGAGTGCGGGGGAAAGTGTGGTTTGGGCTCCAAAACCAAGTATTTGCGATGACCTCTCTATGGTTTGTGGAGGTGTTTAAACTACATCCCTAACCTGGGAACACCTGTGCCCCCATAAAGATCCGTGGAGTCTGTTTCCACACCTCCAGCACACACACGAACCCTTGCACAGTTATCCTGAGAGTGGGCAGCCTCCTCCAACTGAGAGCAGGGCCTTGGTTCTTATAAAATCGCTTAACTTGTCTACCCTGTTTGGTTGCCTGATACGGAGTGCTGGGGAAAGGGTGGGTTGGGCTCTAAATCCAAGTATTAGCGAGTGCTTCTCCATGGGATTTGGAGGTTATTAACCAAAAGCCCACAACATGGGAATACCTGTGCTCCTTGAAAAAAGCGTGGACTCTGTATCCCCACCACCAGAACACACATGAAGAAGTTTTCTGCTATCCTGAGTGTGGGCTGGCAATTTCAGGTGACAGAAGCGGCTGGGTTCTAATAGAATCCCTTAGCTTGTAATCCCTGAGTGTTTCCCTAGGACTGACTCTGAGAGAAACCTGGGGGTTGGGCTTTGAGGCCAAATAGTAGCGAGTGTCCCCGATGGACTGAGGAAGTATTTAGATGAATTCTCCATAAAGGGAAACACCTGAGCACCCATTCATCTGCGTGGAGTGGGGCTTCAAATCTCCCCACCACACAAGGTTGGTTTCCAGTATCCTGAGGGTGGGGTAGTTCCTCCAACTGACATCAGCGTCTTGGTTTGAATAGAATCCCTTTGCTTGTCTTCCCTGATGGTTTGCCTAGGCCAGTGTGTGGTTGAAAGTGGGATTTGGGATCTAAAACTAAGTATTAGCGTGTGCCTCTCCATGGGTAGTGGAGATGTTTAAACTACAACCCACAACTTGGGAATTACTGTGACCCCTGAAAAATGCGTGTGCTATGTTTCCCCACGTCCAGCACACACAGGAAGAAGTGTTCTGGGGTTGTGAGTGTGGGGAGGTTCCTCCAACAGACAGCAGCACCTGGGTTGTAATAGAATCCCTTCGCTTGACTTCCCTAAGTGTTTTCCTAGGCCTAGCAGTAAGCGATGGTGGGGGATGGGCTCTAAAGCCAAGTATTAGCGAGTGCATCTCTGTGGGTAGTGGAGGGTTTTAAACTACTTCCCCAACCTTGGAACACCTGTGCCCCATAAAGATGCGTGGAATCTGTTTCCCCACCTCCAGCACACACACGGAGACGTGCTCAGGTATCCTGATTGTGGGGAGGCTCCTCCAAATGACAGCAGCGCCTGGGTTCTAAAAGAATCCCTTAGCTTGTCTTCCCTGATGGCATGCCTAGGCTGGAGAGTGGGGGAAAGTGGGGGTTGGGCTCTAAACCAAGTATAAGCGAGAGCCTATCCATGGGATGTTGGTTTTTAACCTACAACCCACAACCATGGAATAAATGTGCCCCCTGAAAGATGCTTTGACTGTTTCCCTACATCCAGCACACACACGAAGATGTGTTCTGGTATTCTGAGTGTGGGGATGTTCCTCAAACTGACAGCAGCACCTGGATTCTATTAGTATCCCTTAGCTTCTGTTCCCTGAGTGTTCTTTTAGGCCAGGCCATGAGGGAAAGCTGGTGGTTGGGCTTCGAGGCCACGTAGCAGTGAGTGCCCCCTGATCCATTGAGGAAGTACTTAGAGGACTTCTCACTAAACGGAACACCTTTTCCTGCATTCATCTGGGTGCAGTGGGGCTGCACATCTCTCCCACACCTAAGAATGTGTTCTGGAATTCTGAGTGCAGGGAAGTTCCTCCAACTGACAGCAGCGCCTGGGTTCTAATTGAATCCCTTTGCTTGTCTTCCCTGATGGAAAGCCTAGGCGGGAGTGCGGGGGAAAGTGTGGTTTGGGCTCCAAAACCAAGTATTTGCGATGACCTCTCTATGGTTTGTGGAGGTGTTTAAACTACATCCCTAACCTGGGAACACCTGTGCCCCCATAAAGATCCGTGGAGTCTGTTTCCACACCTCCAGCACACACACGAACACTTGCACAGTTATCCTGAGAGTGGGCAGCCTCCTCCAACTGAGAGCAGGGCCTTGGTTCTTATAAAATCGCTTAACTTGTCTACCCTGTTTGGTTGCCTGATACGGAGTGCTGGGGAAAGGGTGGGTTGGGCTCTAAATCCAAGTATTAGCGAGTGCTTCTCCATGGGATTTGGAGGTTATTAACCAAAAGCCCACAACATGGGAATACCTGTGCTCCTTGAAAAAAGCGTGGACTCTGTATCCCCACCACCAGAACACACATGAAGAAGTTTTCTGCTATCCTGAGTGTGGGCTGGCAATTTCAGGTGACAGAAGCGGCTGGGTTCTAATAGAATCCCTTAGCTTGTAATCCCTGAGTGTTTCCCTAGGACTGACTCTGAGAGAAACCTGGGGGTTGGGCTTTGAGGCCAAATAGTAGCGAGTGTCCCCGATGGACTGAGGAAGTATTTAGATGAATTCTCCATAAAGGGAAACACCTGAGCACCCATTCATCTGCGTGGAGTGGGGCTTCAAATCTCCCCACCACACAAGGTTGGGTTCCAGTATCCTGAGGGTGGGGTAGTTCCTCCAACTGACATCAGCGTCTTGGTTTTAATAGAATCCCTTTGCTTGTCTTCCCTGATGGTTTGCCTAGGCCAGTGTGTGGTTGAAAGTGGGATTTGGGATCTAAAACTAAGTATTAGCGTGTGCCTCTCCATGGGTAGTGGAGATGTTTAAACTACAACCCACAACTTGGGAATTACTGTGACCCCTGAAAAATGCGTGTGCTATGTTTCCCCACGTCCAGCACACACAGGAAGAAGTGTTCTGGGGTTGTGAGTGTGGGGAGGTTCCTCCAACAGACAGCAGCACCTGGGTTGTAATAGAATCCCTTCGCTTGACTTCCCTAAGTGTTTTCCTAGGACTAGCAGTAAGCGATGGTGGGGGATGGGCTCTAAAGCCAAGTATTAGCGAGTGCATCTCTGTGGGTAGTGGAGGGTTTTAAACTACTTCCCCAACCTTGGAACACCTGTGCCCCATAAAGATGCGTGGAATCTGTTTCCCCACCTCCAGCACACACACGGAGACGTGCTCAGGTATCCTGATTGTGGGGAGGCTCCTCCAAATGACAGCAGCGCCTGGGTTCTAAAAGAATCCCTTAGCTTGTCTTCCCTGATGGCATGCCTAGGCTGGAGAGTGGGGGAAAGTGGGGGTTGGGCTCTAAACCAAGTATAAGCGAGAGCCTATCCATGGGATGTGGGTTTTTAACCTACAACCCACAACCATGGAATAAATGTGCCCCCTGAAAGATGCTTTGACTGTTTCCCTACATCCAGCACACACACGAAGATGTGTTCTGGTATTCTGAGTGTTCGGAAGATCCTCAAACTGACAGCAGCACCTGGATTCTATTAGTATCCCTTAGCTTCTGTTCCCTGAGTGTTCTTTTAGGCCAGGCCATGAGGGAAAGCTGGGGGTTGGGCTTGGAGGCCACGTAGCTGTGAGTGCCCCCTGATCCATTGAGGAAGTACTTAGAGGACTTCTCCCTAAAGGGAACACCTTTTCCTGCATTCATCTGGGTGCAGTGGGGCTGCACATCTCTCCCACCCCTAAGAATGTGTTCTGGAATTCTGAGTGCAGGGAAGTTCCTCCAACTGACAGCAGCGCCTGGGTTCTAATTGAATCCCTTTGCTTGTCTTCCCTGATGGAAAGCCTAGGCGGGAGTGCGGGGGAAAGTGTGGTTTGGGCTCCAAAACCAAGTATTTGCGATGACCTCTCTATGGTTTGTGGAGGTGTTTAAACTACATCCCTAACCTGGGAACACCTGTGCCCCCATAAAGATCCGTGGAGTCTGTTTCCACACCTCCAGCACACACACGAACCCTTGCACAGTTATCCTGAGAGTGGGCAGCCTCCTCCAACTGAGAGCAGGGCCTTGGTTCTTATAAAATCGCTTAACTTGTCTACCCTGTTTGGTTGCCTGATACGGAGTGCTGGGGAAAGGGTGGGTTGGGCTCTAAATCCAAGTATTAGCGAGTGCTTCTCCATGGGATTTGGAGGTTATTAACCAAAAGCCCACAACATGGGAATACCTGTGCTCCTTGAAAAAAGCGTGGACTCTGTATCCCCACCACCAGAACACACATGAAGAAGTTTTCTGCTATCCTGAGTGTGGGCTGGCAATTTCAGGTGACAGAAGCGGCTGGGTTCTAATAGAATCCCTTAGCTTGTAATCCCTGAGTGTTTCCCTAGGACTGACTCTGAGAGAAACCTGGGGGTTGGGCTTTGAGGCCAAATAGTAGCGAGTGTCCCCGATGGACTGAGGAAGTATTTAGATGAATTCTCCATAAAGGGAAACACCTGAGCACCCATTCATCTGCGTGGAGTGGGGCTTCAAATCTCCCCACCACACAAGGTTGGTTTCCAGTATCCTGAGGGTGGGGTAGTTCCTCCAACTGACATCAGCGTCTTGGTTTGAATAGAATCCCTTTGCTTGTCTTCCCTGATGGTTTGCCTAGGCCAGTGTGTGGTTGAAAGTGGGATTTGGGATCTAAAACTAAGTATTAGCGTGTGCCTCTCCATGGGTAGTGGAGATGTTTAAACTACAACCCACAACTTGGGAATTACTGTGACCCCTGAAAAATGCGTGTGCTATGTTTCCCCACGTCCAGCACACACAGGAAGAAGTGTTCTGGGGTTGTGAGTGTGGGGAGGTTCCTCCAACAGACAGCAGCACCTGGGTTGTAATAGAATCCCTTCGCTTGACTTCCCTAAGTGTTTTCCTAGGCCTAGCAGTAAGCGATGGTGGGGGATGGGCTCTAAAGCCAAGTATTAGCGAGTGCATCTCTGTGGGTAGTGGAGGGTTTTAAACTACTTCCCCAACCTTGGAACACCTGTGCCCCATAAAGATGCGTGGAATCTGTTTCCCCACCTCCAGCACACACACGGAGACGTGCTCAGGTATCCTGATTGTGGGGAGGCTCCTCCAAATGACAGCAGCGCCTGGGTTCTAAAAGAATCCCTTAGCTTGTCTTCCCTGATGGCATGCCTAGGCTGGAGAGTGGGGGAAAGTGGGGGTTGGGCTCTAAACCAAGGATAAGCGAGAGCCTATCCATGGGATGTGGGTTTTTAACCTACAACCCACAACCATGGAATAAATGTGCCCCCTGAAAGATGCTTTGACTGTTTCCCTACATTCAGAACACACACGAAGGTGTGTTCTTGCATTCTGAGTGTGGTGAAGTTCCTAAAACAGACAGCAGCATCTGGATTCTATTAGAATCCCTTAGCTTCTGTTCCCTGAGTGTTCTTTTAGGCCAGGCCATGAGGGAAAACTGGGGGTTGGGCTTGGAGGCCACATAGCAGTGAGTGTCCCCTGATCCATTGAGGAAGTACTTAGAGGACTTCTCCGTAAAGGGAGCACCTTTTCCTGCATTCATCTGGGTGCAGTGGGGCTGCACATCTCTCCCACACCTAAGAATGTGTTCTGGAATTCTGAGTGCAGGGAAGTTCCTCCAACTGACAGCAGCGCCTGGGTTCTAATTGAATCCCTTTGCTTGTCTTCCCTGATGGAAAGCCTAGGCGGGAGTGCGGGGGAAAGTGTGGTTTGGGCTCCAAAACCAAGTATTTGCGATGACCTCTCTATGGTTTGTGGAGGTGTTTAAACTACATCCCTAACCTGGGAACACCTGTGCCCCCATAAAGATCCGTGGAGTCTGTTTCCACACCTCCAGCACACACACGAACACTTGCACAGTTATCCTGAGAGTGGGCAGCCTCCTCCAACTGAGAGCAGGGCCTTGGTTCTTATAAAATCGCTTAACTTGTCTACCCTGTTTGGTTGCCTGATACGGAGTGCTGGGGAAAGGGTGGGTTGGGCTCTAAATCCAAGTATTAGCGAGTGCTTCTCCATGGGATTTGGAGGTTATTAACCAAAAGCCCACAACATGGGAATACCTGTGCTCCTTGAAAAAAGCGTGGACTCTGTATCCCCACCACCAGAACACACATGAAGAAGTTTTCTGCTATCCTGAGTGTGGGCTGGCAATTTCAGGTGACAGAAGCGGCTGGGTTCTAATAGAATCCCTTAGCTTGTAATCCCTGAGTGTTTCCCTAGGACTGACTCTGAGAGAAACTTGGGGGTTGGGCTTTGAGGCCAAATAGTAGCGAGTGTCCCCGATGGACTGAGGAAGTATTTAGATGAATTCTCCACAAAGGGAAACACCTGAGCACCCATTCATCTGCGTGGAGTGGGGCTTCTAATCTCCCCACCACACAAGGTTGGGTTCCAGTATCCTGAGGGTGGGGTAGTTCCTCCAACTGACATCAGAGTCTTGGTTTGAATAGAATCCCTTTGCTTGTCTTCCCTGATGGTTTGCCTAGGCCAGTGTGTGGTTGAAAGTGGGATTTGGGATCTAAAACTAAGTATTAGCGTGTGCCTCTCCATGGGTAGTGGAGATGTTTAAACTACAACCCACAACTTGGGAATTACTGTGACCCCTGAAAAATGCGTGTGCTATGTTTCCCCACGTCCAGCACACACAGGAAGAAGTGTTCTGGGGTTGTGAGTGTGGGGAGGTTCCTCCAACAGACAGCAGCACCTGGGTTGTAATAGAATCCCTTCGCTTGACTTCCCTAAGTGTTTTCCTAGGCCTAGCAGTAAGCGATGGTGGGGGATGGGCTCTAAAGCCAAGTATTAGCGAGTGCATCTCTGTGGGTAGTGGAGGGTTTTAAACTACTTCCCCAAACTTGGAACACCTGTGCCCCATAAAGATGCGTGGAATCTGTTTCCCCACCTCCAGCACACACACGGAGACGTGCTCAGGTATCCTGATTGTGGGGAGGCTCCTCCAAATGACAGCAGCGCCTGGGTTCTAAAAGAATCCCTTAGCTTGTCTTCCCTGATGGCATGCCTAGGCTGGAGAGTGGGGGAAAGTGGGGGTTGGGCTCTAAACCAAGGATAAGCGAGAGCCTATCCATGGGATGTGGGTTTTTAACCTACAACCCACAACCATGGAATAAATGTGCCCCCTGAAAGATGCTTTGACTGTTTCCCTACATCCAGAACACACACGAAGGTGTGTTCTTGCATTCTGAGTGTGGGGAAGTTCCTAAAACAGACAGCAGCATCTGGATTCTATTAGAATCCCTTAGCTTCTGTTCCCTGAGTGTTCTTTTAGGCCAGGCCATGAGGGAAAACTGGGGGTTGGGCTTGGAGGCCACATAGCAGTGAGTGTCCCCTGATCCATTGAGGAAGTACTTAGAGGACTTCTCCGTAAAGGGAGCACCTTTTCCTGCATTCATCTGGGTGCAGTGGGGCTGCACATCTCTCCCACACCTAAGAATGTGTTCTAGAATTCTGAGTGCAGGGAAGTTCCTCCAACTGACAGCAGCGCCTGGGTTCTAATTGAATCCCTTTGCTTGTCTTCCCTGATGGAAAGCCTAGGCGGGAGTGCGGGGGAAAGTGTGGTTTGGGCTCCAAAACCAAGTATTTGCGATGACCTCTCTATGGTTTGTGGAGGTGTTTAAACTACATCCCTAACCTGGGAACACCTGTGCCCCCATAAAGATCCGTGGAGTCTGTTTCCACACCTCCAGCACACACACGAACACTTGCACAGTTATCCTGAGAGTGGGCAGCCTCCTCCAACTGAGAGCAGGGCCTTGGTTCTTATAAAATCGCTTAACTTGTCTACCCTGTTTGGTTGCCTGATACGGAGTGCTGGGGAAAGGGTGGGTTGGGCTCTAAATCCAAGTATTAGCGAGTGCTTCTCCATGGGATTTGGAGGTTATTAACCAAAAGCCCACAACATGGGAATACCTGTGCTCCTTGAAAAAAGCGTGGACTCTGTATCCCCACCACCAGAACACACATGAAGAAGTTTTCTGCTATCCTGAGTGTGGGCTGGCAATTTCAGGTGACAGAAGCGGCTGGGTTCTAATAGAATCCCTTAGCTTGTAATCCCTGAGTGTTTCCCTAGGACTGACTCTGAGAGAAACCTGGGGGTTGGGCTTTGAGGCCAAATAGTAGCGAGTGTCCCCGATGGACTGAGGAAGTATTTAGATGAATTCTCCACAAAGGGAAACACCTGAGCACCCATTCATCTGCGTGGAGTGGGGCTTCTAATCTCCCCACCACACAAGGTTGGGTTCCAGTATCCTGAGGGTGGGGTAGTTCCTCCAACTGACATCAGAGTCTTGGTTTGAATAGAATCCCTTTGCTTGTCTTCCCTGATGGTTTGCCTAGGCCAGTGTGTGGTTGAAAGTGGGATTTGGGATCTAAAACTAAGTATTAGCGTGTGCCTCTCCATGGGTAGTGGAGATGTTTAAACTACAAACCACAACTTGGGAATTACTGTGACCCCTGAAAAATGCGTGTGCTATGTTTCCCCATGTCCAGCACACACAGGAAGAAGTGTTCTGGGGTTGTGAGTGTGGGGAGGTTCCTCCAACAGACAGCAGCACCTGGGTTGTAATAGAATCCCTTCGCTTGACTTCCCTAAGTGTTTTCCTAGGCCTAGCAGTAAGCGATGGTGGGGGATGGGCTCTAAAGCCAAGTATTAGCGAGTGCATCTCTGTGGGTAGTGGAGGGTTTTAAACTACTTCCCCAACCTTGGAACACCTGTGCCCCATAAAGATGCGTGGAATCTGTTTCCCCACCTCCAGCACACACACGGAGACGTGCTCAGGTATCCTGATTGTGGGGAGGCTCCTCCAAATGACAGCAGCGCCTGGGTTCTAAAAGAATCCCTTAGCTTGTCTTCCCTGATGGCATGCCTAGGCTGGAGAGTGGGGGAAAGTGGGGGTTGGGCTCTAAACCAAGGATAAGCGAGAGCCTATCCATGGGATGTGGGTTTTTAACCTACAACCCACAACCATGGAATAAATGTGCCCCCTGAAAGATGCTTTGACTGTTTCCCTACATCCAGGACACACACGAAGATGTGTTCTTGTATTCTGAGTGTGGGGAAGTTCCTCAAACTGACAGCAGCACCTGGATTCTATTAGTATCCCTTAGCTTCTGTTCCCTGAGTGTTCTTTTAGGCCAGGCCATGAGGGAAAGCTGGGGGTTGGGCTTGGAGGCCACGTAGCTGTGAGTGCCCCCTGATCCATTGAGGAAGTACTTAGAGGACTTCTCCCTAAAGGGAACACCTTTTCCTGCATTCATCTGGGTGCAGTGGGGCTGCACATCTCTCCCACACCTAAGAATGTGTTCTGGAATTCTGAGTGCAGGGAAGTTCCTCCAACTGACAGCAGCGCCTGGGTTCTAATTGAATCCCTTTGCTTGTCTTCCCTGATGGAAAGCCTAGGCGGGAGTGCGGGGGAAAGTGTGGTTTGGGCTCCAAAACCAAGTATTTGCGATGACCTCTCTATGGTTTGTGGAGGTGTTTAAACTACATCCCTAACCTGGGAACACCTGTGCCCCCATAAAGATCCGTGGAGTCTGTTTCCACACCTCCAGCACACACACGAACACTTGCACAGTTATCCTGAGAGTGGGCAGCCTCCTCCAACTGAGAGCAGGGCCTTGGTTCTTATAAAATCGCTTAACTTGTCTACCCTGTTTGGTTGCCTGATACGGAGTGCTGGGGAAAGGGTGGGTTGGGCTCTAAATCCAAGTATTAGCGAGTGCTTCTCCATGGGATTTGGAGGTTATTAACCAAAAGCCCACAACATGGGAATACCTGTGCTCCTTGAAAAAAGCGTGGACTCTGTATCCCCACCACCAGAACACACATGAAGAAGTTTTCTGCTATCCTGAGTGTGGGCTGGCAATTTCAGGTGACAGAAGCGGCTGGGTTCTAATAGAATCCCTTAGCTTGTAATCCCTGAGTGTTTCCCTAGGACTGACTCTGAGAGAAACCTGGGGGTTGGGCTTTGAGGCCAAATAGTAGCGAGTGTCCCCGATGGACTGAGGAAGTATTTAGATGAATTCTCCACAAAGGGAAACACCTGAGCACCCATTCATCTGCGTGGAGTGGGGCTTCAAATCTCCCCACCACACAAGGTTGGGTTCCAGTATCCTGAGGGTGGGGTAGTTCCTCCAACTGACATCAGAGTCTTGGTTTGAATAGAATCCCTTTGCTTGTCTTCCCTGATGGTTTGCCTAGGCCAGTGTGTGGTTGAAAGTGGGATTTGGGATCTAAAACTAAGTATTAGCGTGTGCCTCTCCATGGGTAGTGGAGATGTTTAAACTACAAACCACAACTTGGGAATTACTGTGACCCCTGAAAAATGCGTGTGCTATGTTTCCCCACGTCCAGCACACACAGGAAGAAGTGTTCTGGGGTTGTGAGTGTGGGGAGGTTCCTCCAACAGACAGCAGCACCTGGGTTGTAATAGAATCCCTTCGCTTGACTTCCCTAAGTGTTTTCCTAGGCCTAGCAGTAAGCGATGGTGGGGGATGGGCTCTAAAGCCAAGTATTAGCGAGTGCATCTCTGTGGGTAGTGGAGGGTTTTAAACTACTTCCCCAACCTTGGAACACCTGTGCCCCATAAAGATGCGTGGAATCTGTTTCCCCACCTCCAGCACACACACGGAGACGTGCTCAGGTATCCTGATTGTGGGGAGGCTCCTCCAAATGACAGCAGCGCCTGGGTTCTAAAAGAATCCCTTAGCTTGTCTTCCCTGATGGCATGCCTAGGCTGGAGAGTGGGGGAAAGTGGGGGTTGGGCTCTAAACCAAGGATAAGCGAGAGCCTATCCATGGGATGTGGGTTTTTAACCTACAACCCACAACCATGGAATAAATGTGCCCCCTGAAAGATGCTTTGACTGTTTCCCTACATCCAGGACACACACGAAGATGTGTTCTTGTATTCTGAGTGTGGGGAAGTTCCTCAAAGTGACAGCAGCACCTGGATTCTATTAGTATCCCTTAGCTTCTGTTCCCTGAGTGTTCTTTTAGGCCAGGCCATGAGGGAAAGCTGGGGTTTGGGCTTGGAGGCCACGTAGCTGTGAGTGCCCCCTGATCCATTGAGGAAGTACTTAGAGGACTTGTCCCTAAACGGAACACCTTTTCCTGCATTCATCTGGGTGCAGTGGGGCTGCACATCTCTCCCACACCTAAGAATGTGTTCTGGAATTCTGAGTGCAGGGAAGTTCCTCCAACTGACAGCAGCGCCTGGGTTCTAATTGAATCCCTTTGCTTGTCTTCCCTGATGGAAAGCCTAGGCGGGAGTGCGGGGGAAAGTGTGGTTTGGGCTCCAAAACCAAGTATTTGCGATGACCTCTCTATGGTTTGTGGAGGTGTTTAAACTACATCCCTAACCTGGGAACACCTGTGCCCCCATAAAGATCCGTGGAGTCTGTTTCCACACCTCCAGCACACACACGAACACTTGCACAGTTATCCTGAGAGTGGGCAGCCTCCTCCAACTGAGAGCAGGGCCTTGGTTCTTATAAAATCGCTTAACTTGTCTACCCTGTTTGGTTGCCTGATACGGAGTGCTGGGGAAAGGGTGGGTTGGGCTCTAAATCCAAGTATTAGCGAGTGCTTCTCCATGGGATTTGGAGGTTATTAACCAAAAGCCCACAACATGGGAATACCTGTGCTCCTTGAAAAAAGCGTGGACTCTGTATCCCCACCACCAGAACACACATGAAGAAGTTTTCTGCTATCCTGAGTGTGGGCTGGCAATTTCAGGTGACAGAAGCGGCTGGGTTCTAATAGAATCCCTTAGCTTGTAATCCCTGAGTGTTTCCCTAGGACTGACTCTGAGAGAAACCTGGGGGTTGGGCTTTGAGGCCAAATAGTAGCGAGTGTCCCCGATGGACTGAGGAAGTATTTAGATGAATTCTCCATAAAGGGAAACACCTGAGCACCCATTCATCTGCGTGGAGTGGGGCTTCAAATCTCCCCACCACACAAGGTTTGGTTCCAATATCCTGAGGGTGGGGTAGTTCCTCCAACTGACATCAGCGTTTTGGTTTGAATAGAATCCCTTTGCTTGTCTTCCCTGATGGTTTGCCTAGGCCAGTGTGTGGTTGAAAGTGGGATTTGGGATCTAAAACTAAGTATTAGCGTGTGCCTCTCCATGGGTAGTGGAGATGTTTAAACTACAACCCACAACTTGGGAATTACTGTGACCCCTGAAAAATGCGTGTGCTATGTTTCCCCACGTCCAGCACACACAGGAAGAAGTGTTCTGGGGTTGTGAGTGTGGGGAGGTTCCTCCAAAAGACAGCAGCACCTGGGTTGTAATAGAATCCCTTCGCTTGACTTCCCTAAGTGTTTTCCTAGGCCTAGCAGTAAGCGATGGTGGGGGATGGGCTCTAAAGCCAAGTATTAGCGAGTGCATCTCTGTGGGTAGTGGAGGGTTTTAAACTACTTCCCCAACCTTGGAACACCTGTGCCCCATAAAGATGCGTGGAATCTGTTTCCCCACCTCCAGCACACACACGGAGACGTGCTCAGGTATCCTGATTGTGGGGAGGCTCCTCCAAATGACAGCAGCGCCTGGGTTCTAAAAGAATCCCTTAGCTTGTCTTCCCTGATGGCATGCCTAGGCTGGAGAGTGGGGGAAAGTGGGGGTTGGGCTCTAAACCAAGGATAAGCGAGAGCCTATCCATGGGATGTGGGTTTTTAACCTACAACCCACAACCATGGAATAAATGTGCCCCCTGAAAGATGCTTTGACTGTTTCCCTACATCCAGCACACACACGAAGATGTGTTCTGTTATTCTGAGTGTGGGGAAGTTCCTCAAACTGACAGCAGCACCTGGATTCTATTAGTATCCCTTAGCTTCTGTTCCCTGAGTGTTCTTTTAGGCCAGGCCATGAGGGAAAGCTGGGGGTTGGGCTTGGAGGCCACGTAGCAGTGAGTGCCCCGTGATCCATTGAGGAAGTACTTAGAGGACTTCTCCCTAAAGGGAACACCTTTTCCTGCATTCATCTGGGTGCAGTGGGGCTGCACAACTCTCCCACCCCTTAGAATGTGTTCTGGAATTCTGAGTGCAGGGAAGTTCCTCCAACTGACAGCAGCGCCTGGGTTCTAATTGAATCCTTTGCTTGTCTTCCCTGATGGAAAGCCTAGGCGGGAGTGCGGGGGAAAGTGTGGTTTGGGCTCCAAAACCAAGTATTTGCGATGACCTCTCTATGGTTTGTGGAGGTGTTTAAACTACATCCCTAACCTGGGAACACCTGTGCCCCCATAAAGATCCATGGAGTCTGTTTCCATACCTCCAGCACACACACGAACACTTGCACAGTAATCCTGAGAGTGGGCAGCCTCCTCCAACTGAGAGCAGGGCCTTGATTCTTATAAAATCGCTTAACTTGTCTACCCTGTTTGGTTGCCTGATACGGAGTGCTGGGGAAAGGGTGGGTTGGGCTCTAAATCCAAGTATTAGCGAGTGCTTCTCCATGGGATTTGGAGGTTATTAACCAAAAGCCCACAACATGGGAATACCTGTGCTCCTTGAAAAAAGCGTGGACTCTGTATCCCCACCACCAGAACACACATGAAGAAGTTTTCTGCTATCCTGAGTGTGGGCTGGCAATTTCAGGTGACAGAAGCAGCTGGGTTCTAATAGAATCCCTTAGCTTGTAATCCCTGAGTGTTTCCCTAGGACTGACTCTGAGAGAAACCTGGGGGTTGGGCTTTGAGGCCAAATAGTAGCGAGTGTCCCCGATGGACTGAGGAAGTATTTAGATGAATTCTCCATAAAGGGAAACACCTGAGCACCCATTCATCTGCGTGGAGTAGGGCTTCAATTCTCCCCACCACACAAGGTTGGGTTCCAGTATCCTGAGGGTGGGGTAGTTCCTCCAACTGACATCAGCGTCTTGGTTTGAATAGAATCCTTTTGCTTGTCTTCCCTGATGGTTTGCCTTGGCCAGTGTGTGGTTGAAAGTGGGATTTGGGATCTAAAACTAAGTATTAGCGTGTGCCTCTCCATGGGTAGTGGAGATGTTTAAACTACAACCCACAGCTTGGGAATTACTGTGACCCCTGAAAAATGCGTGTGCTATGTTTCCCCACGTCCAGCACACACAGGAAGAATTGTTCTGGGGTTGTGAGTTTGGGGAGGTTCCTCCAAAAGACAGCAGCACCTGGGTTTTAATAGAATCCCTTCGCTTGCCTTCCCTAAGTGTTTTCCTAGGCCTAGCAGTAAGCGATGGTGGGGGATGGGCTCTAAAGCCAAGTATTAGCGAGTGCATCTCTGTGGGTAGTGGAGGGTTTTAAACTACTTCCCCAACCTTGGAACACCTGTGCCCCATAAAGATGCGTGGAATCTGTTTCCCCACCTCCAGCACACACACGGAGACGTGCTCAGGTATCCTGATTGTGGGGAGGCTCCTCCAAATGACAGCAGCGCCTGGGTTCTAAAAGAATCCCTTAGCTTGTCTTCCCTGATGGCATGCCTAGGCTGGAGAGTGGGGGAAAGTGGGGGTTGGGCTCTAAACCAAGTATAAGCGAGAGCCTATCCATGGGATGTTGGTTTTTAACCTACAACCCACAACCATGGAATAAATGTGCCCCCTGAATGATGCTTTGACTGTTTCCCTACATCCAGCACACACACGAAGATGTGTTCTTGTATTCTGAGTGTGGGGAAGTTCCTCAAACTGACAGCAGCACCTGGATTCTATTAGTATCCCTTAGCTTCTGTTCCCTGAGTGTTCTTTCAGCCAGGCCATGAGGGAAAGCTGGGGGTTGGGCTTGGAGACCACGTAGCAGTGAGTGCCCCCTGATCCATTGAGGAAGTACTTAGAGGACTTGTCCCTAAAGGGAACACCTTTTCCTGCATTCATCTGGGTGCAGTGGGGCTGCACATCTCTCCCACACCTAAGAATGTGTTCTGGAATTCTGAGTGCAGGGAAGTTCCTCCAACTGACAGCAGCGCCTGGGTTCTAATTGAATCCCTTTGCTTGTCTTCCCTGATGGAAAGCCTAGGCGTGAGTGCGGGGGAAAGTGTGGTTTGGGCTCCAAAACCAAGTATTGGCGATGACCTCTCTATGGTTTGTGGAGGTGTTTAAACTACATCCCTAACCTGGGAACACCTGTGCCCCCATAAAGATCCGTGGAGTCTGTTTCCACACCTCCAGCCCACACACGAACACTTGCACAGTTATCCTGAGAGTGGGCAGCCTCCTCCAACTGAGAGCAGGGCCTTGGTTCTTATAAAATCGCTTAACTTGTCTACCCTGTTTGGTTGCCTGATACGGAGTGCTGGGGAAAGGGTGGGTTGGGCTCTAAATCCAAGTATTAGCGAGTGCTTCTCCATGGGATTTGGAGCTTATTAACCAAAAGCCCACAACATGGGAATACCTGTGCTCCTTGAAAAAAGCGTGGACTCTGTATCCCCACCACCAGAACACACATGAAGAAGTTTTCTGCTCTCTTGAGTGTGGGCTGGGAATTTCAGGTGACAGAAGCGGCTGGGTTCTAATAGATTTCCTTAGTTTGTAATCCCTGAGTGTTTCCCTAGGACTGACTCTGGAGAAACCTGGGGGTTGGGCTTTGAGGCCAAATAGTAGCGAGTGTCCCCGATGGACTGAGGAAGTATTTAGATGAATTCTCCATAAAGGGAAACACCTGAGCACCCATTCATCTGCGTGGAGTGGGGCTTCAAATCTCCCCACCACACAAGGTTGGGTTCCAGTATCCTGAGGGTGGGGTAGTTCCTCCAACTGACATCAGCGTCTTGGTTTTAATAGAATCCCTTTCCTTGTCTTCCCTGATGGTTTGCCTAGGCCAGTGTGTGGTTGAAAGTGGGATTTGGGATCTAAAACTAAGTATTAGCGTGTGCCTCTCCATGGGTAGTGGAGATGTTTAAACTACAACCCACAACTTGGGAATTACTGTGACCCCTGAAAAATGCGTGTGCTATATTTCCCCACATCCAGCACACACAGGAAGAAGTGTTCTGGGGTTCTGAGTGTGGGGAGGTTCCTCCAACAGACTGCAGCACCTGGGTTGTAATAGAATCCCTTCGCTTGCCTTCCCTAAGTGTTTTCCTAGGCCTAGCAGTAAGCGATGGTGGGGGATGGGCTCTAAAGCCAAGTATTAGCGAGTGCACCTCTGTGGGTAGTGGAGGGTTTTAAACTACTTCCCCAACCTTGGAACACCTGTGCCCCATAAAGATGCGTGGAATCTGTTTCCCCACCTCCAGCACAGACACGGAGACGTGCTCAGGTATCCTGATTGTGGGGAGGCTCCTCCAAATGCCAGCAGCGCCTGGGTTCTAAAAGAATCCCTTAGCTTGTCTTCCCTGATGGCATGCCTAGGCTGGAGAGTGGGGGAAAGTGGGGGTTGGGCTCAAAACCAAGTATAAGCGAGAGCCTATCCATGGGATGTGGGTTTTTAACCTACAACCCACAACCATGGAATAAATGTGCCCCCTGAAAGATGCTTTGACTGTTTCCCTACATCCAGCACACACACGAAGATTTGTTCTTGTATTCTGAGTGTGGGGAATTTCCTCAAACTGACAGCAGCACCTGGATTCTATTAGTATCCCTTAGCTTCTGTTCCCTGAGTGTTTTTTTAGGCCAGGTCATGAGGGAAAGCTGGGGGTTTGGCTTGGAGGCCACGTAGCAGTGAGTGCCCCCTGATCCATTGAGGAAGTACTTAGAGGACTTCTCCCTAAAGGGAACACCTTTTCCTGCATTCGTCTGTGTGCAGTGGGGCTGCACATCTCTCCCACACCTAAAAATGTGTTCTGGAATTCTGAGTGCAGGGAAGTTCCTCCAACTGACAGCAGCGCCTGGGTTCTAATTGAATCCCTTTGCTTGTCTTCCCTGATGGAAATCCTAGGCGGGAGTGCGGGGGAATGTGTGGTTTGGGCTCCAAAACCAAGTATTGGCGATGACCTCTCTATGGTTTGTGGAGGTGTTTAAACTACATCCCTAACCTGGGAACACCTGTGCCCCCATAAAGATCCGTGGAGTCTGTTTCCACACCTCCAGCACACACACGAACACTTGCACAGTTATCCACAGAGTGGGCAGCCTCCTCCAACTGAGAGCAGGGCCTTGGTTCTTATATAATCGCTTAACATGTCTACCCTGTTTGGTTGCCTGATACGGAGTGCTGGGGATAGGGTGGGTTGGGCTCTAAATCCAAGTATTAGCGAGTGCTTCTACATGGGATTTGGAGGTTATTAACCAAAAGCCCACAACATGGGAATACCTGTGCTCCTTGAAAAAGCGTGGACTCTGTATCCCCACCACCAGAACACACATGAAGAAGTTTTCTGCTATCCTGAGTGTGGGCTGGCAATTTCAGGTGACAGAAGCGGCTGGGTTCTAATAAAATCCCTTAGCTTGTAATCCCTGAGTGTTTCCCTAGGACTGACTCTGAGAGAAACCTGGGGGTTGGGCTTTGAGGCCAAATAGTAGCGAGTGTCCCCGATGGACTGAGGAAGTATTTAGATGAATTCTCCATAAAGGGAAACACCTGAGCACCCATTCATCTGCGTGGAGTGGGGCTTCAAATCTCCCCACCACACAAGGTTGTGTTCCAGTATCCTGAGGGTGGGGTAGTTCCTCCAACTGACATCAGCGTCTTGGTTTGAATAGAATCCCGTTGCTTGTCTTCCCTGATGGTTTGCCTAGGCCAGTGTGTGGTTGAAAGTGGGATTTGGGATCTAAAACTAAGTATTAGCGTGTGCCTCTCCATGGGTAGTGGAGATGTTTAAACTACAACCCACAACTTGGGAATTACTGTGACCCCTGAAAAATGCGTGTGCTATGTTTCCCCACGTCCAGCACACACAGGAAGAAGTGTTCTGGGGTTGTGAGTGTGGGAAGTTCCTCCAACAGTCAGCAGTACCTGGGTTGTAATACAATCCCTTCGTTTGACTTCCCTAAGTGTTTTCCTAGGCCTAGCAGTAAGCGATGGTGGGGGATGGGCTCTAAAGCCAAGTATTAGCGAGTGCATCTCTGTGGGTAGTGGAGGGTTTTAAACTACTTCCCCAACCTTGGAACACCTGTGCCCCATAAAGATGCGTGGAATCTGTTTCCCCACCTCCAGCACACACACGGAGGCGTGCTCAGGTATCCTGATTGTGGGGAGGCTCCTCCAAATGACAGCAGCTCCTGGGTTCTAAAAGAATCCCTTAGCTTGTCTTCCCTGATGGCATGCCTAGGCTGGAGAGTGGGGGAAAGTGGGGGTTGGGCTCTAAACCAAGGATAAGCGAGAGCCTATCCATGGGATGTGGGTTTTTAACCTACAACCCACAACCATGGAATAAATGTGCCCCCTGAATGATGCTTTGACTGTTTCCCTACATCCAGCACACACACGAAGATGTGTTCTTGTATTCTGAGTGTGGGGAAGTTCCTCAAACTGACAGCAGCACCTGGATTCTATTAGTATCCCTTAGCTTCTGTTCCCTGAGTGTTCTTTCAGCCAGGCCATGAGGGAAAGCTGGGGGTTGGGCTTGGAGACCACGTAGCAGTGAGTGCCCCCTGATCCATTGAGGAAGTACTTAGAGGACTTGTCCCTAAAGGGAACACCTTTTCCTGCATTCATCTGGGTGCAGTGGGGCTGCACATCTCTCCCACACCTAAGAATGTGTTCTGGAATTCTGAGTGCAGGGAAGTTCCTCCAACTGACAGCAGCGCCTGGGTTCTAATTGAATCCCTTTGCTTGTCTTCCCTGATGGAAAGCCTAGGCGTGAGTGCGGGGGAAAGTGTGGTTTGGGCTCCAAAACCAAGTATTGGCGATGACCTCTCTATGGTTTGTGGAGGTGTTTAAACTACATCCCTAACCTGGGAACACCTGTGCCCCCATAAAGATCCGTGGAGTCTGTTTCCACACCTCCAGCCCACACACGAACACTTGCACAGTTATCCTGAGAGTGGGCAGCCTCCTCCAACTGAGAGCAGGGCCTTGGTTCTTATAAAATCGCTTAACTTGTCTACCCTGTTTGGTTGCCTGATACGGAGTGCTGGGGAAAGGGTGGGTTGGGCTCTAAATCCAAGTATTAGCGAGTGCTTCTCCATGGGATTTGGAGGTTATTAACCAAAAGCCCACAACATGGGAATACCTGTGCTCCTTGAAAAAGCGTGGACTCTGTATCCCCACCACCAGATCACACATGAAGAAGTTTTCTGCTATCCTGAGTGTGGGCTGGCAATTTCAGGTGACAGAAGCGGCTGGGTTCTAATAAAATCCCTTAGCTTGTAATCCCTGAGTGTTTCCCTAGGACTGACTCTGAGAGAAACCTGGGGGTTGGGCTTTGAGGCCAAATAGTAGCGAGTGTCCCCGATGGACTGAGGAAGTATTTAGATGAATTCTCCATAAAGGGAAACACCTGAGCACCCATTCATCTGCGTGGAGTGGGGCTTCAAATCTCCCCACCACACAAGGTTGTGTTCCAGTATCCTGAGGGTGGGGTAGTTCCTCCAACTGACATCAGCGTCTTGGTTTGAATAGAATCCCGTTGCTTGTCTTCCCTGATGGTTTGCCTAGGCCAGTGTGTGGTTGAAAGTGGGATTTGGGATCTAAAACTAAGTATTAGCGTGTGCCTCTCCATGGGTAGTGGAGATGTTTAAACTACAACCCACAACTTGGGAATTACTGTGACCCCTGAAAAATGCGTGTGCTATGTTTCCCCACGTCCAGCACACACAGGAAGAAGTGTTCTGGGGTTGTGAGTGTGGGAAGTTCCTCCAACAGTCAGCAGCACCTGGGTTGTAATAGAATCCCTTCGTTTGACTTCCCTAAGTGTTTTCCTAGGCCTAGCAGTAAGCGATGGTGGGGGATGGGCTCTAAAGCCAAGTATTAGCGAGTGCATCTCTGTGGGTAGTGGAGGGTTTTAAACAACTTCCCCAACCTTGGAACACCTGTGCCCCATAAAGATGCGTGGAATCTGTTTCCCCACCTCCAGCACACACACGGAGGCGTGCTCAGGTATCCTGATTGTGGGGAGGCTCCTCTAAATGACAGCAGCTCCTGGGTTCTAAAAGAATCCCTTAGCTTGTCTTCCCTGATGGCATGCCTAGGCTGGAGAGTGGGGGAAAGTGGGGGTTGGGCTCTAAACCAAGGATAAGCGAGAGCCTATCCATGGGATGTGGGTTTTTAACCTACAACCCACAACCATGGAATAAATGTGCCCCCTGAAAGATGCTTTGACTGTTTCCCTACATCCAGCACACACACGAAGATGTATTCTGGTATTCTGAGTGTGGGGAAGTTCCTCAAACTGACAGCAGCACCTGGATTCTATTAGTATCCCTTAGCTTCTGTTCCCTGAGTGTTCTTTTAGGCCAGGCCAAGAGGGAAAGCTGGGGGTTGGGCTTGGAGGCCACGTAGCAGTGAGTGCCCCCTGATCCATTGAGGAAGTACTTAGAGGACTTCTCCCTAAAGGGAACACCTTTTCCTGCATTCATCTGGGTGCAGTGGGGCTGCACATCTCTCCCACACCTAAGAATGTGTTCTGGAATTCTGAGTGCAGGGAAGTTCCTCCAACTGACAGCAGCGCCTGGGTTCTAATTGAATCCCTTTGCTTGTCTTCCCTGATGGAAAGCCTAGGCGGGAGTGCGGGGGAAAGTGTGGTTTGGGCTCCAAAACCAAGTATTTGCGATGACCTCTCTATGGTTTGTGGAGGTGTTTAAACTACATCCCTAACCTGGGAACACCTGTGCCCCCATAAAGATCCGTGGAGTCTGTTTCCACACCTCCAGCACACACACGAACACTTGCACAGTTATCCTGAGTGTGGGCAGCCTCCTCCAACTGAGAGCAGGGCCTTGGTTCTTATAAAATCGCTTAACTTGTCTACCCTGTTTGGTTGCCTGATACGGAGTGCTGGGGAAAGGGTGGGTTGGGCTCTAAATCCAAGTATTAGCGAGTGCTTCTCCATGGGATTTGGAGGTTATTACCCAAAAGCCCACAACATGGGAATACCTGTGCTCCTTGAAAAAAGCGTGGACTCTGTATCCCCACCACCAGAACACACATGAAGAAGTTTTCTGCTATCCTGAGTGTGGGCTGGCAATTTCAGGTGACAGAAGCGGCTGGGTTCTAATAGAATCCCTTAGCTTGTAATCCCTGAGTGTTTCCCTAGGACTGACTCTGAGAGAAACCTGGGGGTTGGGCTTTGAGGCCCAATAGTAGCGAGTGTCCCCGATGGACTGAGGAAGTATTTAGATGAATTCTCCATAAAGGGAAACACCTGAGCACCCATTCATCTGCGTGGAGTGGGGCTTCAAATCTCCCCACCACACAAGGTTGGGTTCCAGTATCCTGAGGGTGGGGTAGTTCCTCCAACTGACATCAGCGTCTTGGTTTTAATAGAATCCCTTTGCGTGTCTTCCCTGATGGTTTGCCTTGGCCAGTGTGTGGTTGAAAGTGGGATTTGGGATCTAAAACTAAGTATTAGCGTGTGCCTCTCCATGGGTAGTGGAGATGTTTAAACTACAACCCACAACTTGGGAATTACTGTGACCCCTGAAAAATGCGTGTGCTATGTTTCCCCACGTCCAGCACACACAGGAAGAAGTGTTCTGGGGTTCTGAGTGTGGGGAGGATCCTCCAACAGACAGCAGCACCTGGGTTGTAATAGAATCCCTTCGCTTGACTTCCCTAAGTGTTTTCCTAGGCCTAGCAGTAAGCGATGGTGGGGGATGGGCTCTAAAGCCAAGTATTAGCGAGTGCATCTCTGTGGGTAGTGGAGGGTTTTAAACTACTTCCCCAACCTTGGAACACCTGTGCCCCATAAAGATGCATGGAATCTGTTTCCCCACCTCCAGCACACACACGGAGACGTGCTCAGGTATCCTGATTGTGGGGAGGCTCCTCCAAATGACAGCAGCACCTGGGTTCTTAAAGAATCCCTTAGCTTGTCTTCCCTGATGGCATGCCTAGGCTGGAGAGTGCGGGAAAGTGGGGGTTGGGCTCTTAACCAAGTATTAGCGAGAGCCTATCCATGGGATGTGGGTTTTTAACCTACAACCCACAACCATGGAATAAATGTGCCCCCTGAAAAATGCTTTGACTGTTTCCCTACATCCAGCACACACACGAAGATGTGTTCTTGTATTCTGAGGGTGGGGAAGTTCCTCAAACTGACAGCAGCACCTGGATTGTATTAGTATCCCTTAGCTTCTGTTCCCTGAGTGTTCTTTTAGGCCAGGCCATGAGGGAAAGCTGGGGGTTGGGCTTGGAGGCCACGTAGCAGTGAGTGCCCCGTGATCCATTGAGGAAGTACTTAGAGGACTTCTCCCTAAAGGGAACACCTTTTCCTGCATTCATCTGGGTGCAGTGGGGCTGCACATCTCTCCCACTATTAAGAATGTGTTCTGGAATTCTGAGTGCAGGGAAGTTCCTCCAACTGACAGCAGCGCCTGGGTTCTAATTGAATCCCTTTGCTTGTCTTCCCTGATGGAAAGCCTAGGCGGGAGTGCGGGGGAAAGTGTGGTTTGGGCTCCAAAACCAAGTATTTGCGATGACCTCTCTATGGTTTGTGGAGGTGTTTAAACTACATCCCTAACCTGGGAACACCTGTGCCCCCATAAAGATCCGTGGAGTCTGTTTCCACACCTCCAGCACACACACGAACACTTGCACAGTTATCCAGAGAGTGGGCAGCCTCCTCCAACTGAGAGCAGGGCCTTGGTTCTTATATAATCGCTTAACTGGTCTACCCTGTTTGGTTGCCTGATACGGAGTGCTGGGGAAAGGGTGGGTTGGGCTCTAAATCCAAGTATTAGCGAGTGCTTCTCCATGGGATTTGGAGGTTATTAACCAAAAGCCCACAACATGGGAATACCTGTGCTCCTTGAAAAAAGCGTGGACTCTGTATCCCCACCACCAGAACACACATGAAGAAGTTTTCTGCTATCCTGAGTGTGGGCTGGCAATTTCAGGTGACAGAAGCGGCTGGGTTCTAATAGAATCCCTTAGCTTGTAATCCCTGAGTGTTTCCCTAGGACTGACTCTGAGAGAAACCTGGGGGTTGGGCTTTGAGGCCCAATAGTAGCGAGTGTCCCCGATGGACTGAGGAAGTATTTAGATGAATTCTCCATAAAGGGAAACACCTGAGCACCCATTCATCTGCGTGGAGTGGGGCTTCAAATCTCCCCACCACACAAGGTTGGGTTCCAGTATCCTGAGGGTGGGGTAGTTCCTCCAACTGACATCAGCGTCTTGGTTTTAATAGAATCCCTTTGCTTGTCTTCCCTGATGGTTTGCCTAGGCCAGTGTGTGGTTGAAAGTGGGATTTGGGATCTAAAACTAAGTATTAGCGTGTGCCTCTCCATGGGTAGTGGAGATGTTTAAACTACAACCCACAACTTGGGAATTACTGTGACCCCTGAAAAATGCGTGTGCTATGTTTCCCCACGTCCAGCACACACAGGAAGAAGTGTTCTGGGGTTGTGAGTGTGGGAAGTTCCTCCAACAGACAGCAGCACCTGGGTTGTAATAGAATCCCTTAGCTTGACTTCCCAAAGTGTATTCCTAGTCCTAGCAGTAAGCGATGGTGGGGGATGGGCTCTAAAGCCAAGTATTAGCGAGTGCATCTCTGTGGGTAGTGGAGGGTTTTAAACTACTTCCCCAACCTTGGAACACCTGTGCCCCATAAAGATGCGTGGAATCTGTTTCCCCACCTCCAGCACACACACGGAGACGTGCTCAGGTATCCTGATTGTGGGGAGGCTCCTCCAAATGACAGCAGCGCCTGGGTTCTAAAAGAATCCCTTAGCTTGTCTTCCCTGATGGCATGCCTAGGCTGGAGAGTGGGGGAAAGTGGGGGTTGGGCTCTAAACCAAGGATAAGCGAGAGCCTATCCATGGGATGTGGGTTTTTAACCTACAACCCACAACCATGGAATAAATGTGCCCCCTGAAAGATGCTTTGACTCTTTCCCTACATCCAGCACACACACGAAGATTTGTTCTTGTATTCTGAATGTGGGGAAGTTCCTCAAACTGACAGCAGCACCTGGATTCTATTAGTATCCCTTAGCTTCTGTTCCCTGAGTGTTCTTTTAGGCCAGGCCATGAGGGAAAGCTGGGGGTTGGGCTTGGAGGCCACGTAGCAGTGAGTGCCCCCTGATCCATTGAGGAAGTACTTAGAGGACTTCTCCCTAAAGGGAACACCTTTTCCTGCATTCATCTGGGTGCAGTGGGGCTGCACATCTCTCCCACTATTAAGAATGTGTTCTGGAATTCTGAGTGCAGGGAAGTTCCTCCAACTGACAGCAGCGCCTGGGTTCTAATTGAATCCCTTTGCTTGTCTTCCCTGATGGAAAGCCTAGGCGGGAGTGCGGGGGAAAGTGTGGTTTGGGCTCCAAAACCAAGTATTTGCGATGACCTCTCTATGGTTTGTGGAGGTGTTTAAACTACATCCCTAACCTGGGAACACCTGTGCGCCCATAAAGATCCGTGGAGTCTGTTTCCACACCTCCAGCACACACACGAACACTTGCACAGTTATCCAGAGAGTGGGCAGCCTCCTCCAACTGAGAGCAGGGCCTTGGTTCTTATATAATCGCTTAACTGGTCTACACTGTTTGGTTGCCTGATACGGAGTGCTGGGGAAAGGGTGGGTTGGGCTCTAAATCCAAGTATTAGCGAGTGCTTCTCCATGGGATTTGGAGGTTATTAACCAAAAGCCCACAACATGGGAATACCTGTGCTCCTTGAAAAAAGCGTGGACCCTGTATCCCCACCACCAGAACACACATGAAGTAGTTTTCTGCTATCCTGAGTGTGGGCTGGCAATTTCAGGTGACAGAAGCGGCTGGGTTCTAATAGAATCCCTTAGCTTGTAATCCCTGAGTGTTTCCCTAGGACTGACTCTGAGAGAAACCTGGGGGTTGGGCTTTGAGGCCAAATAGTAGCGAGTGTCCCCGATGGACTGAGGAAGTATTTAGATGAATTCTCCATAAAGGGAAACACCTGAGCATCCATTCATCTGCGTGGAGTGGGGCTTCAAATCTCCCCACCACACAAGGTTGGGTTCCAGTATCCTGAGGGTGGGGAAGTTCCTCCAACTGATATCAGCGTCTTGGTTTTAATAGAATCCCTTTGCTTGTCTACCCTGATGGTTTTCCTAGGCCAGTGTGTGGTTGAAAGTGGGATTTGGGATCTAAAACTAAGTATTAGCGTGTGCCTCTCCATGGGTAGTGGAGATGTTTAAACTACAACCCACAACTTGGGAATTACTGTTACCCCTGAAAAATGCATGTGCTATGTTTCCCCACGTCCAGCACACACAGGAAGAAGTGTTCTGGTTTTGTGAGTGTGGGAAGTTCCTCCAACAGACAGCAGCACCTGGGTTGTAATAGAATCCCTTAGCTTGACTTCCCAAAGTGTATTCCTAGGCCTAGCAGTAAGCGATGGTGGGGGATGGGCTCTAAAGCCAAGTATTAGCGTGTGCATCTCTGTGGGTAGTGGAGGGTTTTAAACTACTTCCCCAAACTTGGAACACCTGTGCCCCATAAAGATGCGTGGAATCTGTTTCCCCACCTCCAGCACACACACGGAGACGTGCTCAGGTATCCTGATTGTGGGGAGGCTCCTCCAAATGACAGCAGCACCTGGGTTCTAAAAGAATCCCTTAGCTTGTCTTCCCTGATGGCATGCCTAGGCTGGAGAGTGGGGGAAAGTGGGGGTTGAGCTCTAAACCAAGGATAAGCGAGAGCCTATCCATGGGATGTGGGTTTTTAACCTACAACCCACAACCATGGAATAAATGTGCCCCCTGAAAGATGATTTGACTGTTTCCCTACATCCAGCACACACACGAAGATGTGTTCTTGTATTCTGAGTGTGGGGAAGTTCCTCAAACTGACAGCAGCACCTGGATTCTATTAGTATCCCTTAGCTTCTGTTCCCTGAGTGTTCTTTTAGGCCAGGCCATGAGGGAAAGCTGGGGGTTGGGCTTGGAGGCCACGTAGCAGTGAGTGCCCCCTGATCCATTGAGGAAGTACTTAGAGGACTTCTCCCTAAAGGGGACACCTTTTCCTGCATTCATCTGGGTGCAGTGGGGCTGCACACCTCTCCCACACCTAAGAATGTGTTCTGGAATTCTGAGTGCAGGGAAGTTCCTCCAACTGACAGCAGCGCCTGGGTTCTAATTGAATCCCTTTGCTTGTCTTCCCTGATGGAAAGCCTAGGCGGGAGTGCGGGGGAAAGTGTGGTTTGGGCTCCAAAACCAAGTATTTGCGATGACCTCTCTATGGTTTGTGGAGGTGTTTAAACTACATCCCTAACCTGGGAACACCTGTGCCCCCATAAAGATCCGTGGAGTCTGTTTCCACACCTCCAGCACACACACGAACACTTGCACAGTTATCCTGAGAGTGGGCAGCCTCCTCCAACTGAGAGCAGGGCCTTGGTTCTAATAATATCCCTTAACATGTCTACCCTGTTTGGTTGCCTGATACGGACTGCTGGGGAAAGGGTGGGTTGGGCTCTAAATCCAAGTATTAGCGAGTGCTTCTCCATGGGATTTGGAGGTTATTAACCAAAAGCCCACAACATGGGAATACCTGTGCTCCTTGAAAAAAGCGTGGACTCTGTATCCCCACCACCAGAACACACATGAAGAAGTTTTCTGCTATCCTGAGTGTGGGCTGGCAATTTCAGGTGACAGAAGCGGCTGGGTTCTAATAGAATCCCTTAGCTTGTAATCCCTGAGTGTTTCCCTAGGACTGACTCTGAGAGAAACCTGGGGGTTGGGCTTTGAGGCCAAATAGTAGCGAGTGTCCCCGATGGAGTGAGGAAATATTTCGATGAATTCTCCAAAAAGGGAAACACCTGAGCACCCATTCATCTGCGTGGAGTGGGGCTTCAAATCTCCCCACCACACAAGGTTGGGTTCCAGTATCCTGAGGGTGGGGTAGTTACTCCAACTGACATCAGCGTCTTGGTTTTAATAGAATCCCTTTGCGTGTCTTCCCTGATGGTTTGCCTAGGCCAGTGTGTGGTTGAAAGTGGGATTTGGGATCTAAAACTAAGTATTAGCGTGTGCCTCTCCATGGGTAGTGGAGATGTTTAAACTACAACCCACAACTTGGGAATTACTGTGACCCCTGAAAAATGCGTGTGCTATGTTTCCCCACGTCCAGCACACACAGGAAGAAGTGTTCTGGGGTTTTGAGTGTGGGGAGGTTCCTCCAACAGACAGCAGCACATGGGATGTAATAGAATCCCTTCGCTTGACTTCCCTAAGTGTTTTCCTAGGCCTAGCAGTAAGCGATGGTGGGGGATGGGCTCTATAGCCAAGTATTAGCGAGTGCATCTCTGTGGGTAGTGGGGGGTTTTAAACTACTACCCCAACCTTGGAACACCTGTGCCCCATAAAGATGCGTGGAATCTGTTTCCCCACCTCCAGCACACACACAGAGACGTGCTCAGGTATCCTGATTGTGGGGAGGCTCCTCCAAATGACAGCAGCGCCTGGGTTCTAAAAGAATCCCTTAGGTTGTCTTCCCTGATGGCATGCCTAGGCTGGAGAGTGGGGGAAAGTGGGGGTTGGGATCTAAACCAAGGATAAGCGAGAGCCTATCCATGGGATGTGGGTTTTTAACCTACAACCCACAACCATGGAATAAATGTGCCCCCTGAAAGATGCTTTGACTGTTTCCCTACATCCAGCACACACACGAAGATGTGTTCTGTTATTCTGAGTATGTGGAAGTTCCTCAAACTGACAGCAGCACCTGGATTCTATTAGTATCCCTTAGCTTCTGTTCCCTGAGTGTTCCTTTAGGCCAGGCCATGAGGGAAAGCTGGGGGTTGGGCTTGGAAGCCAAGTAGCAGTGATTGCCTCCTGATCCACTGAGGAAGTACTTAGAGGACTTCTCCGTAAAGGGAGCACCTTTTCCTGCATTCATCTGGGTGCAGTGGGGCTGCACATCTCTCCCACACCAACGAATGTGATCTGGAATTCAGAGTGCAGGGAAGTTCCTCCAACTGACAGCAGCGCCTGGGTTCTAATTGAATCCCTTTGCTTGTCTTCCCTGATGGAAAGCCTAGGCGGGAGTGCGGGGGAAAGTGTGGTTTGGGCTCCAAAACCAAGTATTTGCGATGACCTCTCTATGGTTTGTGGAGGTGTTTAAACTACATCCCTAACCTGGGAACACCTGTGCCCCCATAAAGATCCGTGGAGTCTGTTTCCACACCTCCAGCACACACACGAACACTTGCACAGTTATCCTGAGAGTGGGCAGCTCCTCCAACTGAGAGCAGGACCTTGGTTCTTATAAAACCGCTTAACTTGCCTACTCTGTTTGGTTGCCTGAAACGGAGTGCTGGGGAAAGGGTGGGTTGGGCTCTAATTCCAAGTATTAGCGAGTGCTTCTCCGTGGCATTGGGAGGTTATTAACCAAAAGCCCACAGCATGGGAATACCTGTGCTCCTTGAAAAAAGCGTGGACTCTGTATCCCCACCACCAGAACACACATGAAGAAGTTTTCTGCTATCCTGAGTGTGGGCTGGCAATTTCAGGTGACAGAAGCGGCTGGGTTCTAATAGAATCCCTTAGCTTGTAATCCCTGAGTGTTTCCCTAGGACTGACTCTGAGAGAAACCTGGGGGTTGGGCTTTGAGGCCAAATATTAGCGAGAGTCCCCGATGGACTGAGGAAGTATTTAGATGAATTCTCCATAATGGGAAACACCTGAGCACCCATTCATCTGCGTGGAGTGGGGCTTCAAATCTCCCCACCACACAAGGTTGGGTTCCAGTATCCTGAGGGTGGGGAAGTTCCTCCAACTGACATCAGCGTCTTGGTTTTAATAGAATCCCTTTGCTTGTCTTCCCTGATGGTTTGCCTAGGCCAGTGTGTCTTTGAAAGTGGGATTTGGGATCTAAATCTAAGTATTAGCGTGTGCCTATCCATGGGTAGTGGAGATGTTTAAACTACAACCCACAACTTGGGAATTACTGTGACCCATGAAAATGCGTGTGCTCTTTCCCCACGTCCTGCACACACAGGAAGAAGTGTTCTGGGGTTCTGAGTGTGGGGAGGTTCCTCCAACAGACAGCAGCACCTGGCTTCTAATACAATACCTTAACTTGTCTTCCAGGATGGATTGAAAAGGCCGGTGTGCGGGGGAAAGTTGGGATTTGGCTCTAAACCAAGTATTACCGAGAGCCTATCCATGTGATGTGGGTGTTTGACCTACAACCCACAATCATGGATAACTGTGCCTCTTGATAAATGCGTGTGCTAAGTTTCCCCAACTCCAGCACACACAGGAAGAAGTGTTCTGGGGTTCTGAGTGTGGGGAGGTTCCTCCAACAGACAGCAGCACCTGGCTTTTAATAGAATCCCTTAGCTTGACTTCCCTAAGTGTTTTCCTAGGCCTAGTATTAAGCAATGGTGGGGGATGGGCTCTAAAGCCACGTATTAGCGAGTGCATCTCTGTGGGTAGTGGAGGGTTTTAAACTACTTCCCCAACCTTGGAACACCTGTGCCCCATAAAGATGCGTGGAATCTGTTTCCCCACCTCCAGCACACACACGGAAACGTGCTCAGGTATCCTGATTGTGGGGAGGCTCCTCCAAATGACAGCAGCTCCTGGGTTCTAATAGAATCCCTTAGCTTGTCTTCCCTGATGGCATGCCTAGGCTGGAGAGTGGGGGAAAGTGGGGGTTGGGCTCTAAACCAAGTATTAGCGAGAGCCTATCCATGGGATGTGGGTTTTTAACCTACAACATACAACCATGGAATAAATGTGCCCCCTGAATGATGCTTTGACTGTTTCCCTACATCCAGCACACACGCGAATAATTCTTCTGGTATTCTGAGTGTGGGGAGGTTCCTCAAACTGACAGCAGCACCTGGGTTCCATTACTATCCCTTAGCTTCTGTTCCCTGAGTGTTCCTTTAGGCCAGGCCATGAGGGAAAGCTGGGGGTTGGGCTTGGAGGCCAAGTAGTAGTGAGTGCCCCCTGATCCACTGAGGAAGTACTTAGAGGACTTCTCCCTTAACGGAACACATTTTCCTCCATTCATCTGGGTGGAGTGGGGCTGCACAACTCTCCCACACCTAAGAATGTGTTCTGGATTACTGAGTGCAGGGAAGTTCCTCCAACTGACAGCAGCGCCTGGGTTCTAATTGAATCCCTTTGCTTGTCTTCCCTGATGGAAAGCCTAGGCGGGAGTGCGGGGGAAAGTGTGGTTTGGGCTCCAAAACCAAGTGTTTGCGATGACCTCTCTATGGTTTGTGGAGGTGTTTAAACTACATCCCTAACCTGGGAACACCTGTGCCCCCATAAAGATCCGTGGAGTCTGTTTCCACACCTCCAGAACACACACGAACACTTGCACAGTTATCCTGAGAGTGGGCAGCCTCCTCCAACTGAGAGCAGGGCCTTGGTTCTTATAAAATCGCTTAACTTGTCTACCCTGTTTGGCTGCCTGATACGGAGTGCTGGGGAAAGGGTGGGTTGGGCTCTAAATCCAAGTATTAGCGAGTGCTTCTCCATGGGATTTGGAGGTTATTAACCAAAAGCCCACAACATGGGAATACCTGTGCTCCTTGAAAAAAGCGTGGACTCTGTATCCCCACCACCAGAACACACATGAAGAAGTTTTCTGCTATCCTGAGTGTGGGCTGGCAATTTCAGGTGACAGAAGCGGCTGGGTTCTAATCGAATCCCTTAGCTTGTAATCCCTGAGTGTTTCCCTAGGACTGACTCTGAGAGAAACCTGGGGGTTGGGCTTTGAGGCCAAATAGTAGCGAGTGTCCCCGATGGACTGAGGAAGTTTTTAGATGAATTCTCCATAAAGGGAAACACCTGAGCACCCATTCATCTGCGTGGAGTGGGGCTTCAAATCTCCCCACCACACAAGGTTGGGTTCCAGTATCCTGAGGGTGGGGTAGTTCCTCCAACTGACATCAGCGTCTTGGTTTTAATAGAATCCCTTTGCTTGTCTTCCCTGATGGTTTGCCTAGGCCAGTGTGTGGTTGAAAGTGGGATTTGGGTTCTAAATCTAAGTATTAGCGTGTGCCTCTCCATGGGTAGTGGAGATGTTTAAATTACAACCCACAACTTGGAAATTACTGTGACCCCTGAAAAATGCGTGTGCTATGTTTCCCCACGTCCAGCACACACAGGAAGAAGTGTTCTGGGGTTCTGAGTGTGGGGAGGTTCCTCCAACAGACAGCAGCACCTGGGTTTTAATAGAATCCCTTAGCTTGACTTCCCTAAGTGTTTTCCTAGGCCTAGCAGTTAGCGATGGTGGGGGTTGGGCTCTAAAGCCAAGTATTAGCGAGTGCATCTCTGTGGGTAGTGGAGGGTTCTAAACTACTTCCCCAACCTTGGAACACCTGTGCCCCATAAAGATGCGTGGAATCTGTTTCCCCACCTCCAGCACACACACGGAGACGTGCTCAGGTGTCCTGATTGTGGGGAGGCTCCTCCAAATGACAGCAGCGCCTGGGTTCTAATAGAATCCCTTAGCTTGTATTCCTTGAGTGTTTCCCTATGCCAGGCTGAGAGGGAAATCTGGGAGTTTGGCTTGGAGGCCAATTAGGAGTAACTGTCCCCCGATGGAATTTGGAATTATTTAGAGGACTTCTCCCTAATGGGAAGCAAGTGTGACCCCATTCATCTACTTGGATTGTGGCTCCACATCTCCCCGCCACACAAGGTTGGCTTCCGGAATTCTGAGAGTGGGAAAGTTCCTCCAACTGAGAGCAGTGCCAGTGTTCTACTAGAATCCTTAAGCTTCTCTTCCCTGATGGATTGCATAAGCTGGAGTGCGGTTCAAAGTGGGATTTGAGCTCTAAATCCAAGTATTAGTTAGTGCCTCTCCATGGGAAGTTGAGGTGTTTAACCAACAACCCCCAACAAGGGAATACCTTTGCCCCATGGAATACGCGTGGACACAGTTTCTCCACCACCAGCACACACACGAAGAAGTTTTCTGGAATCCTGAGCATGGGGAGGCTACTCCAAATGACAGCAGCATCTGGGTTCTATTAGTATCCCTTAGCTTGTGTTCCCTGAGTGTTTACATAGGCCAGGCTTTGATCTAATGTGGGGTTTGGTCTCTATAGCTAGGTTTTAGCGAGTGCCTCTCTATGGGCATGGAGGTTTTTAAAACTACATCCCTAACCTTTAAACACCTGCCCCCCATATAAAAGCGTGGTCTCTCTTTCCCAACTTCCAGCACACCCAAGTAGAATAGTTCTGGTATACTGAGGGTGCATATGCACCTCCAAATGACAGCAGCAACTGGGAACTTATAATATCATTTGGCTTGCTTTCCCTGAGTGTTTCCATTGGCCAGGCTGTGACCGAAGTTGGGTGTTGGGCACTAAAGACTAGTAATAGCGAGAGCCTCTCTCTGGGCAGTGCAGGTGTTTAAAATACTTCCCCAAACTTGGAAAAACTGTGCCACCCAAAAAATGCGTCGACTCTGTTTCCCCACCTCCAGCACACACACGACGACGGGTTGAGGTTTCCTGAGTGTGGGGAGGCATCTACAACTGACAGCAGCGCCTGGGTTCTAATACAATCCATTAACGTGTCTTCACTGATGGCTAGCCTAGGCGGGAGTGCGGGGGAATGTGAGGGTTGGGCTGTAAATCCAGATATTAGCGAGTGCTTCTCCATGGGAAGAGGGAATTATTAACCAAAATCCCACAACCTGGGAATATCTGTGCTCCTTGAAAGTGCGTGGACTCTGTTTCCCCACCTCCAGCACACACATGAAGAATTGTTCTGGTATCCTGAGTGAGGGGATGCACCTCCCACTGATAGCAGCATCTGGGATCAAATAGGATCCCTTAGGTTATCTTCCCTGAGTGTTTTCCAATGACGGGATGGGAGCGAAGGTGGGGGATGGGCAATAAAGCCAAGTAATAGCGAGTGCCCCTCTATGGACAGTGGAGGTGTTTAAAGTACATTCCCTCCCTGGGAACACCTGTGCCCCATAAAGTTGCGTGGACTATGTATCTCCAACAACAGCACACACACAAAGACTTGTTCAGGTATCCTGAGTGTGGGGAGTCTCCTCCAACTGACAGCAGCGCCTGGGTTCTAATAGAATCCCTTAGCTTGTCTTACCTGATGGAATGCCTAGGCTGGAGAGTGGGGGAAAGAGGGGGTTGGGTTTGAAGTCCAAGTAGCAACGAGTGCCCCCCGATTTACTGTGGAAGTACTTAGAGGATTTCACTCTAATGTGGAACACCTCTGCACCCATTCATCTGTGTGGACTGGGTATCCACAACTCCCCCCACACAAGGCTGGGATCCGGAATCTTCAGTGTGTGGAAGATCCTCCAACTGACAGCAGCGCCTGCGTTCTAATAGAATAACTCAGCTTGACTTCCCTAAGTTTATTCCGAGACCTAGCAGTGAGCGATGGTGGGGAATGGGCTCTAAAGCCAAGAATAAGCGAGTGCATCTCTGTGGGCTGTGGAGGATTTGAAACTTCTTCCCCAACCTTGGAACACCTGAGCCCCCATAAAGATGCGTGGGCTCTGATTCCCCACCTACAGCACACACACGGAGACGTGCTCAAGTATCCTGACTGTGGGGAGGCTCCTCCAAATGGCAGCAGCGCCTGGGTTCTAATAGAATCCCTTAGCTTGTATTCCTTGAGTGTTTCCCTATGCCGGGCTGAGAGGGAAATCTGGGAGTTTGGCTTGGACGCCAAATAGCAGCAACTGCCCAACGATGGAATATGGAATTTTTTAGAGGACTTCTCCCTAATGAGAAACAAGTGTGACCCCATTCATCTACTTGGATTGTGGCTCCACATCTCCCCGCCACACAAGTTTGGCTTCCGAAATTCTGAGAGTGGGAAAGTTCCTCCAACTGAGAGCAGTGCCAGTGTTCTAGTAGAATCCTTAAGCTTCTCTTCCCTGATGAATTGCATAAGCTGGAGTGCGGTTCAAAGTGGGATTTGGGCTCTAAATCCAAGTATTAGTGAGTGCCTCTCCATGGGAAGTTGAGGTGTTTAACCAACAACCCCCAACTAGGGAATACCTTTGACCCCTGGAATATGTATGGACACTGTTTCTCCAAAAACAGCACACACACGAAGAAGTTTTTTGGAATCCTGAGCATGGGGAGGCTACTCCAAATGACAGCAGCGTCTGGGTTCTAATTGAATCCCTTTGCTTGTCTTCCCTGATGGAAAGCCTAGGCGGGAGGGTGGGGGACAGTGTGGTTTGGGCTCCGAAACCAAGTATTTGCGATGACCTCTCTATGGTTTGTGGAGCTGTTTAAACTACATCCCTAACCTGGGAACACCTGTGCCCTCATAAAGATCCGTGGAGTCTGTTTCCACACCAGCACACACACGAACACTTGCACAGTTATCCTGAGAGTGGGCAGCCTCCTCCAACTGAGAGCAGGGCCTTGGTTCTTATAAAATCGCATAACTTGTCTACCCTGTTTGTTTGCCTGATACGGAGTGCTGGGGAAAGGGTGGGTTGGGCTCTAAATCCAAGTATTAGCGAGTGCTTCTCCATGGGATTTGGAGGTTATTAACCAAAACCCCACAACATGGGAATACCTGTGCTCCTTGAAAAAGCGTGGACTCTGTATCCCCACCACCAGAAGACACAAGAAGAAGTTTTCTGCTATCCTGAGTGTGGGCTGGCAATTTCAGGTGACAGAAGCGGCTGGGATCTAATAGAATCACTTGGCTTGAAATCCCTGAGTGTTTCCATATGCCGGGCTGTGAGCGAAGGTGTGGTTGGACACTAAACCAAAGTAATAGCGAGTGCCTCTCTATGAGCAGTGGAAGTGTTTAAATACATCCCCAACCTGGGAACACCTGTGCCCCCAGAAAGATGCGTGGACTCTGTTTCCCTCCTCCAGCACACACACGGAGACGTGCTCAGGTATCCTGATTGTGGGGAGGCTCCTCCAAATGACAGCAGCGCCTGGGTTCTAATAGAGTCCCATAGCTTATATTCCTTGAGTGTTTCCCTATGCCAGGCTGAGCGGGAAATCTGGGAGTTTGGGTTGGAGGCCAAGTAGCAGCAACTGCTCCCCGAGGGAATATGGAATTATTTAGAGGACTTCTCCCTAATGGGAAACAAGTGTGACCCCATTCATCTACTTGGATTGTGGCTCCACATCTCCCCGCCACACAAGTTTGGCTTCCGGAATTCTGAGAGTGGGAAACTTCCTCCAACGGAGAGCAGTGCCAGGGTTCTAGTAGAATCCTTAAGCTTCTCTTCCCTGATGGATTGCATAAGCTGGAGTGCGGTTCAAAGTGTGATTTGGGCTCTAAATCCAAGTATTAATGAGTGCCTCTCCATGGGACGTTGAGGTGTTTAACCAACAACCCCCAGCAAGGGAATACCTTTGCCCCCTGGAATATGCGTGGACACTGTTTCTCCACCAGCAGCACACACACGAAGAAGTTTTCTGGAATCCTGAGCATGGGGAGGCTACTCCAAATGACAGCAGCACCTGGGTTCTATTAGAATCCCTTAGCTTGTGTTCCCTGAGTGTTTACATAGGCCAGGCTTTGATCTAATGTGGGGTTTGGTCTCTATAGCTAGGTTTTAGCGAGTGCCTCTCTATGGGCATGGAGGATTTTAAAACTACATCCCTAACCTTTAAACACCTGCCCCCCATATAAAAGCGTGGTCTCTCTTTCCCAACGTCCAGCACACCCAAGTAGAATAGTTCTGGTATACTGAGGGTGCATATGCACCTCCAAATGACAGCAGCAACTGGGAACTTATAATATCATTTGGCTTGCTTTCCCTGAGTGTTTCCATTGGCCAGGCTGTGACCGAAGTTGGGTGTTGGGCACTAAAGACTAGTAATAGTGAGAGCCTCTCTCTGGGCAGTGCAGGTGTTTAAAATACTTCCCCAAACTTGGAAAAACTGTGCCACCCAAAAAATGCGTCGACTCTGTTTCCCCACCTCCAGCACACACACGACGACGGGTTGAGGTTTCCTGAGTGTGGGGAGGCACCTACAACTGACAGCAGGTCCTGGGTTCTAATACAATCCATTAACTTGTCTTCACTGATGGCTAGCCTAGGCGGGAGTGTGGGGGAATGTGAGGGTTGGGCTCAAAAACCAAGTATTACTGAGGGCCTCTCCACGGGATTTGAAGTGGTTTAACCTACAACCAAATATTTGGGAATACCTGTGCCCCCAGAAAGATGCGTGGACTCTGTTTCCCTCCTCCAGCACACACACCGCATTGGGTTCAGATGTCTTGAGTGTGGGGAGGTTTTTCCCACTAACAGCAGCGCCTGGGTTCTAATACAATACCTTAACTTGTTTCCATGATGGATTGAAAAGGCCAGTGTGCGGGGGAAATTTGGGATTTGGCTCTAAACCAAGTATTAGCGAGAGCCTATCCATGGGATGTGGGTGTTTGACCTAAAACCCACATCCATGGAATACCTGTGTCCCATGAAAAATGCGTGTGCTATGTTTCCCCACCTCCAGCACACACAGGAAAAAGTGTTCTGGGGTTCTGAGTGTGGGGAGGTTCCTCCAACAGACAGCAGCACCTGCTTTTAATAGAATCCCTTAGCTTGACTTCCCTAAGTGTTTTCCTAGGCCTAGCAGGAAGCGATGGTGGGGGATGGGCTCTAAAGCCAAGTATTAGCGAGTGCATCTCTGTGGGCAGTGGAGGGTTTTAAACTACTTCCCCAACCTTGGAACACCTGTGCCCCATAAAGATGCGTGGAATCTGTTTCCCCACCTCCAGCACACACACGGAGACGTGCTCAGGTATCCTGATTGTGGGGAGGCTCCCCCAAATGACAGCAGCGCCTGGGTTCTAATAGAATCCCTTAGCTTGTATTCCTTGAGTGTTTCCCTATGCCGGGCTGAGAGGGAAATCTGGGAGTTTGGCTTGGACGCCAAATAGCAGCAACTGCCCAACGATGGAATATGGAATTTTTTAGAGGACTTCTCCCTAATGAGAAACAAGTGTGACCCCATTCATCTACTTGGATTGTGGCTCCACATCTCCCCGCCACACAAGTTTGGCTTCCGAAATTCTGAGAGTGGGAAAGTTCCTCCAACTGAGAGCAGTGCCAGTGTTCTAGTAGAATCCTTAAGCTTCTCTTCCCTGATGAATTGCATAAGCTGGAGTGCGGTTCAAAGTGGGATTTGGGCTCTAAATCCAAGTATTAGTGAGTGCCTCTCCATGGGAAGTTGAGGTGTTTAACCAACAACCCCCAACTAGGGAATACCTTTGACCCCTGGAATATGTATGGACACTGTTTCTCCAAAAACAGCACACACACGAAGAAGTTTTTTGGAATCCTGAGCATGGGGAGGCTACTCCAAATGACAGCAGCGTCTGGGTTCTAATTGAATCCCTTTGCTTGTCTTCCCTGATGGAAAGCCTAGGCGGGAGGGTGGGGGACAGTGTGGTTTGGGCTCCGAAACCAAGTATTTGCGATGACCTCTCTATGGTTTGTGGAGCTGTTTAAACTACATCCCTAACCTGGGAACACCTGTGCCCTCATAAAGATCCGTGGAGTCTGTTTCCACACCAGCACACACACGAACACTTGCACAGTTATCCTGAGAGTGGGCAGCCTCCTCCAACTGAGAGCAGGGCCTTGGTTCTTATAAAATCGCATAACTTGTCTACCCTGTTTGTTTGCCTGATACGGAGTGCTGGGGAAAGGGTGGGTTGGGCTCTAAATCCAAGTATTAGCGAGTGCTTCTCCATGGGATTTGGAGGTTATTAACCAAAACCCCACAACATGGGAATACCTGTGCTCCTTGAAAAAGCGTGGACTCTGTATCCCCACCACCAGAAGACACAAGAAGAAGTTTTCTGCTATCCTGAGTGTGGGCTGGCAATTTCAGGTGACAGAAGCGGCTGGGATCTAATAGAATCACTTGGCTTGAAATCCCTGAGTGTTTCCATATGCCGGGCTGTGAGCGAAGGTGTGGTTGGACACTAAACCAAAGTAATAGCGAGTGCCTCTCTATGAGCAGTGGAAGTGTTTAAATACATCCCCAACCTGGGAACACCTGTGCCCCCAGAAAGATGCGTGGACTCTGTTTCCCTCCTCCAGCACACACACGGAGACGTGCTCAGGTATCCTGATTGTGGGGAGGCTCCTCCAAATGACAGCAGCGCCTGGGTTCTAATAGAGTCCCATAGCTTATATTCCTTGAGTGTTTCCCTATGCCAGGCTGAGCGGGAAATCTGGGAGTTTGGGTTGGAGGCCAAGTAGCAGCAACTGCTCCCCGAGGGAATATGGAATTATTTAGAGGACTTCTCCCTAATGGGAAACAAGTGTGACCCCATTCATCTACTTGGATTGTGGCTCCACATCTCCCCGCCACACAAGTTTGGCTTCCGGAATTCTGAGAGTGGGAAACTTCCTCCAACGGAGAGCAGTGCCAGGGTTCTAGTAGAATCCTTAAGCTTCTCTTCCCTGATGGATTGCATAAGCTGGAGTGCGGTTCAAAGTGTGATTTGGGCTCTAAATCCAAGTATTAATGAGTGCCTCTCCATGGGACGTTGAGGTGTTTAACCAACAACCCCCAGCAAGGGAATACCTTTGCCCCCTGGAATATGCGTGGACACTGTTTCTCCACCAGCAGCACACACACGAAGAAGTTTTCTGGAATCCTGAGCATGGGGAGGCTACTCCAAATGACAGCAGCACCTGGGTTCTATTAGAATCCCTTAGCTTGTGTTCCCTGAGTGTTTACATAGGCCAGGCTTTGATCTAATGTGGGGTTTGGTCTCTATAGCTAGGTTTTAGCGAGTGCCTCTCTATGGGCATGGAGGATTTTAAAACTACATCCCTAACCTTTAAACACCTGCCCCCCATATAAAAGCGTGGTCTCTCTTTCCCAACGTCCAGCACACCCAAGTAGAATAGTTCTGGTATACTGAGGGTGCATATGCACCTCCAAATGACAGCAGCAACTGGGAACTTATAATATCATTTGGCTTGCTTTCCCTGAGTGTTTCCATTGGCCAGGCTGTGACCGAAGTTGGGTGTTGGGCACTAAAGACTAGTAATAGTGAGAGCCTCTCTCTGGGCAGTGCAGGTGTTTAAAATACTTCCCCAAACTTGGAAAAACTGTGCCACCCAAAAAATGCGTCGACTCTGTTTCCCCACCTCCAGCACACACACGACGACGGGTTGAGGTTTCCTGAGTGTGGGGAGGCACCTACAACTGACAGCAGGTCCTGGGTTCTAATACAATCCATTAACTTGTCTTCACTGATGGCTAGCCTAGGCGGGAGTGTGGGGGAATGTGAGGGTTGGGCTCAAAAACCAAGTATTACTGAGGGCCTCTCCACGGGATTTGAAGTGGTTTAACCTACAACCAAATATTTGGGAATACCTGTGCCCCCAGAAAGATGCGTGGACTCTGTTTCCCTCCTCCAGCACACACACCGCATTGGGTTCAGATGTCTTGAGTGTGGGGAGGTTTTTCCCACTAACAGCAGCGCCTGGGTTCTAATACAATACCTTAACTTGTTTCCATGATGGATTGAAAAGGCCAGTGTGCGGGGGAAATTTGGGATTTGGCTCTAAACCAAGTATTAGCGAGAGCCTATCCATGGGATGTGGGTGTTTGACCTAAAACCCACATCCATGGAATACCTGTGTCCCATGAAAAATGCGTGTGCTATGTTTCCCCACCTCCAGCACACACAGGAAAAAGTGTTCTGGGGTTCTGAGTGTGGGGAGGTTCCTCCAACAGACAGCAGCACCTGCTTTTAATAGAATCCCTTAGCTTGACTTCCCTAAGTGTTTTCCTAGGCCTAGCAGGAAGCGATGGTGGGGGATGGGCTCTAAAGCCAAGTATTAGCGAGTGCATCTCTGTGGGCAGTGGAGGGTTTTAAACTACTTCCCCAACCTTGGAACACCTGTGCCCCATAAAGATGCGTGGAATCTGTTTCCCCACCTCCAGCACACACACGGAGACGTGCTCAGGTATCCTGATTGTGGGGAGGCTCCCCCAAATGACAGCAGCGCCTGGGTTCTAATAGAATCCCTTAGCTTGTCTTCCCTGATGGCATGCCTAAGCTGGAGAGAGTGGGAAAGGGTGGGTTAGGCTCTAAATCCAAGTATTAGCGAGTGCTTCTCCATGGGATTTGGAGGTTATTAACCAAAACCCCACAACATGGGAATACCTGTGCTCCTTGAAAAAGCGTGGACTCTGTATCCCCACCACCAGAAGACACAAGAAGAAGTTTTCTGCTATCCTGAGTGTGGGCTGGCAATTTCAGGTGACAGAAGCGGCTGGGATCTAATAGAATCACTTGGCTTGAAATCCTTGAGTGTTTCCATATGCCGGGCTGTGAGCGAAGGTGTGGTTGGACACTAAACCAAAGTAATAGCGAGTGCCTCTCTATGAGCAGTGGAAGTGTTTAAATACATCCCCAACCTGGGAACACCTGTGCCCCCAGAAAGATGCGTGGACTCTGTTTCCCTCCTCCAGCACACACACGGAGACGTGCTCAGGTATCCTGATAGTGGGGAGGCTCCTCCAACTGAGAGCAGGGCCTTGGTTCTTATAAAATCGCTTAACTTGTCTACCCTGTTTGGTTGCCTGATACGGAGTGCTGGGGAAAGGGTGGGTTGGGCTCTAAATCCAAGTATTAGCGAGTGCTTCTCCATGGGATTTGGAGGTTATTAACCAAAAGCCCACAACATGGGAATACCTGTGCTCTTTGAAAAAAGCGTGGACTCTGTATCCCCACCACCAGAACACACATGAAGAAGTTTTCTGCTATCCTGAGTGTGGGCTGGCAATTTCAGGTGACAGAAGCGGCTGGGTTCTAATAGAATCCCTTAGCTTGTAATCCCTGAGTGTTTCCCTAGGACTGACTCTGAGAGAAACCTGGGGGTTGGGCTTTGAGGCCAAATAGTAGCGAGTGTCCCCGATGGACTGAGGAAGTATTTAGATGAATTCTCCATAAAGGGAAACACCTGAGCACCCATTCATCTGCGTGGAGTGGGGCTTCAAATCTCCCCACCACACAAGGTTGGGTTCCAGTATCCTGAGGGTGGGGTAGTTCCTCCAACTGACATCAGCGTCTTGGTTTGAATAGAATCCCTTTGCTTGTCTTCCCTGATGGTTTGCCTAGGCCAGTGTGTGGTTGAAAGTGGGATTTGGGATCTAAAACTAAGTATTAGCGTGTGCCTCTCCATGGGTAGTGGAGATGTTTAAACTACAACCCACAAATTGGGAATTACTGTGACCCCTGAAAAATGCGTGTGCTATGTTTCCCCACGTCCAGCACACACAGGAAGAAGTGTTCTGGGGTTGTGAGTGTGGGGAGGTTCCTCCAACAGACAGCAGCACCTGGGTTGTAATAGAATCCCTTCGCTTGCCTTCCCTAAGTGTTTTCCTAGGCCTAGCAGTAAGCGATGGTGGGGGATGGGCTCTAAAGCCAAGTATTAGCGAGTGCATCTCTGTGGGTAGTGGAGGGTTTTAAACTACTTCCCCAACCTTGGAACACCTGTGCCCCATAAAGATGCGTGGAATCTGTTTCCCCACCTCCAGCACACACACGAAGATGTGTTCTGGTATTCTGAGTGTGGGGAAGTTCCTCAAACTGACAGCAGCACCTGGATTCTGTTAGTATCCCTTAGCTTCTGTTCCCTGAGTGTTCTTTTAGGCCAGGCCATGAGGGAAAGCGGGGGGTTGGGCTTGGAGGCCACGTAGCAGTGAGTGCCCCCTGATCCATTGTGGAAGTAGTTAGAGGACTTCTCCCTAAAAGGAACACCTTTTCCTGCATTCATCTGGGTGCAATGGGGCTGCACAACTCTCCCACACCTAAGAATGTGTTCTGGAATTCTGAGTGCAGGGAAGTTCCTCCAACTGACAGCAGCGCCTGGGTTCTAATTGAATCCCTTTGCTTGTCTTCCCTGATGGAAAGCCTAGGCGGGAGTACGGGGGAACGTTTGGTTTGGGCTTCGAAACCAAGTATTTGCGATGACCTCTCTATGGTTTGTGGAGGTGTTTAAACTACATCCCTAACTTGGGAACACCTGTGCCCCCATAAAGATCCGTGGAGTCTGTTTCCACATCTCCAGCACACACACGAACACTTGCACAGTTATCCTGAGAGTGGGCAGGCTCCTCCAACTGAGAGCAGGGCCTTGGTTCTTATAAAATTGCTTAACTTGTCTACCACGTTTGGTTGACTGATACGGAGTGCTGGAGAAAGGGTGGGTTGGGCTCTAAATCCAAGTATTAACGAGTGCTTCTCCATGGGATTTGGAGGTTATTAACCAAAACCCCACAACATGGGAATACCTGTCCGCCTTGAAAAAAGCATGGACTCTGTATCCCCACCACCAGAACACACATGAAGGAGTTTTCTGATATCCTGAGTGTGGGCTGGCAATTTCAGGTGACAGAAGCGGCTGGGTTCTAATAGAATCCCTTAGGTTGTAATCCCTGAGTGTTTCCCTAGGACTGACTCTGAGAGAAACCTGTGGGTTGGGCTTTGAGGCCAAATAGTAACGAGTGTCCCCGATGGACTGAGGAAGTATTTAGATGAATTCTCCATAAAGGGAAACACCTGAGCACCCATTCATCTGCGTGGAGTGGGGCTTCAAATCTCCCCACCACACAAGGTTGGGTTCCAGTATCCTGAGGGTGGGGTAGTTCCTCCAACTGACATCAGCGTCTTGGTTTGAATAGAATCCCTTTGCTTGTCTTCCCTGATGGTTTGCCTAGGCCAGTGTGTGGTTGAAAGTGGGATTTGGGATCTAAAACTAAGTATTAGCGTGTGCCTCTCCATGGGTAGTGGAGATGTTTAAACTACAACCCACAACTTGGGAATTACTGTGACCCCTGAAAAATGCGTGTGCTATGTTTCCCCACGTCCAGCACACACAGGAAGAAGTTTTCTGGGGTTCTGAGTGTGGGGAGGTTCCTCCAACAGATAGCAGCACCTGGGTTTTAATAGAATCCCTTAGCTTGACTTCCCAAAGTGTATTCCTAGGCCTAGAAGTAAGCGATGGTGGGGGATGGGCTCTAAAGCCAAGTATTAGCGAGTGCATCTCTGTGGGTAGTGGAGGGTTTTAAACTACTTCCCCAACCTTGGAACACCTGTGCCCCATAAAGATGCGTGGAATCTGTTTCCCCACCTCCAGCACACACACGGAGACGTGCTCAGGTATCCTGATTGTGGGGAGTCTCCTCCAAATGACAGCAGCGCCTGGGTTCTTCAAGAATCCCTTAGCTTGTCTTCCCTGATGGCATGCCTAGGCTGGAGAGTGGGGGAAAGTGGGGGTTGGGCTCTAAACCAAGTATTAGCGAGAGCCTATACATGGGATGTGGTTTTTAACCTACAACCCACAACCATGGAATGAATGTGCCCCTGAAAGATGCTTTGACTCTTTCCCTACATCCAGCACACACACGAAGATGTGTTCTGGTATTCTGAGTGTGGGGAAGTTCCTCAAACTGACAGCAGCACCTGGATTCTATTAGTATCCCTTAGCTTCTGTTCCCTGAGTGTTCCTTTAGGCCAGGCCATGAGGGAAAGCTGGGGGTTGGGCTTGGAGGCCACGTAGCAGTGAGTGCCCCCTGATCCACTGAGGAAGTACTTAGAGGACTTCTCCCTAAACGGAACACCTTTTCCTCCATTCATCTGGGTGGATTGTGGTTGCACAACTCTCCCACCCCTAAGAATGTGTTCTGGAATTCTGAGTGCAAGGAAGTTCCTCCAACTGACAGCAGCGCCTGGGTTCTAATTGAATCCCTTTGCTTGTCTTCCCTGATGTAAAATCTAGGCGGGAGTGCGGGGGATAGTGTGGTTTGGGCTCCGAAACCAAGTATTTGCGATGAACTCTCTATGGTATGTGGAGGGGTTTAAACTACATCCGTAACCTGGGAACACCTGTGCCCCCATAAAGATCCGTGGAGTCTGTTACCACACCTCCAGCACACACACGAACACTTGCACAGTTGTCCTGAGAGTGAGCAGCCTCCTCCAACTGAGAGCAGGCCTTGGTTCTTATAAAATCGCATAACTTGTCTACACTGTTTGGTTGCCTGATACAGAGTGCTGGAGAAAGGAAAGGTTGGTCTCTAAATCCAAGTATTAGCGAGTGCTTCTCCATGGGATTTGGAGGTTATTAACCAAAACCCCACAATATGGGAATACCTGTGCTCCTTGAAAAAAGTATGGACTCTGTATCCCCACCACCAGAACACGCATGAAGAAGTTTTCTGCTATCTTGAGTGTGGACTGGCAATTTCAGGTGACAGAAGCAGCTGGGTTCTAATAGAATCCCTTAGCTTGTAATCCCTGAGTGTTTCCCTAGGACTGACTCTGAGAGAAACCTGGGGGTTGGGCTTTGAGGCCAAATACTAGCGAGTGTCCCCGATGGACTAAGGAAGTATTTAGATGAATTCTCCATAAAGGGAAACACCTGAGCACCCATTCATCTGCGTGGATTTGGGCTTCAAATCTCCCCACCACACAAGGTTGGGTTCCAGTATCCTGAGGGTGGGGTAGTTCCTCCAACTGACATCAGCGTCTTGGTTTGAATAGAATCCCTTTGCTTGTCTTCCCTGATGGTTTGCCTAGGCCAGTGTGTGGTTGAAAGTGGGATTTGGGATCTAAAACTAAGTATTAGCGTGTGCCTCTCCATGGGCAGTGGAGATGTTTAAACTAAAACCCACAACTTGGGAATTACTGTGACCCCTGAAAAATGCGTGTGCTGTGTTTCCCCACGTCCAGCACACACAGGAAGAAGTTTTCTGGGGTTCTGAGTGTGGGGAGGTTCCTCCAACAGACAGCAGCACCTGGGTTTTAATAGAATCCCTTAGCTTGACTTCCCTAAGTGTTTTCCTAGGCCTAGCAGTAAGCGATGGTGTGGGATTCGCTCTAAAGCCAAGTATTAGCGAGTGCATCTCTGTGGGTAGTGGAGGGCTTTAAACTACTTCCCCAACCTTGGAAAACCTGTGATCCATAAAGATGCGTGGAATCTGTTTCCCCACCTCCAGCACACACACGGAGACGTGCTCAGGTGTCCTGATTGTGGGGATGCTCCTCCAAATGACAGCAGCGCCTGGGTTCTAAAAGAATCCCTTAGCTTGTCTTCCCTGATGGCATGCCTAGGCTTGAGTGTGGGGGAAAGTAGGGGTTAGGCTCTAAACAAAGTAATAGCGAGAGCCTATCCATGGGATGTGGTTTTTTAGCCTACAACCCACAACCATGGAATAAATGTGCCCCCTGAAAGATGCTTTGACTGTTTCCCTTCATCCAGCAAACACGCGAAGAATTGTTCTGGTATTCTGAGTGTGGGGAGGTTCCTCAAACTGACAGCAGGACCTGGGTTCTATTATTATCCCTTAGCTTCTGTTCCCTGAGTGTTCCTTTAGGCCAGACCATGAGGGAAAGCTGGGGGTTGGGCTTGGAGGCCAAGTAGCAGTGAGTGCCCCCTGATCCACTGAGGAAATACTTAGAGGACTTCTCCCTAAACGGAACATCTTTTCCTCAATTCATCTGGGTGCAGTGATGCTTCACATCTCTCCCACACCTAAGAATGTGTTCTGGAATTCTGAGTGCAGGGAAGTTCCTCCAACTGACAGCAGCGCCTGGGTTCTAATTGAATCCCTTTGCTTGTCTTACCTGATGGAAAACCTAGGCGGGAGTGCGGGGGAAAGTGTGGTTTGGGCTCCAAAACCAAGTATTTGCGATGACCTCTCTGTGGTTTGTGGAGGTGTTTAAACTACATCCCTAACCTGGGAACACCTGTGCCCCCATAAAGATCCGTGGAGTCTGTTTCCACACCTCCAGCACACACACGAACACTTGCACAGTTATCCTGAGAGTGGGCAGCCTCCTCCAACTGAGAGCAGGGCCTTGGTTCTTATAAAATCGCTTAACTTGTCTACCCTGTTTGGTTGCCTGATACGGAGTGCTGGGGAAAGGGTGGGTTGGCCTCTAAATCCAAGTATTAGCGAGTGCTTCTCCATGGGATTTGGAGGTTATTAACCAAAAGCCCACAACATGGGAATACCTGTGCTCCTTGAAAAAAGCGTGGACTCTGTATCCCCACCACCAGAACACACATGAAGAAGTTTTCTGCTATCCTGAGTGTGGGCTGGCAATTTCAGGTGACAGAAGCGGCTGGGTTCTAATAGAATCCCTTAGCTTGTAATCCCTGAGTGTTTCCCTAGGACTGACTCTGAGAGAAACCTGGGGGTTGGGCTTTGAGGCCAAATAGTAGCGAGTGTCCCCGATGGACTGAGGAAGTATTTAGATGAATTCTCCATAAAGGGAAACACCTGAGCACCCATTCATCTGCGTGGAGTGGGGCTTCAAATCTCCCCACCACACAAGGTTGTGTTCCAGTATCCTGAGGGTGGGGTAGTTCCTCCAACTGACATCAGCGTCTTGGTTTTAATAGAATCCCTTTGCTTGTCTTCCCTGATGGTTTGCCTAGGCCAGTGTGTGGTTGAAAGTGGGATTTGGGCTCTAAAACTAAGTATTAGCGTGTGCCTCTCCATGGGCAGTGGAGATGTTTAAACTACAACCCACAACTTGGGGATTACTGTGACCCCTGAAAAATGCGTGTGCTATGTTTCCCCACGACCAGCCCACACAGGAAGAAGTGTTCTGGGGTTCTGAGTGTGGGGAGGTTCCTCCAACAGACAGCAGCACCTGGGTTTTAATAGAATCCCTTAGCTTGACTTCCCTAAGTGTTTTCCTAGGCCTAGCAGTAAGCGATGGTGAGGGATGGGCTCTAAAGCCAAGTATTAGCGAGTGCATCTCTGTGGGTAGTGGAGGGTTTTAAACTACTTCCCCAACCTTGGAACACCTGTGCCCCATAAAGATGCGTGGAATCTGTTTCCCCACCTCCAGCACACACACGGAGATATGCTCAGGTATCCTGATTGTGGGGAGGCTCCTCCAAATGACAGCAGCGCCTGGGTTCTAAAAGAATCCCTTAGCTTGTCTTCCCTGATGGCATGCCTAGGCTGGAGAGTGGGGGAAAGTGGGGGTTGGGCTCTAAACCAAGTATTAGCGAGAGCCTATCCATGGGATGTGGGTTTTTAACCTACAACCCACAACCATGGAATAAATGTGCACCCTGAAAGGTGCTTTGACTGTTTCCCTACATCCAGCACACACACGAAAATGTGTTCTAGTATTCTGAGTGTGGGGAAGTTCCTCAAACTGACAGCAGCACCTGGATTCTATTAATATCCCTTAGCTTCTGTTCCCTGAGTGTTCCTTTAGGCCAGGCCATGAGGGAAAGCTGGGGGTTGGGCTTGGAGGCCACGTAGCAGTGAGTGCCCCCTGATCCATTGAGGAAGTACTTAGAGGACTTCTCCCTAAAGGGAACACCTTTTCCTCCATTCATCTGGGTGGAGTGGGGCTGCACATCTCCCCCACACCTAAGAATGTTTTCTGGAATTCTGAGTGCAGGGAAGTTCCTCCAACTGACAGCAGCGCCTGGGTTCTAATTGAATCCCTTTGCTTGTCTTCCCTGATGGAAAGCCTAGGCGGGAGTGCGGGGGACAGTGTGGTTTGGGCTCCGAAACCAAGTATTTGCGATGACCTCTCTATGGTTTGTGGAGCTGTTTAAACTACATCCCTAACCTGGGAACACCTGTGCCCCCATAAAGATCCGTGGAGTCTGTTTCCACACCTCCAGCACACACACGAACACTTGCACAGTTATCCTGAGAGTGGGCAGCCTCCTCCAACTGAGAGCAGGGCCTTGGTTCTTATAAAATCGCTTAACTTGTCTACCCTGTTTGGTTGCCTGATACGGAGTGCTGGGGAAAGGGTGGGTTGGGCTCTAAATCCAAGTATTAGCGAGTGCTTCTCCATGGGATTTGGAGGTTATTAACCAAAACCCCACAACATGGGAATAACTGTGCCCCTTGAAAAAAGCGTGGAATCTGTATCCCCACCACCAGAACACACATGAAGAAGGTTTCTGCTATCCTGAGTGTGCGCTGGCAATTTCAGATGACAGAAGCGGCTGGGTTCTAATAGAATCCCTTAGCTTGTAATCCCTGAGTGTTTCCCTAGGACTGACTCTGAGAGAAACCTGGGGGTTGGGCTTTGAGGCCAAATAGTAGCGAGTGTCCCCGATGGACTGAGGAAGTATTTAGATGAATTCTCCATAAAGGGAAACACCTGAGCACCCATTCATCTGCGTGGAGTGGGGCTTCAAATCTCCCCACCACACAAGGTTGGGTTCCAGTATCCTGAGGGTGGGGTAGTTCCTCCAACTGATATCAGCGTCTTGGTTTTAATAGAATCCCTTTGCTTGTCTTCCCTGATGGTTTGCCTAGGCCAGTGTGTGGTTGAAAGTGGGATTTGGGATCTAAAACTAAGTATTAGCATATACGTCTCCATGGGTAGTGGAGATGTTTAAACTACATCCCACAACTTGTGGATTACTGTGACCCCTGAAAAATGCGTGTGCTCTTTCCCCACGTCCAGCACACACAGGAAGAAGTGTTCTGGGGTTCTGAGTGTGGGGAGGTTCCTCCAACAGACAGCAGCACCTGGGTTTTAATAGAATCCCTTAGCTTGACTTCCCTAAGTGTTTTCCTAGGCCTAGCAGTAAGTGATGGTGGGGGATGGGCTCTAATCCAAGTATTAGCGAGTGCACCTCTGTGGGTAGTGGAGGGTTTTAAACTACTTCCCCAACCGTGGAACACCTGTGCCCCATAAAGATGGGTGGAATCTGTTTCCCCACCTCCAGCACACACACGGAGACGTGCTCAGGTATCCTGATAATGGGGAGGCTCCTCCAAATGACAGCAGCGCCTGGGTTCTAAAAGAATCCCTTAGCTTGTCTTCCCTGATGGCATGCCTAGGCTGGAGAGTGGGGGAAAGTGGGGGTTGGGCTCTAAACCAAGTATTAACGAGAGCCTATCCATGGGATGTGGGGTTTTAACTTACAACCCACAGCCATGGTATAAATGTGCCCCTTAAAGATGCTATGACTGTTTCCCTACATCCAGCACACACACGAAGATTTTTTCTGCTATTCTGAGTGTGGGGAAGTTCCTCAAACTGACAGCAGCACCTGGATTCTATTAGTATCCCTTAGCTTCTGTTCCCTGAGTGTTTTTTAGGCCAGGTCATGAAGGAAAGCTGGGGGTTGGGCTAGGATGCCACGTAGAATTTATTGACCCCTGATCCACTGAGGAAGTACGTAGAGGACTTCTCCCTTAACGGAACACATTTTCCTCCATTCATCTGGGTGCAGTGGGGCTGCACATCTCTCCCACACCTAAGAATGTGTTCTGGAATTCTGAGTGCAGGGAAGTTCCTCCAACTGACAGCAGCGCCTGGGTTCTAATTGAATCCCTTTGCTTGTCTTCCCTGATGGAAAGCCTAGGCGGGAGTGCGGGGGAAAGTGTGGTTTGGGCTCCGAAACCAAGTATTTGCGATGACCTCTCTATGGTTTGTGGAGCTGTTTAAACTACATCCCTAACCTGGGAACACCTGTGCCCCCATAAAGATCCGTGGAGTCTGTTTCCACACCTCCAGCACACACACGAACACTTGCACAGTTATCCTGAGAGTGGGCAGCCTCCTCCAACTGAGAGCAGGGCCTTGGTTCTTATAAAATCGCTTAACTTGTCTACCCTGTTTGGTTGCCTGATACGGAGTGCTGGGGAAAGGGTGGGATGGGCTCTAAATCCAAGTATTAGCGAGTGCTTCTCCATGGGATTTGGAGGTTATTAACCAAAAGCCCACAACATGGGAATACCTGTGCTCCTTGAAAAAAGCGTGGACTCTGTATCCCCACCACCAGAACACACATGAAGAAGTTTTCTGCTATCCTGAGTGTGGGCTGGCAATTTCAGGTGACAGAAGCGGCTGGGTTCTAATAGAATCCCTTAGCTTGTAATCCCTGAGTGTTTCCCTAGGACTGACTCTGAGAGAAACCTGGGGGTTGGGCTTTGAGGCCAAATAGTAGCGAGTGTCCCCGATGGACTGAGGAAGTATTTAGATGAATTCTCCATAAAGGGAAACACCTGAGCACCCATTCATCTGCGTGGAGTGGGGCTTCAATCCTCCCCACCACACAAGGTTGGGTTCCAGTATCCTGAGTGTGGGGTAGTTCCTCCAACTGATATCAACCTCTTGGTTTTAATAGAATCCCTTTGCTTGTCTTCCCTGATGGTTTGCCTAGGCCAGTGTGTGGTTGATAGTGGGATTTGGGATCTAAAACTAAGTATTAGCGTGTGCCTCTCCATGGGTAGTGGAGATGTTTAAACTACAACCCACAACTTGGGAATTACTGTGAACCCTGAAAAATGCGTGTTCTTTGTTTCCCCACCTCCAGCACACACACGAAGTTTTCTGGAATCCTGAGTGTGGGAAGGCTCCTGCAACTGACAATAGCACCTGGGATCTAATTGGATCCATTAGATTGACTTCCCTGAGTATTTTCCTTGGCCAGGTTTTGAGCGAAGTTAGGGGTTCTGCTCTAAAACCAGGTATTAGCGAGCTCCTCTCTTTTGGTAGTGGAGGTGGTTAAAGTATATCCCCAACCTGGGAACACCTGTGCCCTCATAAAGATGTGTGGACTCATTTTCCCTCCTCCAGCACACACACGATATCTGGTTCAGATGTTTTGTGTGTGTGGAGGTACCTCCAACTAACAGCAGCACCTGGGTTCTAATACAATACATTTACTTCTCTTCAATGATGTCTTGCCAAGGGCGGAGTGCGGGGGAAATTGGTGTTTGGGCTGTAAATCCAAGTATTAGCGAGTGCTTCTCCATGGGAAGAGGAAATTATTCACCAAAATCCCACAACCTGGGAATACCTGTGCTCCTTGAAAAATGCGTGGAATCTCTTTCCCCACCTCCAGCACACACATGAAGAATTGTTCTGGTATCCTGAGTGTGGGGAGGAACCTCCCACTGACAGCAGCATCTGGGATCTAATAGGATCCCTTAGGTTATCTTCCCTGAGTGTTTTCCAAGGACGGGAAGGGAGCGAAGGTGGGGGTTGGGCTCTAAAGCCAAGTTATAGCGAGTGCCTCTCTATGGGCAGTGGAGGTGTTTAAAGTACATTCCCTCCCTGGGAACACCTGTGCCCCCTAAAAGTTGCGTGGACTATGTATCTCCATCAAAAGCACACACACAAAGACTTGTTCAGGTATCCAGAGTGTGGGGAGCCTCCTCCAACTGACAGCAGTGCCTGGGTTCTAATAGAATCCCTTAGCTTGTCTTACCTGATGGCATGCCTAGGCTGGAGAGTGGGGGAAAGTGGGGGTTGGGTTTGAAGTCCAAGTAGCAACGAGTGCCCCCCGATTTACTGAGGAAGTACTAAGAGGATTTCACGCTATTGTGGAACACCTGTGCCCCCATTCATCTGTGTGGACTGGGTATCCACACCTCCCCCACACAAGGCTGGGATCCGGAATCCTGAGTGTGTGGAAGTTCCTCCAACTGACAGCAGCGCCTGCGTTCTAATAGAATAACTCAGCTTGACTTCCCTAAGTTTTTTCCTAGACCTAGCAGTGAGCGATGGTGGGGAATGGGCTCTAAAGCCAAGAATAAGCGAGTGCATCTTTGTGGGCAGTGGAGGATTTGAAACTTCTTCCCCAAACTTGGAACAGCTGTGCCCCCATGAAGATGCGTGGAGTCTGATTCCCAACCTCCAGCACACACACGGAGACGTGCTCAGGTATCCTGATTGTGGGGAGGCTCCTCCAAATGACAGCAGCGCCTGGGTTCTAATAGATTCAATTAGTTTTTATTCCTTGAGTGTGTCCCTATGCCGGGCTGGGAGGGAAATCTGGGAGTTTGGCTTGGAGGCCAAGTAGCAGCAACGGCCCCCCGATGGAATATGGAATTATTTAGAGGACTTCTCCCTAATGGGAAACAAGTGTGACCCCATTCATCTACTTGGATTGTGGCTCCACATCTCCCCGCCACATAAGGTTGGCTTCCGGAATTCTGAGAGTGGGAAAGTTCCTCCAACTGAGAGCAGTGCCAGTGTTCTAGTAGAATCCTTATGCTTCTGTTCCCTGATGGATTGCATAAGCTGGAGTGCGGTTCAAAGTGTGATTTGGGCTCTAAATCCAAGTATTAGTGAGTGCCTCTCCATGGGAAGTTGAGGTGATTATCCAACAACCCCCAAAAAGGGAATACCTTTGCCCCCTAGAATATGCGTGGACACTGTTTCTCCACCAACAGCACACACACGAAGAAGTTTTCTGGAATCCTGAGCATGGGGAGGCTACTCCAAATGACAGCAGCACCTGGGTTCTATTAGAATCCCTTAGCTTGTGTTCCCTGAGTGTTTACATAGGCCAGGCTTTGATCTAATGTGGGGTTTGGTCTCTATAGCTAGGTTTTAGCGAGTGCCTCTCTATGGGCATGGAGGTTTTTAAAACTACAGCCCTAACCTTTAAACACCTGCCCCCCATATAAATGCGTGGTCTCACTTTCCCCACCTCCAGCACACCCACGAAGAATAGTTCTGTTATACTGAGTGTCGGTAGGCACCTCCAGATGACATCAGCAACTGGGAACTTATAATATCATTTGGCTTGCTTTCCCTGAGTGTTTCCATTGGCAAGGCTGTGAGCGAAGTTGTGTGTTGGGCACTAAAGACTAGTAATAGCGAGTGCCTCTCTATGTGCAGTGGAGGTGTTTAAAATACATCCCCAAACTTGGAACAACTGTGCCCCCCAAGAAATGCGTCGACTCTGTTTCCCCAACTCCAGCACACACACGAAGACGGGTTGAGGTTTCCTGAGTGTGGGGAGGCACCTACAACTGACAGCAGGGCCTGGGTTCTAATACAATCCATTAACTTGTCTTCACTGATGGCTAGCCTTGGCGGGAGTGCGGGGGAATGTGAGGGTTGGGCTCTAAAACCAAGTATTATTGAGGGCCTCTCCACGGGATTTGAAGTGATTTAACCTATAACCAAATATTTGGGAATACCTGTGCCCCCTGAAAGTTGCAAGGACACAGTTTCCCCACCTTCAGCACACACACGATGTGGTGTTCTGGTATCTTGAGTGTGGGGAGACTCCTCCAACTGACAGCAGCACCTGGGATCTAATATAATCCCTATGTTTGTCATGCTTCAGTGTTTTCTTAGGCCGGGCTCTGAGCCTAGTTGGGGGTTGGGCTTTAAAGCCAAGTATTAGCGTGTGCCTCTCTATGTTCCGTGGAGGTGTTTAAACTACATCCAAACCTGGGAACACCTGTGCCCTCATGAAGATGCGTGGACACTCTTTCACCACCTCCAGCACACACACGAAAATGTGTTCAGGTATCCTGAGAGTGGGGAAGATCTTCCAAATGACAGCAGTGCCTGGGTTCCAATAAAACCCCTTAGCTTGTATTTCCTGTGTGTTTCCCTACGCCGGACTGCGAGGGAAAGCTGGGGGTTGGGATTGGAGGCCAAGTAGCATCGAGTGCCTCCAATGGACTGAGGAAATATTTTGAGGAATTCTCCCTAACGTGGAACACCTGTGCCCCCATTCTTCTGCGTGGGTGGGTCTCCACACATCCCCCACACTAAAGGCTGGATTCCGGATCCTGAGTGTGGGGAAGATTCTCCAACTGACAACAGCGACTGGGTTCTTATACAATCCCTAAGTTTGCCTTCCCTGATGACTTGTTTATGCCAGAGTGCGGGGGAATGTGGGGTTCAGCCTCGACAAACAAGTACAATCGAGTGCCTCTCCACGGGATGTGGAGGTCTTTAAACTGCAATCCAAAACCTGTGAATACCTGTGCCCCTTGCATGATGTGTAGATCTGTTTCCCCAACTCCAGCACACACAAGAAGAACTATTCGGCTATCCTAAGTGTGGGGAGGCTCTTCAAACTGACGGCAGCACCTGGGATCTAATAGAATCTCTTGGATTGACATCCCTGATTGTTTCCTTTGGCCGTGATGTGAGTTAAGGTGGGATTGGGCACTAAACCAAAGTAATAGCGAGTGCCTCTCTATGAGCAGTGTAAGTGATTACGTACATCCTCATCCTGGGAATACCTGTGATCCAATAAATAAACGTGGACTTTGTTTCCCCACCTCCAGGACACACATGAAGAACTTTTCTGGTATTTTGAGTGTGGGGAGGCTCCTCCAACTGACAGCAGCACCTGGGATCTAATAGAATCACTTGGCTTGACTTCCCTGAGTGTTTCCATAGGCCGGGCTGTGAGCGAAGGTGTGGTTGGACACTAAACCAAAGTAATAGCGAGTGCCTCTCTATGAGATGTGGAAGTGTTTAACTACATCCCCAACCTGGGAACACCTGTGCCCCCAGAAAAATGCGTGGACTCTGTTTCCCTCCTCCAGCACACACATGGCATTGGGTTCAAATGTCTTGAGTGTGGGGAGGTTCTTCCCACTAACAGCAGCACCTGGGTTCTAATACAATACCTTAACATGTCTTCCATGATGGATTGAAAAGGCCGGTGTGCAGGGGAAAGTTGGGATTTGGCTCTAAACCAAGTATTAGCGAGAGCCTATCCATGGGATGTGGGTGTTTGACCTACAACCCACAACCTTGGAATAACTGTGCCCCCTGAAAAATGCGTGTGCTATGTTTCCCCACCTTCAGCACACACAGGAAGAACTGTTCTGGGGTTCTGAGTGTGGGGAGGTTCCTCCAACAGACAGCAGCACCTGGCTTTTCATAGAATCCCTTATCTTGACTTCCCTAAGTGTTTTCCTAGGCCTAGCAGTAAGCGATGGTGGGGGATGGGCTCTAAAGCCAAGTATTACCGAGTGCATCTCTGTGGGCAGTGAAGGGTTTTAATCTACTTCCCCAACCTTGGAACACCTGTGCCCCATAAAGATGCGTGGAATCTGTTTCCCCACCTCCAGCACACACACGACGTTTTCTGGTATCCTGAGTGTGGGGAGGCTCCTGCAACTGACAATAGCACCTGGGATCTAATTGGATCCATTAGATTGACTTCCCTGAGTATTTTCCTTGGCCGGGTTTTGAGCGAAGTTATGGGTTGTGCTCTAAAACCAAGTAATAGCGAGTGCCTCTCTATGGGCAGTGGAGGTGTTTAAAGTACATTCCCTCCCTGGGAACACCTGTGCCCCGATAAAGATGTGTGGACTCAGTTTCCCTCCTCCAGCACACACACGATATCTGGCTCAGTTGTTTTGAGTGTGGGGAGATTCCTCCAACTAACAGCAGCGCCTGGGTTCTAATACAATACATTTACTTGTCTTCAATGATGGCTTGCCAAGGGCGGTGTGCGGGGGAAATTGGGGGTTGGGCTGTAAATCCAAGTATTAGCGAGTGCTTCTCCATGGGATGAGGAAATTATTCACCAAAATCCCACAACCTGGGAATACCTGTGCTCCTTGAAATATGTGTGGACTCTGTTTCCCCACCTCCAGCACACACATGAAGAATTGTTCTGGTATCCTGAGTGTGGGGAGGCACCTCCCACTGACAGCAGCATCTGGGATCTAATAGGATCCCTTAGGTTATCTTCCCTGAGTGTCTTCCAAGGACGGTATGGGAGCGAAGGTGGGGGTTGGGCTCTAAAGCCAAGTAATAGCGAGTGCCTCTCTATGGGCAGTGGAGGTTTTTAAAGTACATTCCCTCCCTGGGAACACCCGGGCCCCCATAAAGATGTGTGGACTCAGTTTCCCTCCTCCAGCACACACACGATATCAGGCTCAGTTGTTTTGAGTGTGGGGAGGTTCCTCCAACTAACAGCAGCGCCTGGGTTCTAATACAATACATTTACTTGTCTTCAATGATGGCTTGCCAATGGCGGTGTGCGGAGGAAATTGCGGGTTGGGCTGTAAATCCAAGTATCAGCGAGTGCTTCTCCATGGGAAGAGGAAATTATTCACCAAAATCCCACAACCTGGGAATACCTGTGCTCCTTGAAAAATGCGTGGGCTCTGTTTCCCCACCTCCAGCACACACATGAAAAATTGTTCTGGTATCCTGAGTGTGCGGAGGCACCTCCCACTGACAGCAGCATCTGGGATCAAATAGGATCCCTTAGGTTATCTTCCCTGAATGTTTTCCAAGGACGGGATGGGAGCGAAGGTGGGGGTTGGTCTCTAAAGCCAAGTAATAGCGAGTGACTCTCTATGGGCAGTGGAGGTATTTAAAGTACATTCCCTCCCTGGGAACACCTGTGCCCCCATAAAGTTGCGTGGACTATGTATCTCCAACAACAGCACACACACAAAGTCTTGTTCAGGTATCCTGAGAATGGGGAGTCTCCTCCAACTGACAGCAGCGCCTGGGTTCTAATAGAATCCCTTAGCTTGTCTTACCTGATGGAATGCCTAGTCTGGAGAGTGGGGGAAAGTGTGGGTTGGGTTTGAAGTCCAAGTATCAACGAGTGCCCCCCGATTTACTGAGGAAGTACTTAGAGGATTTCACGCTAATGTGGAACACCTGTGACCCCATTCATCTGTGTGGACTGGGTATCCACACCTCCCCCACACACAAGGCTGGGATCCGGAATCCTGAGTGTGTGGAAGATCCTCCAACTGACAGCAGCGCCTGCGTTCTAATAGAATAACTCAGCTTGACTTCCCTAAGTTTTTTCCTAGACCTAGCAGTGAGCGATGGTGGGGAATGGGCTCTAAAGCCAAGAATAAGCGAGTGCATCTCTGTGGGCAGTGGAGTATTTGAAACTTCTTCCCCAACCTTGGAACACCTGTGCCCCCATGAAGATGCGTGGACTCTGATTCCCCACCTCCAGCACACACACGGAGACGTGCTCAGGTATCCTGATTGTGGGGAGGCTCCTCCAAATGACAGCAGCGCCTGGGTTCTCATAGAATCCCTTAGCTTGTATTCCTTGAGTGTTTCCCTATGCCAGGCTGAGAGGGAAATCTGGGAGTTTGGCTTGGAGGCCAAGTAGCAGCAACTGCCCCCTGATAGAATATGGAATTATTTAGAGGACTTTTCCCTAATGGGAAACAAGTGTGACCCCATTCATCTACTTGGATTGTGGCTCCACATCTCCCCGCCACATAAGGTTGGCTTCCGGAATTCTGAGAGTGGGAAAGTTCCTCCAGCTGAGAGCAGTGCCAGTGTTCTAGTAGAATCCTTAAGCTTCTTTTCCCTGATGAATTGCATAAGCTGGAGTGCGGTTCAAAGTGGGATTTGGGCTCTAAATCCAAGTATTAGTGAGTGCCTCTCCATGGGAAGTTGAGGTGTTTAACCAACAACCCCCAACAAGGGAATACCTTTGCCCCCTGGAATATGCGTGGACACTGTTTCTCCACCAACAGCATACACACGAAGACGTTTTCTGGAATCCTGAGCATGGGGAGGCTACTCCAAATGACAGCAGCACCTGGGTTCTATTTGAATCCCTTAGCTTGTGTTCCCTGAGTGTTTACATAGGCCAGGCTTTGATCTAATGTGGGGTTTGTTCTCTATAGCTAGGTTTTAGCGAGTGCCTCTCTATGGGATTGGAGGTTTTTAAAACTAAATCCCTAACCTTTAAACATCTGCCCCCCATATAAATGCGTGGTCTCTCTTTCCCCACCTCCAGCACACTCACGAAGAATAGTTCTGGTTTACTGAGTGTGGGTAGGCACCTCCAAATGACAGCAGCAACTGGGAACTTATAATATCATTTGGCTTGCTTTCACTGAGTGTTTCCATTGGCCAGGCTGTGAGCGAAGTTGGGTGTTGGGCACTAAAAACTAGTAATAGCGAGTGCCTCTCTCTGGGCAGTGGAGGTGTTTAAAATACATCCCCAAACTTGGAACAACTGTGCCCCCCAAAAAATGCGTCAACTCTGTTTCCCCAACTCCAGCACACACACGAAGACGGGTTGAGGTTTCCTGAGTGTGGGGAGACACCTACAACTGACAGCAGGGCCTGGGTTCTAATACAATCCATTAACTTGTCTTCACTGATGGCTAGCCTAGGCGGGAGTGCGGGGGAATGTGAGGGTTGGGCTCTAAATCCAAGTATTATTGAGTGCCTCTCCACGGGATTTGAGGTGGATTAACCTACAACCAAATATTTGGGTATACCTGTGCCCCCTGAAAGTTGCAAGGACACTGTTTCCCCACCTTCAGCACACACACGATGTGGTGTTCTGGTATCCTGAGTGTGGGGAGACTCCTCCAACTGACAGCAGCACCTGGGATCTAATATAATCCGTATGTTTGACATCCTTCAGTGTTTCCCTATGCCGGGCCCTGAACCCAGGTGGGGTTATGTCTCTAAAGCCAAGTATTAGAGTGTGCCTCTCTATGTTCAGTGGAGGTGTTTAAACTACATCCAAACCTGGGAACACCTGTGTCCTCATCAAGTTGCGTGCACACACTTTCACCACTTCCAGCACACACACGAAAGTGTGTTCAGGTATCCTGAGAGTGGGGAAGATCTTCCAAATGACAGTAGTGCCTGGGTTCCAATAAAACCCCTTAGCTTGTATTTCCTGTGTGTTTCCCTACGCCGGACTGCGAGGGAAAGCTGGGGGTTGGGATTGGAGGCCAAGTAGCATCGAGTGCCTCCAATGGACTGAGGAAATATTTTGAGGAATTCTCCCTAACGTGGAACACCTGTGCCCCCATTCTTCTGCGTGGGTGGGTCTCCACACATCCCCCACACTAAAGGCTGGATTCCGGATCCTGAGTGTGGGGAAGATTCTCCAACTGATAACAGCGACTGGGTTCTTATACAATCCCTAAGTTTGCCTTCCCTGATGACTTGTCTATGCCAGAGTGCGGGGGAATGTGGGGTTCAGCCTTGACAAACAAGTACAATCGAGTGCCTCTCCAAGGGATGTGGAGGTCTTTAAACTGCAATCCACAACCTGTGAATACCTGTGCCCCTTGCAAGATGTGTAGATATGTTTCCCCAACTCCAGCACACACACGAAGAACTATTCGGCTATCCTAAATGTGGGGAGGCTCCTCAAACTGATGGCAGCACCTGGTATCTAGTAGAATCTCTTGGATTGACATCCCTGATTGTTTCCTTTGGACGCGATGTGAATTAAGGTGGGGTTGGGCACTAAACCAAAGTAATAGCGAGTGCCTCTCTATGAGCAGTGGAAGTTTTTACCTACATCCCCAACCTGGGAACACCTGTGATCCAATAAATAAACGTGGACTTTGTTTCCCCACCTCCAGGACACACATGAAGAACTTTTCTGGTATCCTGAGTGTGGGGAGGCTCCTCCAACTGACAGCAGCACCTGGGATCTAATAGAATCACTTGACTTGACTTCCCTGAGTGTTTCCATAGGCCGGGCTGTGAGCGAAGGTGTGGTTGGACACTAAACCAAAGTAATAGCGAGTGCCTCTCTATGAGCAGTGGAAGTGTTTATCTACATCCCCAACCTGGGAATACCTGTGCCCCCAGAAAGATGCCTGGACTCTGTTTCCCTCCTCCAGCACACACACGGCATTGGGTTCAGATGTCTTGAATGTCGGGAGGTTCTTCCCACTAACAGCAGCGCCTGGGTTCTAATACAATACCTTAACTTGTCTTCCATGATGGATTGAAAAGGCCGGTGTGCAGGGGAAAGTTGGGATTTGGCTCTAGACCAAGTATTAGCGAGAGCCTTTCCATGGGATGTGGGTGTTTGACCTACAACCCTCAACCGTGGAATAACTGTGCCCCCTGAAAAATGCGTGTGCTATGTTTCCCCACCTCCAGCACACACAGGAAGAAGTGTTCTGGGGTTCTGAGTGTGGGGAGGTTCCTCCAACAGACAGCAGCACCTGGCTTTTCATAGAATCCCTTAGCTTGACTTCCCTAAGTGTTTTCCTAGGCCTAGCAGTAAGCGATGGTGGGGGATGGGCTCTAAAGCCAAGTATTAGCGAGTGCATCTCTGTGGCCAGTGGAGGGTTTTAAACTACTTCCCCAACCTTGGAGCACCTGTGCCCCATAAAGATGCGTGGAATCTGTTTCCCCACCACCAGCACACACACGGAGTCGTGCTCAGGTATACTGATTGTGGGGAGGCTCCTCCATATGACAGCAGCTCCTGGGTTCTAACAGAATCCCTTAGCTTGTCTTCCCTGATGGCATGCCTAGGCTGGAGAGAGGGTGAAAGAGGGGGTTGGGCTCTAAACCAAGTATTAGCGAGAGCCTATCCATGGGATGTGGGTTTTTGACATACAACCCACAACCATGGAATAATTGTGCCCCCTGAAAGATGCTTTGACTCTTTCCCTACATCCAGCACACACACGAAGATGTGTTCTTGTATTCCGAGTGTGGGGAATTTCCTCAAACTGACAGCAGCACCTGGATTCTATTAGTATCCCTTAGCTTCTGTTCCCTGAGTGTTCTTTTAGGCCAGGCCATGAGGGAAAGCTGGGGGTTGGGCTTGGAGGCCAAGTAGCAGTGAGTGCCCCCTGATCCATTGAGGAAGTACTTAGAGGACTTCTCCCTAAACGGAACACCTTTTCCTCCATTCATCTGGGTGGAGTAGGGCTGCACATCTCTCCCACACCTAAGAATGTGTTCTGGAATTCTGAGTGCAGGGATGTTCCTCCAACTGACAGCAGCGCCTGGGTTCAAATTGAATCCCTTTGCTTGTCTTCCCTGATGGAAAGCCTAGGCGGGAGTGCGGGGGAAAGTGTGGTTTGGGCTCCGAAACCAAGTATTTGCGATGACCTCTCTATGGTTTGTGGAGCTGTTTAAACTACATCCCTAACCTGGGAACACCTGTGCCCCCATAAAGATCCGTGGAGTCTGTTTCCACACCTCCAGCACACACACGAACACTTGCACAGTTATCCTGAGAGTGGGCAGCCTCCTCCAACTGAGAGCAGGGCCTTGGTTCTTATAAAATCGCTTAACTTGTCTACCCTGTTTGGTTGCCTGATACGGAGTGCTGGGGAAAGGGTGGGTTGGGCTCTAAATCCAAGTATTAGCGAGTGCTTCTCCATGGGATTTGGAGGTTATTAAGCAAAAACCCACAACATGGGAATACCTGTGCTCCTTGAAATATGCGTGGACTCTGTATCCCCACCACCAGAACACACATGCAGAAGTGTTCTGGTATCCTGACAGTGGGCTGGCAATTTCAGGTGACAGAAGCGGCTGGGTTCTAATAGAATCCCTTAGCTTGTAATCCCTGAGTGTTTCCCTAGGACTGACTCTGTGAGAAACCTGGGGGTTGGGCTTTGAGGCCAAATAGTAGCGAGTGTCCCCGATGGACTGAGGAAGTATTTAGATGAATTCTCCATAAAGGGAAACACCTGAGCACCCATTCATCTGCGTGGAGTTGGGCTTCAAACCTCCCCACCACACAAGGTTGGTTTCCAGTATCCTGAGGGTGGGGTAGTTCCTCCAACTGACATCAGCGTCTTGGTTTGAATAGAATCCCTTTGCTTGTCTTCCCTGATGGATTGCCTAGGCCAGTGTGTATTTGAAAGTGGGATTTGGGCTCTAAAACTAAGTATCAGCGTGTGCCTCCATGGGTAGTGGAGAGGTTTAAACTTCAACCCACAACTTGGAAATTACTGTGACCCCTGAAAAATGCGTGTTCTTTGTTTCCCCACCTCCAGCACACACTCGAAATTGGGTTCAGATGTCTTGAGTGTGGGGAGGTTCCTCCCACTAACAGCAGCGCCTGGGTTCTAATACAATACCTTAACTTGTCTTCCATGATGTCTTGCCAAAGCCGATGTGCGGGGCAAAGTTGGGATTGGGCTCTTAACCAAGTATTAGCGAGAGCCTATCCATAGGATGTGGGTGTTTAACCTACAACCGACAACCATGGTATAACTGTGCCCCCAAAAGAAGCTTTGACTCTGTTTTCCTACATGCAGCACACACACGAAGAAGTGTTCTGGTGTTCTGCGTATGGGGAGGTACCTCCAACTGACAGCAGCACCTGGGTTCTAATAGAATCCCTCAGCTTGACTTCCGTAAGTGTTTTCCTAGGCCTAGCAGTGAGCCATGGTGGGGGATGGACACTAAAGCCAAGCATTAGCGAGTGCATCTCTGTGGGCATTGGAGGGTTTTAAACTACTTCCCCGACCTTGGAACACCTGTGCCCCCATATAGATGCGTGGACTCTGTTTCCCCACCTAAAGCACACACACAGAGACGTGCTCAGGTATCCTGATTGTGGGGAGGCTCCTCCAAATGACAGCAGCGCCTGGGTTCTAAAATGGTCCATTAATTTGTATCCGCTGAGCGTATCTCTTGGCTGGGATGCGAGGGATGCTGGGTATTACACTTGTAGTTCAATTATCAGCGAGTGCTCACAAATGGACTGAGAAAGTGCTTAAAAAGCTTCTACCTAATGGGGAAGAGCTGTGCCCCCATTCATCTGTGTGGTGTGGGGACCCACACCTCCCACACACAAAGTTGGGTTCTGGAATCCTGATTGGGGGAATTCCTCCAAATGAGAGCATTCCGTGAGTTCTAAAAGAATCCCTTAGCTTGACTTCTCTGATGGTGTGCCTAGGCCTGAGTGTGGAGGAAAGTGATATTTGGGCCTTAAAATCAAGTATTAGCGAGTTCCTCTCCATGTGCTATGCAGGTGTTTTACCTACAACCCCCAATCTGTGAGTTCCTGTGCCCAATTATTTATGCGTGGACTATGTTTTCCCACCTCCAGCACACTGATGAAGAAGTGTTCTCGGGTCTTGAGTGTGGGGAGGATCCTCCAACTTACAGCAGCACCTGGGATATTAAAGTATCCCTCAGCTTGACTTCCCTGAGTGTCTTCCTAGGCTGCGCTTTGAGCAACCGTGGGGGTTGGGCTCTAAAACCAAGTATTATCGAGTGCATCTCTATGGGCATTATAGGTGTTAAATAACATCCCTAACCTATTAACAACTCTGCCCCCATAATTATGCGTGGACTCTATTTCCCCACATCGAGTACAACACACAGACTTTTTAAGGTATCCTGATTGAGGGGAGGCTCTTCCAAATGACAGCAGCGCCTGGGTTCTAATAGTATCCCTTACCTTGTCTTCCCTGATGGCATGCCTAGGCCGGAGTGCGGGAGAAAGTGGGGTTTGGGCTCTAAATCCAAGTATTATGGAGTGCTTCTCCATGAGATGTGGAGTCGTTTACCTACAACCCCCAACCTGGGAATACCTAAGCCCCCTGAAATATGTGTGGACTCTGCTTCCCCACATCCAGCACACACATGAAGAAGAGTTCTGATATTCTCAGTGTTGGGTGGCTCTTCCAAGTGACAGCAGCACCTGGGATCTAGTAGAATCCCTTTGCTTGACTTCCTTGAGTGTTTTCCATGCCGGGCTGTGAGCGAAGGTGGGGGTTGGGCTCTAAATCCAAGTATTAGCGAGTGCCGCTCTATGGGCAATGAGGTGTTTAAACAACATCCCAAACCTGCAAAAACCTGTGACCCAAAAAAGATCTGTGGACTCTGTTTCCCCACCTCCAGCACACACACGAAGACATGTTCAGGTATCCGGAGAGAGGGGAGGCTCTTCCAACTGACAGCAGCCCCTGTGTTCTAAAAGAATCACTTAGTTTGCATTCCAGGAGTGTTAACCTATGCCTGGATGCGTGCGAAAGCTGGGGGGTGGGCTTGGAAGTCAAGTAGAAGCGAGTGCCCCCTGATGGACTGAGGAAATATTTAGAGGACTTCTCCCTATCAGGGAACACCTGTGCCCCCATTCATCCGCGTGGCTTAGCGCTCCACAACTCCCCCACACAGAAGGCAGGTTTCCAGAATCCTGAGTGTAAGGAAGATCCTCCAACTGACATCAGCGCATGTTCTGTAATAGGATCCCTTATCTTATCTTCCCTGATGGTTTGCCTAGGCCGGAGTGCGAAGGAAAGTGGTTTGGTCTCTAAAACCAAATATTAACGAGTTCCACTCCATGGGAATAGGAGGTTTTTTTCCTGCAACCACCAACGTGAGAATATCTGTGCGCCCTGAAAGCTGCGTTGGCTCTCTTTCCCCTCCTCCAGCACACACACGAAGAACTGTTCTTGTTTTCTGAGTGTGGGTGTTTCCTCCAACTGACAGCAGCCACTGGGATCTAATAGGATCCCAAAGGTTGACCTCCCTGAGTGTTTTCATATGCCAGTCTTTGAGCGAAGGTGGAGGTTGGGCTCTAAAGCCAAGTATTAGCGAGAGCCTCTGTATGGGCAGTGAAGATGTTTAAATTGCATCCCAAACCTGATAACACCTGGCCCCCATAAAGATTCGTGGACATTCCTTCCCCAAATTCAGGACACACACGAAGGCCTGTTCAGTTATCCTGAGCCTGGGGAGGCTGTTGCAACTGACAGCAGTGCCTGGGTTCTAATAGAATACCTTAGCTTGTATTCACTGTGTTTCCCTAGGCCTGGCTGCGAGGGAATGCTGGGGGTTGGGCTTGGAAGTCAAGTAGAAGCGATTACCCCCTGATGGACTGAGAATGTATTTAGAGGGCTTCTCCCTAACAGGGAACACCTGTGCCTCCATTAATCTGCGTGGATTAGCGTTCCACAACTCCCCCACACAGAAGGATGGTTTCCGGAATCCTGAGTATATGGAAGATCCTCCTACTGACAGCAGGGCATGGGCTGTAACAGATTCCATTATCTTACCTTCCCTGATGGAATGCCTAAGCCGGATTGCGATCGAAAGTGGGTTTGGGATCTTAAACCAAGTATTAACGAGTTCCACTCCATGGGATTAGAAGGTGTTTTTCCTGCAACCACCAACCTGAGAATATCTGTGCGCCCTGAAAGATTCGTGGACACTCTTTCCCCAAATCCAGGACACACACGAAGGCCTGTTCTGCTACCCTTAGTGTGGGGAGGCTCCTCCAACTGACAGCAGCGCCTGGGTTCTAATTAAATGCTTTAACTTGTATTGACTTTCTGTTTCCCTAGGCCGGGTGGCAAGGGAAAGATAGGGGTTGGGCTTTGAGGCCAAGTAGCAGCGAGTGCCCCCTGAAGGACTGACGAAGAACTTAGAAGACTTGTCCCTAACCGGGAACACCTGTTCCCTCAATCATCTGCGTGGTCTGGGGCTCCACTACTTCCCCACACACAAGGCTATGTTCCAGAATCCTGAGAGTGAGGAAGATCCTCCAACTGACAGCAGCGCATGGGCTGTAATACAATCCCTTATCTTATCTTCCCTGATGGTTTGCCTAGGCCGGAGTGCGAAGGAAAGTGGGTTTGGGCTCTAAAACCAAGTATTAACGAGTTCCACTCCATGGGAATAGGAGGTGTTTTTCCTGCAACCACCAACCTGAGAATATCTGTGCGCCCTGAAAGCTGCGTTGGCTCTCTTTCCCCTCCTCCAGCACACACACGAAGAACTGTTCTTGTTTTCTGAGTGTCGGTGTTTCCTCCAACTGACAGCAGCATCTGGTATCAAATTGGAGCCCAAATGTTGACATCCCTGTGTGTTATCATATGCCGGTCTTTGAGCAAAGGTGGAGGTCGTGCTCTAAAGGCAATTATTAGCGAGAGCTTCTCTATGGTCTGTGAAGATGTTTAAACTGCTTCCCCTACCTGGGAACACCTGGCTCCCATAAAGATTCATGGACACTCTTTCCCCAAATCTAGGACATACACGAAGGCCTGTTCAGTTATCCTGAGTGTGGGGAGGCTGCTGCAACTGACAGCAGTGCCTGGGTTCTAATAGAATACCTTAGCTTGTATTCACTGTGTTTCCCTAGGCCTGGCTGCGAGGGAAAGCTGGGGGCTGGGCTTGGAGGCCAAGTAGCAGCGAGCGTCCCCTGATTGACTGAAGAGCTACCAAGAGGACTTCTCCCTAATGGGGAACACCTGTGCCCACATAAATCTGCGTGGTGTGGGGCCCCACATATCCCCCCCACTCAAGGCTTAGTTCCGAAATCCTGAGTGTGGGGAAGTTCCTCCAAATGAAAACAGCGCCTGGGTTCTAGTAGAATCCTTTAGCTAGACTTCCCTGATGGTTAGCCTAGGCCAGAGTGCAGGGTGAAGTGGGATTTGAGCTCTAAAACCAAGTATTATCTAGTGCCTCTCCATGGGAACTGGTGGTGTTTAACCGGCAACCACCAAACTGGGAATACCTGTGCCCCCAGAAAGATGCGTGGACTCTGTTTCCCCACCACTAGCACACACACGAAGAAGTCTTCTGGTATCCTGAGTGTGGGAAGGCTCCTCTAACTGACAGCAGAACCTGGGAACAACTAGGATCCCTTAGCTTAAAATTTTGAGGGTTTCCCTAGGCCTGGCTGCGAGCGAAATCTTGGGGTTTGGCTTGGAGGCCAAGTAGAAACTTTTGCCAACCGATTGACTGAGGAAGTATTTAGGGAACTCCCCTACCGGGGAACACCTTTGTCACCATTCATCTGCGTGGATTGGGGCTGAACACCTCCCCCACACACAAGAGTGTCTCCGGAGTCCTTAGTGTTGGGAAGATCCTCCAAGTGACAGCAGCACCTGGGTTCAAACAATCCCTTAGCTTGTCTTCCCTGATGGCTTGCCCTGCCAGGAGTGCAGGGGAATTTGGAGGTTGGGCTCTAAAACGAAGTATTAGCGAGTGCCTATCCATGGGATGTGGAGTTGTTTAACCCACATCCTACAACCTAGGAATATCTGTGCCCCAAGTAAAATGCGTGGACTCTGTTTCCACACCTCCAGCACACGTGCGAAGAAGTTTTCTGGTTTCCTGAGGGTTGGGAAGCTCCTCCATCTAACAGCAGCACCAGGGATCTAATAGAATTCCTTCGCTTGAATTACATGAGCGTTCTTCTAGGCTGGGCTTTGAGCGAAGGTGGGGGTTGGGCTCTAAGCCAAGTAATAGCCAGTTCCTCTCTATGGGCAGTGAACGTGTTTAAACTACATCATCTACCTGGGAATAACTGTGCCCCATAAAGATGCATGGACTGTGTTTCCCCACTAACAACACACACACGAAGAAATGTTCAGGTATCCTGAGTGTGGGCCGGCACTTTCAAAGGACAGCAGCTCCTGGGTCCTAATAGAATCCGTTAGATTGTAATCCCTGAGTGTTTCCCTAGGCCTGGCTCTGAGGGAAAGCTGGGGGTTGGGCTTTGAGGTCAAATAGTAGCGAGTGCCCCAAAATGGACTCAGGAACTATTTAGATGAATTCTCCCTTAATGGGAACACATGTGCCCACATCCAACTACGTGGAGTGGGGATATACAAATCCCACCCCCACAAGACTGGCTCCCAGAATCCTGAGTGTGGGAAAGTTCCTCCAACTGACAGCAGTGCCATTGTTCTAGTAGAATCATTAAGCTTCTTTTCCCTGATGGATTGCATAAGCCGGAGTATGGTTCAAAGTTGGATTTGGGCTCTAAAACCGAGTATTAGCGAGTGCCTCTCCATGGGAACTGGTGGTGTTTAACCGGCAACCAGCAACCTGGGTATACCTGTGCCCCCAGAAAGATGCGTGGACTCTGTTTCCCCACCACTAGCACACACACGAAGAAGTCTTCTGGTATCCTGAGTGTGGAAAAGCTCCTCTAACTGACAGCAGCACCTGGGAACTACTAGGATCCGTTAGCTTGAAAATTTTGAGTGTTTTCTTAGGCCGGGTTGTGAGCAAAAGTGGGGTTTGGGCATAAAGCCAAGTAATAGCAAGTGCCTCTCTATGGGCAGTGGAGGTATTTAAACTACAGTCCCAACCCGGGAAAACTGTGCCCCCATAAAGTTGCGTGGACTCATTTTCCCCAACTCCAGCAAACACACGAAGACGTGTTCAGGTATCCTGAGTGAGGAGAAGCTCCTCCAACTGACAGCAGCCCCTGGGTCCTAATAGAATCCCTTAGCTTGTATTCCCTGAGTGTTTCCCTAACCTGGGCTGCATGGGAAAGCTTGGGGTTGGGTTTAGGGAGTCAAGTAGATGCGAGTGCCCCCGATGGACTGAGGAAGTATTTAGAGGACTTCACCCTAATGGGGAACACCTGTTCCCCCATTCATCTGCGTGGATTGGGGCTCCACAACTCCCCCACACAGAATTCTTGTTTCCGGAATCCTGAGTGTACGGAAGACCCTGCAACTAACAGCAGCACCTGGGCTGTAATAGAATTCCTTAGATTGTCTTCCCTGACTGTTTGCCTAGGCCACAGTGCAGGGGAAAGTGTGGTATGGGCTCTAAAACCAAGAAATTACGAGTGCCTCTCCATGGGATTTGGAGGTGTTTATTGTAGAACTCCCAACCTGGGAATACCTGTGCCCCCTGAAAGATGCGTGGACTCTGTTTCCCCACCTCCAACAAACACACGAAGAATTCCTCTGGTATCCTGAATGTGGGTAGGCTCCTCCAACTGACAGCAGCACCTCGGAGCTAATAGAATCCCTTAGCTTGTATTTCCTGAGTGTACACCCAGGCCAGGCTGTGAGGAAAAGGTGGGGGTTGGGCTTGATGGCCAATTAGCATGGAGTGCCCACTGACAGACTGAAGAAATACTTAGAGGAAATCTCCCAAATGGAGAACACTTTTGCCCCCATTCATCTGCGTGGATTGGGGCTCCACACTTCCTCCACACACAAGGTTTTGTTCCGGAATCCGGAGTGTGTGGAAGTTCCTCCAACTGACAGCAGCGCCTGGGTTCTAATTAAATGTTTTAACTTGTATTGAATTACTGTTTCCCTAGGCCTGGTGGCAAGGGAAAGATAGGGGTTGGGCTTTCAGGTCAAGTAGCAGCAAGTGCCCCCTGAAGGACTGATGAAGAACTTAGAGGACTTGTCCCTAACCGGGAACACCTGTGCCCCCATTCATCTGGGTGGACTGGGGCTCCACTACTTTCCCACTCACAAGGCTGTGATACGGAATCCTGAGAGTGGGGAAGTTCTTCCAACTGACAGCAGCGCCTGAATTAAAATAGAATCCCTTAGCATGTCTTCCCTGATGGTTTGCCTAGGCCAGAGTGCGGGGGAAAGTAGGGGTTGGGCTCTAAACCCGAGTATTAGCGAGTGCCTCTGCATGGGAAGTGGAGGTGTTTAACCAACAACCCCCAAACTGGGAATACCAGTGGCCCCTGAAATATGCCTGAACTCTGTTTCCCCACTTCCAGCAGACACACGGAAAAGTGTTCTGTTATCTTGAGTGTGGGGAGGATCCTCCAAATCACAGCAGAAACTGGGATCTAATAGGATCCCTTAGGTTGAAATCTTTGAGTGTTTTCCAAGGACGGGTTGTGAGCAAATGTGGGGTTTGGGCATAAAGCCAAGTAATAGCAAGTGCCTCTCTATGGGCAGTGACGGTTTTTAAACTGCAACCCCAATCCAGGAAAACTGTGCCCCCATAGAAATGCGTGGACTCATTTTCCCCAAATCCAGCAAACACAAGGAAACTTGTTCAGGTATCATGAGTGGGGGAGGCTCCTCCAACTGACAGCAGCCCCTGGGTCCTAGTAGAATCCCTTAGATTGTATTCCCTGAGTGTTTCCCTAACCCGGACTGCATGGGAATGCTGGGGGTTGGGTTTAGGAAGTCAAGTAGATGCGAGTGCCCCCCGATGGACTGAGGAACTATTTAGAGGTATTCTCCCTAACGGGGAACACCTGGTCCCCCATTCATCTGCGTGGATTGGGGCTCTACAACTCCCCCACACAGAATTCTTGTTTCCAGAATTCTGAGTGCACAGAAGAACCTGCAACAAACAGCAGCGCCTGGCTGTAATAGAATTCCTAAGCTTGTCTTGCCTGATTGTTTGCCTAGGCCGCAGTGCCGGGGGAAGTGTGGTATGGGCTCTAAAACCAAGAAATGACGAGTGCCTCTCCATGGGAATTGGAGGTGTTTATCCTACAACTCCCAACCTGGGAATACCTGTGCCCACTGAAAGATGCTTGGACACTGTTTCCCCACATCCAGCAAACACACGAAGAATTCCTCTGGTATCCTGAATGTGGGTAGGCTCCTCCAACTGACAGCAGCACCTCGGAGCTAATAGAATCCCTTAGCTTGTATTCCCTGAGTGTTTACATAGGCCAGGCTTTGAGGAAAATGAGGGGGTTGGGCTTGATTTCCAATTAGCATGGAGTGCCCCTGACAGACTGAAGAAATACTTAGAGGAAATCTCCCAAATGGAGAACACCTGTGCCCCCATTCATCTGTGTGGATTGGGGCTCCACACTTCCCCCACACACAAGGTTGTGTTCCGGAAACCGGAGTGTATGCACGTTCCTCCAACTGACAGCAGCTACTGGCCTCAAATGGAATCCATTAGTTTGGTTTCACTGAAGCTTTGCCTAGAACGGAGTGCGGGACAACGAGGGGTTTGGGCTCTTAAGCCAAGTATTAGCGATTGCCTCTCCATTTGATGTGGAAATTTTAAACCTACATACCACAACCTAGGAGTATCTTTGCCCCCTGTATTATGCGAGGACAATATTTCCCCAACCTCAGCACACACACGGAGAGGTGTTCTGCTATCCTAAATGTGGGGAGGCTCCTCCAACTGACAGCAGTGCCTGGCTTCTAATAGAATTCCTTAGCTGGTTTTCCCTGATGGCTTGCCTTGGCCGGGGTCCGGGGGATAGTGGGGGTGGCCTCTAAAACCCAATATTAGCGATTGCCTCTCAATGGGATGTGGAAAAGTGTAACATACAACTCCCAACCGGGTAATACCTGTGCCCGCCGAAAGATGCGTGGACTCTATTTCCCCACCTCCAGCACAGTCACAAAGAAGTGTTATGTTATCCTGAGTGTGGGGAGGCTCCTGCAACTGACAGCAGTGCCTGGGTTCTAAAAGGATCCTTTAACTTGTATCCCCTGAGCATATCCCTAGGCCGGGATGCGAGGGAAGCTGGGGGTTACTCTTGGAGGTCAATTAGCAGCGAGTGCTCACAAATGGACTGAGGAAGTGCTTAAAGGGCTTCTCCCTACCGGGGAAGAGCTGTGCCCCCATTCATCTTGGGTGGGTTGGGGATCCACACCTCCCACACACAAATTTGGGTTCTGGAATCCTGAATGGGGGAAGTTCCTCCAACTGAGAGCATTCCGTGCGTTCTAATAGAATCTTTTGTTTGACTTCACTGATGGTTTGCCTAGGCCTGAGGGCGGGCGAAAGTGAGGTTTGGGCTCTTAAACCAAGTATTAGCGAGTTACTCTCCATGTGCTATGCAGGTGTTTTACCTACAACCCCCAATCTGCGAATACCTGTGACCAATGAAATATGCGTGGACTCTGTTTTCCAACCTCCAGCAGACTGACGAAGAATTGTTCTCGTGTCTTGAGTGTGGGGAGGCTCCTCCAACTGAAAGAAGCTCCTGGGTTCTAATTAAATGCTTTAACTTGTATTGAGTTTCTGTTTCCCTTGGCCGGGTGGCAACGGAAAGATAGGGGTTGGGCTTTGAGGCCAATTAGCAGCGAGTGCCCCCCTGAAGGACTGACGAAGAACTTAGAGGACTTGTCCCTAACCAGGAACACCTGTGCCCCCATTCATCTGCATGGACTAAGGCTCCCTACTTCCCCACAGACAAGGCTTTGTTCCGGAATCCTGAGAGTGGGAAAGTTCCTCCAACTAACAGCAGCGCCTGGGTTCTAATAGAATTCCTTAGCTTGTCTTCCCTGATGTTTTACCAAGAACGGGGTGAGGAGGAGAGTGGGCGTTGGGCTCTTCAACCAAGTATTAGTGAGTGCCTCTCTATGGGAAATAGACGTCTTTAAACTACAACCCCCATCCTGGGAATACCTGTGCTCCCAGAAAATTGCGTGGACTCTGTTTCCTAACCTAGAGCACACACACGAAGAATAGTTCTGATATCCTGAGTGTGGGGAGGAATCTCCAACTGACAGCAGCAACTGGGATCTAATAGCATCCCTTAGGTTGACTTCCCTGACTGATTCCCTTGGGTGGGCTTTGAGCGAAAGTGGGGGTTTTGCTCTAAAACCAAGTATTAGCGAGTGCCTTTGTATGGGCTGTGGAGTTGTTTATCCTACATCCCCAACCTGGGAACACCTGTGCCCCCATAAAGATGCGTGTAGTCTCTTTCCCCACCTCCAGCACACACACGAAGACGTGTTCTGGCTTCCTGAGTGTGGGGAGGATCCTCCAAATGACAGCAGCGCCTGGGTTCGAATAGAATCCCTTAGCTTGTATTCCCTGAGTGTTTCCCTAGGCCGGGCAGCGAGGGAGAGTTACAGGTTGGGCTTGGAGGGCAAGTAGCAGCGAGTGCCCCCTGATGGACTGAAGTAGAACAAAGAGGAGTTCCCCCTACGGGTAACACCTGCACCCCTATTCATCTGCGTGGAGTGGGGCTCCAAAACCCCCCCAAAAAAGGCTGCGTTCAGAATTCCTGAGATTGTGGAAGATCCTCCAACTGACAGCAGCTACTGGCCTCAAATTGAACCCATTAGCTTGGTGTCCCTTTTGCTTTGCCTAGAACGGATTGCAGGGAAATTTGGGGTTTGGGCTCTTAAGCCAAGTATTAGCGAGTGCCTATCCATTTGATGAGGAGATCTTTATCCTACATGCCACAACCTGGGAAGACCTTTGCCCCCTGTATGATGCGAGGACAATTTTACCCCAACTTCAACACACACACGGAGAGGTGTTCTGCTATCCTTACTGTGGGGAGGCTCCTCCAACTGACAGCAGCGCCTGGGTTCGAATTAAATGCTTTAACTTGTATTGACTTTCTTTTTCCCTAGGCCGGATGGCAAGGGAAAGATAGGGGTTAGGCTTTGAGGCCAAGTAGCAGCGAGTGCCCCCTGAAGGACTGACGAAGAACTTAGAAGACTTGTCCCTAACCGGGAACAAATGTGCCCCCATTCATCTGCGTGGACTGGGGCTCCACTACTTCCCCACACACAAGGCTATGTTCCGGAATCCTGAGAGTGGGGAAGTTCTTCAAACTGACAGCAGCGCCTGGATTAAAATAGAATCCCTTAGCATGTCTTCCCTGATGGTTTGCCTAGGCCAGAGTGCGGGGGAAAGTAGGGGTTGGGCTCTAAAACCGAGTATTAGCGAGTGCCTCTGCATGGGAAGTGGAGGAGTTTAAACAACAACCCCCAAATTGGGAATACCAGTGGCCCCTGAAATATGCCTGAACTCTGTTTCCCAACTTCCAGCAGACACACGGAAAAGTGTTCTGTTCTCTTGAGTGTGGAGAGTTTCCCCCTAATCACAGCAGAACCTGGGGTCTAATAGGATCCCTTAGGTTGAAATCTTTGAGTGTTTTCCTAGGTTGGGTTGTGAGCAAATGTGGGCTTTTGGCATAAAGCCAAGAAATAGCAAGTGCCTCTCTATGGGCAGTGGAGGTATTTAAACTACAGCCCAAACCCGGGAAAACTGTGCCGCCATAAAGATGCGTGGACTCAGTTTCCCCAACTGCAGCAAACACACGAAGACGTGTTCAGGTATCCTGACTGAGGGGAGGCTCCTCCAACTGACAGCAACCCCTGGGTCCTAATAGAATCCCTTAGCTTGTATTCCCTGAGTGTTTCCCAAACCCGGGCTGCGTGGGAAAGCTGGGGGTTAGTTTAAGGAAGTCAAGTATATGCAAGTGCAACCCGATGGACTGAGGAAGTATTTAGAGGACTTCTTCCTAATGGGGAACACCTGTTTCCCCATTCAACTGCGTGGATTGGGGCTGCAAAACTCCCCCACACAGAATAATTTTTTCCGGAATCCTGAGTGTACGGAAGTCCCTGCGACTAACAGCAGCGACTGCACTGTAGTAGAATCCCTTAGCTTGTCTTGCCTGATTGTTTGCCTAGGCCACAGTGTGGGGGAAAGTGTGGTATGCGCTCTAAAACCAAGAATTATCCAGTGCCTCTCCATGGGAATTGGATCTTTTTATCCTACAACTCCCAACCTGGGAATAACTGTGCCCCCTGAAAGATGCTTGGACTCTGATTCCCCACCTCCAGCAAACAAACGAGGAATTCTTCTGGTATCCTGAATGTGGGTAGGCTCCTCCAACTGACAGCAGCACCTGGGATATAATAGAATCCCTTAATTTGTATTCCCTGCGTGTTTACATAGGCCAGGCTGTGAAGAAAAGGTGGAGGTTGGGCTTGATGGCCAATTAGCATGGAGTGCCCTCTGACAGACTGAAGAAATACTTAGAGGAAATCTCCCAAACGGAGAACACCTGTGCCCCTAATCATCTGCGTGGTTTGGGGCGCACACTTCCCCCACACAAAACGTTGTGTTCCGGAATCTGGAGTGTGTGGAAGTTCTTCCAACTGACAGCAGCCCCTGGGTTCTAATAGAACCCCTTAGCTTGTCTTCCCTGATGGTTTGCCAAGAACGGAGTGCGGAGGAGAGTGGGCGTTGGGCTCTTCAACCAAGTATTAGTGAGTGCCTCTCTATGGGAAATAGACGTCTTTAAACTACAACCCCCATCCTGGGAATACCTGTGCTCCCAGAAAAATGCGTGGACTCTGTTTCCTAAACTAGAGCACACACACGAAGTATTGTTCTGGTATCCTGAGTGTGGGGAGGATCCTCCAACTGACAGCAGCGCCTGGGTTCGAATTAAATGCTTTATCTTGTTTTGAATTACTGTTTCCCAAGGCCTGGTGGCAAGGGAAAGATAGGGGTTGGGCTTTGAGGCCAAGTAGCAGCGAGTGCCCCCTGAAGGACTGACGAAGAACTTAGAGGACTTGTCCCTAACCGGGAACACCTGTGCCCCCAATCATCTGCATGGACTAAGGCTCCCTACTTCCCCACACACAAGGCTTTGTTCCGGAATCCTGAGAGTGGGGAAGTTCTTCCAACTGACAGCAGCGCCTGGATTAAAATAGAATCCCTTAGCATGTCTTCAATGATGGTTTGCCTAGGCCAGAGAGCGTGGAAAAGTAGCGGTTGGGCTCTAAAACCGAGTATTAGCGAGTGCCTCTGCATGGGAAATGGAGTTGTTTAACCAACAACCACCATATTGGGAATACCAGTGGGCTCTGAAATTTGCCTGATCTCTGTTTCCCCCCTTCCAGCAGACACACGGAAAAGCGTTCTGTTATCTTGCGTGTGGGGAGGCTCCTCCAAATCACAGCAGAAACTGGGAGCTACTAAGATCCCTTAGGATGACTTACTTGAGAGTTTGCCCAAGCCGGGCAGTGAGCGAACGTGGAGATTGGGCTCTAAAGCCAAGTGTTAGCGAGGGCCACTCTATGGGATGTGGAGGTGTTTAAACTACATCCTCAACTTGGGAACACCTGTGCCCACATAAAGGTGAGTAGAATCAGTATGCCCACCTCCAACACACACAAGAAGACATGTTCATGTATCCTGAATGTGGGGAAACAACTCCAACAGCCAGCAGCGCCTGGGATCTAATACAATCCTTTAGCTTGTATTCAGTGTATTTTTCCCTAGGCCAATCTATAAGGAATAGCTGAGGGTTGGGCATGGAATCCAAGTAGAATCAAATGCCCCCCGATGTACTGTGGATGTACTTAGAGGACTTCTCCCTAACGGGGAACACCTGTGCCACTATTCAACTGCGTGAAGTGGGGCTCCACATTTCCTCCACACACAAGGATGGTTTCCGGAACCCTGAGTGTGTGGAAGTTCCTACATCTGACAGCAGCGCCTGCGTTCTAATAGAATAATTCAGCTTGTATTCCATAAGAGTTTCCCTAGGCCAGGCTGCGAGCAAAACTGGGGGTTGGGCTTGGAACCAAGTAGCAGCTTGTGCCCACCGATTGACTGAGGAAGTACTTATGGAACTCCCCTACCGGGGAACACCTCTGTCACAATTCATCTGCGTGGATTGGGGCTGCACACCTCCCCCACACACATGAGTTTCTCCGGAGTCCTCAGTGTTGGGTAGTTCCTCCAAGTGACAGCAGCACCTGGTTTCAATACAATCCCTTAGCTTGTCTTCCCTGATGGCTTGCCCTGCCAGGAGTGCAGGGGAATTTGGAGTTTGGGCTCTAAAACGAAGTATTAGTGAGTGCCTATCCATGGGATATGGAGGTGTTTAATCTACATCCTCGAACCTAGGAATACCTGTGCCCAAACAAATATGTGTGGACTCCGTTTCCACACATCCAGCCCACGTGCTAAGAAGTGTTCTTGTTTCCTGAGTGTGGGTAGGCTCCTCTAACTAACAGAAACACCAGGGATCTAATAGAATTCCTTAGCTTCTCTTCCCTGAATGTTCTTTTAGGCCGGGCTTTGAGCGAAGGTGGGGGTTGGGCTCTAAAGACAAGGATTAGCGAGTGCCCCTTTATGGGAAGTGGAGGTGTTTAAAACAAATCCCCAACTTTGGAACAACTGTGCCCGCATAAAGATGCGTGGAATGTCTTTCCCAGCTCCAGAACACACACGAAGGTTTTCAGATATCCTTAGTGTGGGGCGTCTCCTCAAAATGACAGCAGCGCCTGGGGTCTAGTAGAATGCCTTCTCTTGTAATACAAGTGTTTCCCTCGTCCAGGATGTGAGGGAAACCTGGGGGTTGGTCTTGGAGGACAAGTAGCAGTGAGTGCCCCCTGATGGATTGAGGAAGTACTTAGAGGACTTCTCCCTAAAGGGAACAATTTGCCTCCATACATGTGGGTGGAGTGGGGCTGCACAACTCCCCCACACACAAGAATGTGTTCTGGAATCCTGAGTGCAGGGAAGTTCCTCCAACTGACAGCAGCGCCTGGGTTCTAATTGAATCCCTTTGTTTGTCTTCCCTGATGGTATGCCTAGGCGGGAGTGCGGGGAAAAGTGTGGTTTGGGCTCCAAAACCAAGTATTTGCGAGTACCTCTCTATGGTTAGTGGAGGTGTTTAAACTACATCCCTAATCTGGGAACACCTGTGCCCCCATAAAAATCCGTGGAGTCTGTTTCCACCCTCCAGCACACACACGAACACTTGCACAGTTTTCCTGATAGTGGGCAGCCTCCTCCAACTGACAGGAGGGCCTGGGTTCTAATAAAATATCTTAACTTGTCTTCCCTCTTTGGTTGCCAGATACGGAGTGCGGGGGAAAGTGGGGGTTGGGCTCTAAAACCAAGTATTAGCGAGTGCATCTCTGTGGCCGGCGGAGGGTTTGAAACTACTTCCCCAACCTTGGAACACCTGTGCCCCCATAAAGATGCGTGGACTCTGTTTCCCCACCACCAGCACACACACGGAGACGTACTCAGGTATCCTGATTGTGGGGAGGCTCCTCCAAATGACAGCAGTGCCTGGGTTCTAATAGAATCCCTTAGCTTGTATTCCTTGAGTGTTTCCCTAGGCCGGGCTGAGAGGGAAAGCTGGGAGTTTGGCTTGGAGGCCAAGTAGCAGCAACTGCCCCCCGATGGAATGTGGAAGTATTTAGAGGACTTCTCCCTAATGGGGAACAAGTGTGACCCCATTCATCTACTTGGATTGAGGCTCCACATCTCTCCGCCACACAAGTTTGGGTTCCAGAATCCTGAGTGTGGGGAAGTTCCTCCAACTGTCAGCAGCGCTTGTGTTCTACTTGAATCCCTTAACTTGCCTTCCCTGATGGTTTGCCTAGGCTGGAGTGCAGGGGAATGTGGGGTTTCGGCCCTAATTCCAAGTATTAGCCAATGCATCTACATGGGAAGTTGAGGAATTTTACCTACAACCAGCAACGTGGGAATACATGTGCCACCTGAAAGTTGCCTGGACTCGGTTTCCCCACCTCCAGCACACAAATGAGGAAGTGTTCTTCTATCCTGAATGTGGGGAGTTTCCTCCAAATGACAGCAGCACCTGGGGTCTAAGAGAATCCATTAGCTTGACTTCCTTGAGTGTTTACCTAGGCCGGGCTGTGAGCGAATGTGGGAGTTGGGCTCTAAAGACAAGGATTAGCGAGTGCCCCTCTATGGGCAGTGGAGGTGTTTAAACCAAATCCCCACTTTGGAACACCTGTGCCCCCATAAACATGCGTGGAATGTCTTTCCCAGCTCCAGAACACACACGAAGACTTTCAGATATCCTTAGTGTGGGGGGGCTCCTCAAAATGACAGCAGCGCCTGAGTTCTAATAGAATCCCTTAGCTTGTAAAACGAGTGTTTCCATGATCCGGGATATGAGGGAAAGCTGGGGGTTGTGCTTGGAGGCCAAGTAGCAGTGGGTGCCCCCTGATCGATTGAGGAAATACTTAGAGGACTTCTCATTAAAGGGAACACCTGTGTCACCATTCATCTGGGTGGAGTGGGGCTGCACACCTCCCCCACACACAAGAATGTGTTCCGGAATCCTGAGTGCAGGGAAGTTCCTCCAACTGACTGCAGCGCCTGGGTTCTAATTGAATCCCTTTGCTTGTCTTACCTGACGGTATGCCTAGGCGGGAGTGCGGGGGAATGTGTGGTTTGGGCTCCAAAACCAAGTATTTTCGAGTACCTCTCTATGGTTAGTGGAGGTTTTTAAACTACATCCCTAACCTGGGAACACCTGTGGCTCCATAAAGATCCGTGGAGTCTGTTTCCAGACCTCCAGCACACACACGAACACTTGCACAGTATCCTGATTGTGGGCAACCTCCTCCAACTCACAGGAGGGCCTGGGTTCTAATAAAATCGCTTAACTTGTCTTCCCTGTTTGTTTGCCTGATACGGAGTGCGGGGGAAAGTGGGGGTTGGGCTCTAAATCCTAGTATTAGCGAGTGCTTCTCCATGGGAAGTGGAGGTTATTAACCAAAAACCCACAACCTGGGTCTACCTGTGCTCCTTGAAAAATGCGTGGACTCTGTTTCCCCACATCCAGCACACACATGAAGATGTGTTCTGGTATCCTGAGTGTGGGGAGGCACCTCCAACTGACAGCAGCATCTGAGATCTAATATGATCCCTTAGGTTGACTTCCCTGTTTTCCAAGGACGGGCTGGGAGCGAAGGTGGGGGTTTGGCTCTAAAGCCAAGTAATAGCGAGTGCCTCTCTATAGGCAGTGGAGGTGTTTAAAGTACATTCCCTCCCAGGGAACTCCTGTTCCCCCAGAAAGATGCGTGGTCTCATTTTCCCCACATCCAGCATCCACACGAAGAAATTTTCTTGTATCCTGAGTGTGAGAATGTTCCTCCAACTGACAGCAGCACCTGGGATCTAACATAATTCCTAAGATATAATTCCCTCAGTGTTTCCCTAGGCTGGGCTGCGAGGGAAAGCTGGGGTTGGGCTTGGAGGCCAAGTACCATTGAGTGCCCCCCGATGGAATGAGGAATTACTAAGAGGACTTCTCCCTAATTGGGAACACCTTGGCCCCATTCATCTGCGTGGAGTCGGACTCCAAATCTCCCCCCTACACAAGGATGGGTTTCGGAATTCTAAGTGTGGGGAAGCTCCTCCACTGACAGAAGTGGCTTGGTTCCAATAGAATCCCTTAGCTTGTCTTCCCTGATGGTTTTCCTAGGCAGGAGTGTGGGGGAAAGTGGGGTTTGGGCTCAAAAATCAAGTATTAGCTACTGCCACTCCATGGGAATTTAAGGGATTTATCATTCAACCCACATCCTGGGAATACCTGTGCCCCCTGAAAGATGCAAGGACTCTACTTCCCCACCTCCAGCACACACATGAAGTGTTCTGATATCCTTAGTGTGTGGAAGCTCCTCCAACTGACAGCAAAACCGGGGATCTAATAATACACCTTATGTTGACTTCCCGGAGTGATTTCCTTGGCAGGGCTTTGAGCGAAGGTGGGGGTTCGGCTCTTAAGTATTTGCAAGAGCCTTCCGATGGGCTGTGGACATGTTTAAACTACATCACCAACCTGGGAACACCTGTGCCCCATATAGATTCGTAGACTCTGTTTCCCCACGTCCAGCACACACACGAAGAGTATTCAGTTATCTTGAGTTTGGGGAGACTACTCAAAATGACAGCAGCGACTGGGTTCTAATAGAATCCATTAGCTTGTATTCCCTGAGTGTTTCCATAGGCCGGGCTGCGAGGGAAAGCTGGAGGTTGGGCTTGGAATGAAATTAGCAGCGAATGTCGCTCGATGGAGAGAGGAAATACTTAAAGTAGTTCTCCCTAATGGGGAACACCTGTGCCCCATATATCTGCGTGAAGTGGGGCTCCACAGTTCACCCCGCACAAGCCTCGCTTCCGGAATCCTGAGTGTGGGAAAGTTCCTCCAAATGAGAGCAGCACCTGTGTTCTAATACAATCCCTTAGCATATCTTCCCTGATGGTTTGTCTTGGCCGAAGTACGGGGAAAGTGGGGTTTGGGCTCTGAATCAAAGTAGTAGCGGGTGCCTCCACATGGGACGAGGAGGTGTTTAACTTATAGGCCCCAACTTGGCAATAACTGTGCACCTTGAAAGATACGTGGACTCAGTTTCCCCACCCACAGCACACACACGAAAATTTGTTCTGGTATCCTGAGTGTGGGGAGGCTTCTCCAACAGACAGCACCACCTGGGATAAAACAGTATCCCTTAGCTTCACATCCTTGAGTGTTTTCCTAGACCGGGATGTGAGCGAATGAGGAGGTTAGGCTCTAAAGCCAACTGTTAGCGAGAGCATCTCTATGGGCTGTGGATGGGTTTAAACTACTTCTGCAACCTGGGAACATCTGTGCCCCAATAAAGATGTGTGGATTCTGTTTCCCCACCTCCAGCAAGCACACGAAAATATGTTCAGGTATCCAGACTGTGGCAATTCTCCTCTAAATGACAGCAGCGCATGGGTTCTAAAAGAATCCTTTAACTTGTATCCACTGAGCGTAGCCCTAGGCCGGGATGCGAGGGAAGCTGGGGGTTACTGTTGGAGTTCAATTAGAAGCGAGTGCTCACTAATGGAATGAGGAAGTGCTTAGAGGACTTTTCCCTAACGGGGAACAGCTGTGCCCCATTCTTCTGCGTGGGGTTGGGATCCACACACAAAGTTGGCTTCTGGAATCCTGCGTGAGGGGAAGTTCCTCCAAATGACAGCAGTCCGTGGTTTCTAATAGAATCCCTTAGCTTGACTTCCTTGATGGTTTTCCTAGGCCTGAGGTCAGGGGAAAGTGAGGTTTGGGCTCTAAAACCAAGTATTAGAGAGTTCCTCACCATGTGCTATGCAGGTGTGTTACCTACAACCCCCAAACTGCGAATACCTGTGCCCCATTGAATATGCGTGGACCCTGTTTTCCCACCTCCAGCACACACACGAAGAAGTGTTCTCGTGTCTTGAGTGAGGGGAGGATCCTCCAACTTAGAGCAGCACCTGGGATATTACAGTATCCCTCAGCTTGACTTCCCTGCGTGTTTTCCTAGGCCGCGCTGTGAGCAAAGGTGGGGGTTGGGCTCTAAAACCAAGTATTATCGAGTGCATCTCTATGGGCATTGGAGGTGTTTAAATAACATCCCCAACCTGTGAACAACTCTGCCCCCATAAATATGCGTGGACTCTGTTTCCCCACATCCAGTAGAACACACAGACTATTTAAGGTATCCTGATTGATGGTAGGCTCCTCTAAATGAAAGCAGCGCCTGGGTTCTAATAGTGTCCCTTACCTTGTCTTCCCTGATGGCATGACAAGGCCGGATGCGGGTGAAAGTGGGGTTTGAGCTCTAAATCCAAGTATTATTGAGTGCTTCTCCATGGGATATGGAGTCGTTTACCTACAACCCCCAACCTGGGAATACCTAGGCCCCCTGAAATATGCGTGGACTCTGTTTCCCCACCTCCAGCACACACATGAAGAAGTGTTCTGGTATTCTCATTGTTGGGTGGTTCCTCCAAGTGACAGCAGCACCTGGGATCTAATCGAATCCCTTTGCTTGACTTCCTTGAGTGTTTTTCTATGCCGGGCTGTGAGCGAAGGTCGGGGTTGGGCTCTAAATCCAAGTATTAGCCAGTGCCTCTCTATGGGCAATGGAAGTGTTTAAACAACATCCCAAACCTGGAAGCACCTGTGCTCCCATAAAGTTGCGTGGAATCTTTCCCCACCTCCAGCACACACAAGAAGACGTGTTCAGGTATCCTGAGTGTGGGGAGGCTCCTCCAACTGTCAGCCGTGCCTGGCATCTAATTGTATCAATTAGCTGGTTTTCCCTGATGGCTTTCCTTGGCCGGAGTCTGGAGGATAGTAGGGGTTGGCCTCTAAAAGCAAGTACTAGCGAGTGCCTCACCATGGGATGTCGAGTTGTTTAACCTACTACCCCCAACCGGCTAATTCCTGTTCCCCCTGAAAGATACGTGGACTCTGTTTCCCCACCACCAGCACATACACGATGTTGTGTTTAGTTATCCTGAGTGTGGGGAGGCTCCTCAAACTGACAGCAGCGTTTTGGTTCTAAGTGAATGCTTTAACTTGTATTGCCTTAGTGTTTCCCTAGGCCGGGTTGAGACGGAAAGATGGGGGTTAGGCTTGGAGGCCTAGTAGTTGCGAGTGCCCCCTGACGGCCTGACGAAAGACTTAGAGGACTTCTCCCTTACCGGGAACACCTGTGCCCCCATTCATCTGCGTGGACTGGGGCTCCACTACTTCCCCACACACAAGGCTGTGTTCCAGTGTCCTGAGAGTGGGGAAGTTCTTCCAACTGACAGCAGCGCCTGGATTAAAATAGAATCCCTTAGCATGTCTTCCCTGATGGTTTGCCTAGGCCAGAGTGAGGGGGAAAGTAGGGGTTGGGCTCTAAATCCGAGTATTAGCGAGTGCCTCTGCATGGGAAGTGGAGCTGTTTAACCAACAACCCCCAACCTGGGACTACCAGTGGCCCCTGAAAAATGCCTGAACTCAGTTTCCCCACCTCCAGCAGACACACGAAAAAGTGTTCTGTTATCTTGATTGTGGGGAGGCTCTTCCAAATCACAGCAGAACCTGGGATCTAATGGGATCCCTTAGGTTGACTTCCCTGAGTGTTTCTCTAGGCTGGGCTGTGAGCGAATTTGGGGGTTGGTCTCTAAAGCCAAGTATAATCGAGTGCCTCTCTATGGGCAGTGGATATGTTTAAACTACATCTCCAAACTGGGAACACCTGTGCCCCCATTTATTTTCATGTACTCTTTTTCCCAAACTCTAGAACACACACGAAAACGTGTTCAGGTTTATTGAGTGTTGAAAGGCTCCTCCAACTTACAACATTGCCTGGGTACTATTACAATCCCTTAGCTAATATTCCCTGAGTGTTTCCCTGCCGGGCTTCGAGGGAAAGCTGTAGGTTGGGCTTGGAATGAAATTAGCATCGAGTGCCCCCCGGTTGACTGAGGAATTACGTAGAGGATTTCTCCCTAACGGATAAAACCTGTGCCCCCATTCATCTGCGTGGTTTATGGCTTCACCTCTTCCTCCAACACTAGGCTATATTCCGGAATCCTGAGTGTGGGGAAGTTCCTCGTACTGACAGCAGCACCTGTGTTCTAATTGAATCTATAAGCTTTCTTGCTGATGGTTTGCCTATGCCGGTGTTCGGGGGATAGTGTAGATTGTGCTCTGATACCAAGTATTAGCGAGTGCCTCTCATAGGACGTGGAGGTTTTTAACCTAAAACCACCAGCCTGGGAATAACTGTGCGCCCTGAAAGATGCGTGGACTCAGTTTCCCCACCTTCAGCAAACACACGAAGTGGTGTTCTGGTATCCTGAAAATGGGTAGGCTCCTCTAACTTACAGCAGCACCTGAGGTCTAATATTATCCCTTTGTTTCTATTCACTGTATGTTTCCATATGCCAGGCTGCAAGGAAAACCTGGGAGTTGGGCTTGTAGTCCATGTAGCAATGACTGGCCCCCGATGGATTGAGGAAGTACTCAGAAGACATCTCCCATACGGGGAACACCTGTGCCCCCATTCATCTGCGTGAATTGGGGCTCTTCAACTCCCCCACACACAAGTCTGGGTTCCCGAATCCTGAGTGTGGGGAAGTTCCTCCAAATGACAGCAGCGCCTGGATTCAAGTAGAATCCCTTAGCTTGTCTTTCCTGATGCTTTGCCTAGGCACTGTGTGAGGGAAAGTGTGGTTTGGGCTCTAAAACCAAGTATTAGCGAGTGCACCTCCATGGGAAATGGAGGTGATTTAATTACAACCCTCAACCTGGGAATACCTATGCCCCCTGGAAGATGAGTGGACTCTGTTTCCCCACATCCAGCACACAAACGAAGTTCAGGTATCCTAACTGAGGGGAGGCTCCTCCAACTGACAGCAGCGCCTGGGTTCGAATAGAATCCCATAGCTTCTCTTTCCTGAAGTTTTGACTTGGACGGTTTGCGGGAGATGTGTGGGTTGGGCTCTAAAACTAAGCTTTTGTGATTGCCTCTCTATGGTCAGTGGAGGAGTTTGAACTACATCCCCAAGCTGGAAACAGCTGTGCACCCATAAAGATACGTGGAATTTGTTTCCCCACCTGTAGCACACACACGAAGAAGTGTTCTGGTATTCTCAGTGTTCCGTGACTCCTTCAAGTGACACCAGTACCTGGGATCTTATAGAATCCCCTTGCTTGACTTCCTTGAGTGTCTTCCTAGGCCAGGATGTGAGCGAATGTGGGGGTTGGTTTTGGAGGCCAAGTAGAAGCGAGTGCCCCCCGATGGAATGAGGAAGTACTTAGAGGACATCTCCCTAACGGGGAACACCTGTGCCCCCATTCATGCGCGTGGTGAGGGGCTCCACAAATCCCACCCACACAAAGTTTTCTTCCAGAATCCTGAGTGTGGGGAACTTCCAAAAACTGGGAGCACGAATACGTGTTCAGTTATCCTGAGTGTTTGGAGGCTCCTCCAACAGAGAGCAGCGCCTGATTTCTAATAGAATCCCTTAGCTTGCCTTCCCTGATGGCTCTTCTAGGTCGGAGTGCGGGGTAAAGTGTGGTTTAGGCTCTATAGACAAGTATTAGGGAGCGCCTCTCCATGGGAAGTGGAGGTCTTTAAGCTACAACCCCCACCCTGGGAATACCTGTGCTGCCTGAAAAATGCGTGGACTTAGTTTCCCCACCCCCAGCACACACACGAAGAAGTGTTCTGGTATCCTGAGTGTGGGGAGTTTCCTCCAAATGATGCAGCACCTGGTATCTAATAGAATCCCTTAACTTGAGTTCCTTGAGAGTTTCCTTAGGCCGGGCTGTGAGCGAAGGTGGGGTTGGGCTCTAAAGCCAAGTATTAGCGAGTGCCCCTCTATGGGCTGTGGAGGCGTTTAAACTACATCCCCAACCTGGGAACAACTGTGCCCTCACAAAGATGCGTGGACTCTGTTTCCCCACCTCCAGCACACACACGACGAAGTGTTCTGGTTTCCTGAGTGTGGGGAAGCACCTCCAACTGACAGCAGCCCCTGGGTTCTAATAGAATCCCTTGGCTTGTATTCCCTGATGGTTTACCTAGGCCAGAGTGCGGGGGAAAGTGTGGTTAGGGCTCAAAAACCAAGTGTTTGCGAGTGCCTCTCCATGAGAGGTGTAGGTGTTTAAACTACAAACCCCAACCTGGGAATACCTTTGCCCCCTGAAAGATCCATGGACTCTGTTTCCCCACCACCATCACACACACAAAGACGTGTTCAGATATCCTGAGTGTGAGGAGGCTCCTGCAACTGCCAGCAGCACCTGGAATCTAATAGAATAACTTAGCTTGACTTCCTTAAGTGTTTTCCTAGGCCGGGCTGTCAGCGAAGGTGGGGTTTGGGGTCTAAATCCAAGTAATAGCGTGTGCCTCTCTATGGTCAGTGGAGGTGCTTAAACTACATCCCCAACCTGGGAACACCTGTGCCCCCATAATGATGCGTGGATTATTTTTCCCCACCTCCAGCACACTCATGAAGATATGTTCAGGTATCCTGAGTGTGGAGAGGCTCCTCCAACTAACAGCAGCAATTGGATCCTAACAGAATCCCTTAGCTTGTATTCCCTGAGTGTTTACCAATCCCGGGCTGCGAGGGAATGCTGGGGGTTGGGATTGGAATTCAAGAAGCAGCGAGTGCCCCCCCGATGGACTGAGGAACTATTTAGAGGACTTCTCCTTTACAGGGAACACCTGTGATCCTATTCATCTGCGTGGAGTGAGTCTCCACAGCTCCCCGCCGCACAAGGCTTGGTTCCGGTGTCCTAAGTATGGGGAAGTTCCTCCAACTGACAGCAGCGGCTGGGTTCAAATTGTATCATTTAGCTTGTCTTCCCTGATGGTTTGCCTATGCCAGAATGCGGGGGAAAGTGAGGGTATGGCTCTAAATCCAAGTATCTGTGAGTGCGTCTCCATGGGACGTGGAGGGGTTGAACCTACAATCCCGAACCTCGGAATACCTGTGCCCCCTAAATGATACGTTGTCTATGTTTCCCCACCTCCAGCACACACACGAATAAGTGTTCTGTTTTCCTGACTTTGGAGAGGCTTCTCCAACTGAGAGCAGCACCTGGGATCTAAAGAATCCCTTAGTTTCTTTTCCCTGAGTGTTTTCCTTGTCCGGGCTGTGAGCGAAGGTGGGGTTTGCGCTCTAATGCCAAGTATTAGCGAGTGCCTCTCTATGGGCAGTGGAGGAGTTTAAACTACATCTCCCACCTGGGAATACCTGTTCCCCCATAAAATGCGTGGACGCTCTTTCCCCACCTCAAGAACACACACGAAAATGTGTTCTGGTATCCTGACTGTGGAGTGGCTTCTCCAACAGAGAGCAGACCCTGGTTTCTAATAGGATCCCTTAGCTTGTCTTCCCTGAGTGTTTTCCCAGGCCGGGCTGTGAGGGAAAGTGGGGGTTGGGCTCTAAAGCCAAGTAGTAGCCTGTGCCTCTCCATGGGTAGTGGAGCTGTTTAACCTACATCCCCCATCCTGGGAAAACCTGTTTCCACTGAAAGTTGCGTGGGCTCTGTTTCCCCACATATAGCACACACATGAAGTCTTGTTCTGGTATCCTGACTGTGGAGAGGCTCCTCCAACTGACAGCAGCAACTGGGATCTAATAGTATCCCTTAACTTGACTTCCCTGAGTGTTTCCCTAGGCTGGGCTGTTAGCAACGGTGGAGGTTGTGCTCTAAACCAAGTACTAGCGAGTGCCTCTCTATGGGCAGTGGAGGTGTTTAAAAAACATCCCCAACCTGGGTACATCTGTGCCAACAGAAAGATGCGTGGACTATGTTTCCCCATCTCCAGCACACACACGAAGACTTGTTCTGGTATCCTGAGTGTGGGGAGGCTCCTGCAAATGACAGCAGCGCCTGGGTTCTAATAGAATCCCTTAGCTTGTATTCACTGAGTGTTTCCCTAAGCCGGGCTGCGAGGGAATATGGGTTTTGGTCTTGGAGTCCAAGAAACATCGAATGCCCCCTGATGGACTGAGGAATTACTTAGAGGAGTTCTCCCTAACGGGGAACAACTGTGTCCCCATTCATCTGCCAGGAATGGAGCTCCATAACTCCCCCCAACACAAGGCTTGGTTCCGGAATCCTGGATTTGAGGATATTCCTCCAACTGATAGCGGCGCCTGGCTTCTAATAGAATCCCTTAGCTTGTCTTCCCTGAGTGTTTTCCTAGGCCGGTCTTACAGGGAATGTGGGGGTTGGGCTCTAAGCCAAGTATTGGCGTGTGCCTCTCTATGGGCAGCGGAGATTTTTAGCCAATATCCCCCAGCCTGGGAACACATGTGCCCCCAGAAAATGTGTGGAATCTGTTTCCCCACCTCCAGCACACACACGAAGTCAAATACGGTGGAATGACTGCTGTTATTTTAGGTTCTACAAACTCTTAAATGGATTGATTTCTATCTCCATTATACAAGCACTCCTGGGTAACCTTTATATTCATGTGAGGATCAAAAGAGTACTCATTAATACTATTACCATACTTCTACTGAATTAACTCTTCTGTAACAGTATAATGGCCACACTTCTTAACAACTGCCTCTTAAGTGTCTTGTAAGTCACAAATATTTATTATAAAGAAATTATATAAAAAATAATAACAATTACAACAACTATGTTGTTTATAACGATGATAGTGTTAGCATCTCCCTCTCATATTAAACAATACCCATCACTGGATTCCTTAGGAAGCAACGCCAATGCATTTTTGGACTCTTCTAAGTCTTCACCCAATGAAGCCTTTTTACTCACGCTGGTCCACCACAGCCAGAATTGCTGTTACTTTCATGGTTGACTGCCACGCTGTGATGTTCTGGGCTTTTTCTGGCACCATGCATCTATAATTTGTAGTCAAGTTTCCACGTACCGAGTCTGATTTCCAATATATTGTTCTCCAGAGCCAACAGAGGGGCCACTGGAAAGAGGCCACAAATAATCTGGTGAACCCAAACTGAATACCTGTTTAAGGAATGGACACATAACATGGAGTGGTAGACGGATGGAAGGACAACATCAATTCCTTTACTCCTGTAAAGAGAGAGGGGCAAATGGTGAACTAAATCCCAAAGAGAAAACATATTCACGGTAATAATAATGTTTAACAGTGAAAGAATCCAAACAAAAGGCAAATATAATATCTCTGGGAAGAAGACTTATTTCAAACTGTTTCTTTCACGTATATACCCTTAGTAGGAATAACATACTTAAAAATCTTCAACCAACCATAGTTATTTGCTCATAATAAACTTGGGAATCTTGAAGCATATTATTCACTCTCAGTGTTGAAATAATGCAATCTTGGAAGATGATTTGTAATTGAGGATTAAAAAAAGAATATTGTGGATTTATCTAACAATTTAAATAGAAATAAGAAATGTACCTTTGGGAAAGCTCTGCATAGAGAATGCTGGAGGAAATGCACTGAAAATAGGCAAGTGAGCAAGCTCCCTTGAGTCTGGGAAGGTGAGTACAGCACATTCAGAAAGTCTATGAAGTTATTACAAGTCACAGAAAGGTATGCAATTAAAGTGTCTTCCTAAGAAAAATATTCTTATTCAGGAATTTTTATCTTGATATTTCTATGGTCTGTGTGGTCACAGGAAGTCAAAGTTGTGGTGGTGGCTTAGAAGTTCTTTTCTCTCTGTCTGTAATTTACAGGGCATTGCTACAGATGGGGCAGCAGAGATCTGTGGTAAGCTATTCCATGGGGTGGGGGAGCAGTTAGAAATGATAAGGCCAGAAATCTAAAAGACTTTTAGACCCTCCCCTCCTAACTGGCAGACCTTTAAAGTAAACTAGCACAGGTATGTAACTAAGCCAGAAGATGAGAGGCAAATTTAAAGTCCATTTACTGTTACTGATCAGTCAAGGGGTAGGGACCACTCTGGCCAGGAACGGCAAGACCGTGGATGGGGTGGATGTGTAGGAGGAGCTGACATTTGCTTGTGACCTGAGAGGCAGGGGTGTGTTGCATAAAAGCCGACAGTGCTGGAAAGATGCAGTAGGTCCACAGCCCAAAAGGAGCTGTCATATTCAGGGAGGTCAGAGAGCAAGAACCAGAGTTAGTGATGCCACAGAGTCAGCAGTGTGGCAGCAGTGATATCAGTATCTGTGTCCATAACCCACCTAACCCTACATGAACTCATCTGCCTACAGGGGGCAGGTAAGTAGCAGAAATGTGTGGAGTGGGTGCAGCCACTGGCAAATTGGCAAGTGGACATCCTAAGGTAACACACTGCTCACAGTCACCATATTGGAAAGAGTGCCCCACACTGTCAGATCTCCTTCTCATTGCCAGAAATTAGGAGTTTATTAGCAATCAACCCAGTTAAAAACCCAGAAAAGATATCATTATAATGACAACAAAGGCACAGACTATTCAGAAATAAATTAATTAAAAATGTTAAGATGATTCTGATAAATGACTTAAAAAAAAGAAAAAAATATGATGATTGAATGAGCAGTAGAATGCACCATACTCTTCATTGGGCAGACTCAAGCTTGGGGGACATAGAACATTATTTCTCCAAAGTAAATTTAGAATCTGAATGCAAATTTAGTTAATAATCCAAAATGGATTTAAGAAAAATATCTGAAGGGTGATCGTATTGTTCTTCCAGAAATATACACAAATATACAAATAAAATAATGAGGAGGGAAGTTTGAACTTGCAGTGTTAGGGATATTCTGGAAAAAGATTAAATAGGACCAACTCTAGGAGGCATTAATCTATGGTCGTGGAAAAAGTATAGAAATAGTGCACTGAGAGTATGAATGTAATACAATGCATTTCAAGAATAGACGTGGATATATTTGAGATTTTAGTAATATTATAAAACTGACACTTCAAATCAGTGGATTCAAGTACTGGAGTAATTAGCTAAATCATTGGAAGACCTGGCACAGTGTCCTCACTTTTGTTATTAAAATAAATTCCAGATAATTTATTAATTAAAAAATAAAATACCAGAAATAACCCAACATGATTTAATCTGTTCAGATATTCAAACGAGAAGAACTTTCTAAAAAGCTTTTGGAACAAAGACCAATAACAGCAAAGGCCTAGGAACTCATCAAGGCCAGAAACGCCCACTGTAAAACAAAACTAACCCTCGCCCAACCCTCTCTCACGGCCCTGTGTTGCTCTCTGATACTTTCTACTCTTTCTTCTTCCCTTTAAAGTCCAGTCTCTTGGAGAAGTGCCTGCGCTGATGACTCCTCCAGGGCTCGGAGCCCTGCATCCCCCACGGCCCTCACCGCGGCACTGAGACAGGAGTTGCACTGCCGGTGGCTGCGTGTTTCAAACCAGTGGGCATTCTCAGCTCCTGTTTATTTGATTACCAGGTAGCTTTTGCCATGGACAAATATTTTCCTCTCAGTGGAGTGTTTTCCCCCCTTAATTTTTGTTTTACTTAAATAAATTTAAAAAGCCCAGGCAGAAAAGTGTGTGTGCACATATGCACACACACAGATACACACAGATCTGTTTTTTAAAGGCTACCTTAGTCCTCCTCCTCCCTTTCCCCAGTCTCGGCAATTAAAGGTGGGAATTAGCCCTTGCTTTTTTGCCCCACAAACCCCCCGTTTCTCACTATGCTCCCTTTAGTCAGTGTTCAAATCCCTCTTAAGCCAGGTTACAGCCTTCTCTGTGTTGCCTCAACTAGCTTTCTCCCAACTGCTCTGCTATTCTTCTCTCTCTTGGTGGATTTCTCGTCTCCCATTTGCCATGTTCATGGCCCTTTTCCCCAGGGCCTCGTCTTCAGTCCTCCGCCTGGCAGGACTGAATCGCCCCCACGGCCTCACCCACAGCTCCTCTGAGCTCCTGACTGGTGAATCCAGCTTAACAACAGACATCACCCCTCAGATGTCCCATAGACACTTTGCACTCAAACTGCCACACACAGAACCATCTTGAAATCAGCTCTTCCCCTTACACTGCCCCTGCAGATCCTCTTTCAAGATGGGTCACTGGAAAGTCACCTCAGCAGCTCTGCGGCCCGCCGCCCCAGCCCTGCAGTCCCTACTGCAGCAGTCATCACTTCTGCCTCCCATGTCCCTCTCCCTCTGCCCAGGGCCTCTCTGCAGGCGTGTGACACTTGTTGTCTGGGTTACCTGGGTTGTTCCCAAAACATCATTTCCCCCCAAAGTATGGGCCTCTCCCAAAAATAGTATCTTCCATTCTGCTGCTAGAATAACCAGATATTCTTCAACATAAATATTATGCAATTCTCTTACTTACAAATATTCCAATATATACCTGTTTCATTAAGGATACATTCAAGTCTAAGCACACAAGGCCCATCGTGACAGAGGCCATGTGCACCTGATATTCCCACCTATGGATCCTTTGTTCTAGCCCTACTTGTTGTTCTTCAGTCTAGCCAAGCCAGTTCATGCCGTGTACACTTATGTCTCTACCTCTCTGCATGAAGTGTCCACTCCCTCTACCACACATTAGAGAGCTAACTTCCTTTCACCTTTCAAAATTCAGTTCAAATATTTCTAGCTCTAGGAAGTCCAATTTGTGTTCACCTGGTTAGCAATCCATCAACTACTCGCCAAATCTCGCCTGGCCTGGGGAGTGCAGACACCAAGTCTTATCTGTCTTGGTCTCCCCAGCAGCTGATACAGTGTTTGGCATAGCAGGTGCTCAGTGTTTTTTGGATAGATAAACGAATGAATCGGTAAAGAGATGAGAGGTCTACAATCCCCCCCAGTTACTCAGCTGCCATTTTGGGAAGTTCATTCTGCAGAGTTAAGGAAATGTCAGTGCAGGTGGTGGGCAGACAGAACAGAGGTGAGGGCGTGGGGGAGACAGGCCTGGTCCTGGAGAGCGCAGGAGAGGCGTGGGTGGGATAGCACTGGAGAGAGAGGGAATGGACGGTTCGGGTGCAAGGAGATGTTGAAGAACAACTGATATTAACTGCAATAAATTAAATGGAGAACATAATATATGAAGGGAAGATCAAGTTAACACAGCAAGGGTGGAAAAGGCAGTACCAGAGACAAAGAGCTCTCACTTCATCCCTCACAGCATTTCACTTATGGCGCCCGCCCTCTGGGAAGGCAGCGTCAAATTTTTGAGAGACTGGTGTTTGTGCTGTGGGTGCTCTAAGTGCAAAACGGTATCTTATGGCTTCCAGATTTTAAGACTGATAGATAATTTCTCTTATGTCCCATATCTGAGTTCTCAGACAGCAAGATCTTTCGCTGGTGTGGGGAGAGCTATTGTGGTTAAAAACTCAGGGTTACTCTAATAATCTCAAAGGACAGTGGGGAATTCACTAAAACAAATAAAAGAGAAATTTCACTCAGAAAAAGCCATATGCCATATAGAACCTTGTGGGGGCCTTGGGGGCAATATTACCGCCAACTCATCTAACAGTTTTATGTGAGTGTGCTGAAACTCCAAGCTCAAGTCACTTAAACACATATGAGGCCCAGGGTCCAGGCTGTGGTGCTCCAGACAATGACGGGAGGATGAAAAGCCTGACTACAGCCTCCGACAGGATCAGTCCAGCCACGAAGCACAATGGACACGGACACGATCATGCACCATCAAGACAAGAATCAAGTGCAATTCATGCCTAGACAGGAGAGCAGATAATCTCTAAAAAGTGGAGGGGTCCCTGCCAAGGCTTGGCAAGAGTCCTTCCAGGCAGAAAAGCAGAGAAAGATACTTCAGGCGAAGGAGACTAGGGTTGGTGGCTGGGTGCGAGGCCTAACGAAGCACAGGTGGAGGACTCCAGGGTCATCTGTCAGTAGCTGTTCCCCTTCAGCAGCTAAGAGGCATAACTAAAAAGGCAGGTGGGGTGACATTAATGATCATGGGAAAAACTGGGAGGAGGAAACTGAGGTCAGGAGATCACCACCAAAGGCAATTTATTTTAGAGGAACAAAAATAATTCAAAAAGCACTTGGAAATTCTACCTCCCATGAATGAAAAGAACACAATATAAGTTTCACTCCAGCGTTGAATACAGAAAAACAGACTGCCTACTCTCAGAAATGGATTCAATTTTCTAATTCGTCAGGGATTATTTAGATAATAGGAAAACAAATAAATCTGAACAATCTCTCTAGACTAGCTGTTACTCCATCCTGTTATGTAGGGAGAATGTAATTTAGGAAAAAGTAAACTCCCTCTATCTGTAGACTTATAAACAGGAAGCACAAAGGGGTGCCTTTGCAGACATGAACCCGCATGCATAAATGCAAAGCCTATTGACCCAAATCCTTTCTTGTCTCCTAAGCTTAAAAAAAAAAAAAAACTACTTCAAGGCAGTGGTGAGCTGAAAGGGCTCAGATACAAAACGTGCACTTCATCAGCCTTCTAGTAGATAAAAGTGCGCCATGCATAATAGAAAAGATAACGTTTCCTATGGAAATCTATTTTGAGATGCAACAATTTAAAGGCAAATGAGAGCTCAAAACCAAGTTCAACCAAAGAGAAACCAAGCCCAAACAAATGTACAGAAATGGACAAAGACATTGGAGAAGGAGGGGATGTGTGCTCTACCGATACTCCAGATCAACAAATTCATCTTGAATTCAAGCCAGTGATGTGCCATGAGGTCACTCAAGGAATCAGGCAGAAACCATATCAAAGGCAGGTGTGAGATGTGGAAGGGGTGACCCTGTGAACCTTGCTGCAATGAGGCAGGATGCCCTTGCGGGCTTTCTGCACAGGCCGGCTGGCTCACATGACTCTGTTTAGAAGGATATCAGCCAGCAGCTGTGCCACACGGGCTACAGCCCGAGCTGAGTCACATCTAGTAACGGTTCTGAGTTCATCTTCAAACGACATGACCAGAAGGATCTGAGAATCAATGGTGGAGACGTATCTGAATGAGTATTCCATTTCATTCCTTGGCAGTAAACATTCAGCTTTGTACAACATAAATATTGACAAAGATACACACAGGCACCCTATTTGAAAGCCTGACTGCATAATTGCATCTAATGGAGAAAAGCGGGCTCCGTGTCGGTATGCTAGGTCATTGTTTGGCTCGGTAACCGATGCTTCTGAGACCCAAAGCATATTCTAGTATAACCGACAGCACAGAAATCTCCACTGATGACTTACTCATTTCAGGGTATTCATAAAATAACCCCAGTTTGCCCATGGGATACAGACGGTTGTCCCATTCCCATCGTGGGGTGGTCTGTTCTGCTTCTGGAACTGTGGCACCATTAGATTAATGACCCAGCTGTCAAACAGATCAAATTATAAGGCAGGATATTATCAGACCAAGGTCATAAAAGTATTACTGACATTTCAAGCTGAACACATCATCTTCCCAAGAATTTAATTTCTTGTTTTCAGGATAAATTTCTTTTTATTGCTGCCTCCCTACCCTCAAAAATTGTGAAAACTAGTCCTGACCACGTACCTTGGGTTTACCAAAATTGTAACGACTACTGCTACTTTATCTCCTACCTCCTTTTCAGGTGGGCATTTTAGGTTTTAGAAGATGCCTTCCCTCATTTGTCTTTTTTACCCCCATTTCTCTGCTATTATCCACCATGGCCTTTCCAGTCTGAAAATCTCACAGAAAATAAGTAAAAGACAGAAATACAGGGTCTGTGAGCCGGTGATAAGTGCTGCGGAGGAAAATAAAGGAGGGTGAGGAATGTGTGCTAGGGAGGAGTGGGGATGGGGCAGTGACCTTTGAATAAGGCAAAGAAGGAAACAAAGGGGTGGGCAGAGGAGGGGCAGAGGGAAAAGTGATTACAGGCCTGGAGGTCTCTCACGCTGGAAAGACAGCATGGAGACTGGTGTGAGCCACAGTGAATAGGAAATAAGTGGTGGTTTTGGGGGTGGAGCCTTAGAGGCTGCCATGAGGATGTGGGCATTTTTCCCTCTGAAGGAATTGCGGAGCCATGGAGGGTCACCGAGCAAAAAAGTGATACTCTAACATTGGATAGAACAGGTCCAAGACCCTAATTTAAGCTGAACAAATCAAGGGCCAGAGAAGTGGCATGCCACCTCAAATTCAGTGCAGAGCTTGAAAGAAACACAGCCTTGACTCGCAGCCCAGTGCTCTGCCCCCTTCTGGATGCTGTCCCACAGAGCTGACTATAACGTTATGTTTTTTCCTCTCTCAGAGGCTTGTGGGCCAACTGAATGCTTTCCCCTTTTTCAAATGGCAATTTTTCCTGAAAGGAAATCAGAGTTGGCAGTGAAACAAGGCATGGACCTGTAGCCTACAGAGCTGTTGTCCCTGAAAGCAACAGCTGGCGCGTGGTTTACTCGTGGAGTTCAGCAGAAGAGACAGAGCAACAACAGACAACTTAGCGTCTGGCTGAGCTTCGACTGACTGCACTGCACGTTTGGATGGATTTCAAATTTGGACAGTGAGGCGGCTTCACATGAAAGGCAGGTGTATACATCATACATGCCCACACGTCTGTATGCATACACACGTAGACACACACAGAGCATATGATGTGACTTGTAAAGAGCTGCCTCTTCTTGGTTTCCCACGGCCTCTAATCTCAGCATTAAGCTTTCACTGGCCATGCTCCCAGGTTTGCTACGAGATTTCTTTGCAATGGAACATGCCCTTCGCTTCACAAACTTTCCCCACTTCTTTCAATGACATTAGGGGAAGAGCAGGGAGCACTGGGAAGTACTGGGGATATGGACTCGAGATACTCCTGAATCTGAATCCACACTTCATGGCTTATTTTTTATTTAACTTTATTTACATTCAAAATGCAACTGTTGCAGATCTCAGAAGATGATTTACACTCACTGCTATGGCAGAATGTTGCGGTTAGTAGACCCACCACTGGATCCTCTTATTCAACACATTCTTCCAATAATTCAGATATTACTGTATCACAAATGCCCATTTCTATATTTTGATATCTGCTTTCCAGTATAATTATCTTCCTTCTTTATTCTCTAAATCTTATGATTTTAAAACATATTTCTGAGAAGTGTTCCACAGGCACTTTGCATATGGTAATTTGATAAAGAGATCCTGGAGATCAAAACCACATTTAAATCCTGAGATAAACTCAACTGTGTCATATACATGTCTAGGTTTAGTCTGCTTACTTTGTTACTTTGTTTAGTAATTTTTGTTTCAAACAACAAGATCCTTCTGTATAGCACAGGGAACTACACTCAATAACTTTTAATAGCCTATAGTGGAAAAGTATATGACAAGGAATATATATATATATATATATATGAATCACTATGCTGTACAGCAAGAATTAACACAATATTGTAAACCAACTATACTTTCAACAAAAAAAGTTGAAATAAAATTGAGAGATGAAACTTCAACTGCCCAGGCTGCTGTCAGGATGAAATGATTCAAAGCAGGCCAGGTATTAGCAACCCCCCTGACACATCAAAACCCCATGGGGGATCTTCCTTTTGAGCAGCACTGGCTAACCGGCTGTGGTCACCTGTAAATAGGGTTAAAGTCACTTAGACCCTTGGCTTGGGATCACCGTGGCCACAGGGTTGGGGGTCACTGCAGCACCTACGAGAATGATGGGGCCAGCCTGCTGCTGAAGCCGCTCCCCAGGCCGCAACCCAGAGCACTGCAGGCAGGTCTGAGGTCCGGCCGGGGGCGCGCAGCTCCACAGCCACTCGGAGCCCTGCGGTGGGGGTGGCGCTGGGACCACGCTCGTCCATCACCCTCCCTATCACCCAGACTCGGGATTCTCCTGGGGGAATTTTTCTCTGCCTCATACTTCCTGTCTCAGCCTCTTGTGGAATCCGGTCCATGCCACAGGGAAGCAGGGCTTTAACCCTCCGGGACCTAAATCAATCACGGTATGGATCCAGGGTGAAACTTCCATGTTAAATCACCTGGCGCTCCCTTCTTGTGCTGAAATGCCCTCCCCTGTCGATGGCATTAGGTCGTATTAGAAGTCCCGACTTGCTTGTCCTTAGCTAAGACTCTGAGCTTCTTGCTCAGTCTTCCTGAGTGGAACCACTCATCTGTGGCAGAAAAGCTTGGGCTCTCGTCTACCTATCATTGTCCACGGTCTTTTGGGTTTTCTGTTGGTTTAAGGTTCTCGTGCAGGGATATCAATTTGCACATGAGAAGCACCTGTAGACATTTAAAAAAATACAGACACTGGATCCTCCCCCCTCTCCAGCCAAGGCTGGAAGCTTTCTTCCTCTAGCAGGGGTTACACAATCATTTCCTTGGGAATTGACCACACATATTGGCATAATCATAGTAAATTGCCCTTTACACTGTGCTTGCCACGTGGCATTTTCTACTTCATGTTGTCTTTTTACCTTCATTATCACATTTAATCCCTGAATTATAGATTATCACCATTTCTGTTGAGGACACTCCTACTTGCTAATCTTGAATACAAGTATCTTTGATTCTCTTAATCTATTTCATTCCTGAGTTTCCTGTTCCTGAATTTAAAGAGTGAATTATGGACACATGTATTTAAGATTCTCTTATTATATTTCTCTGACTCATCCTCTAACCAAATCATATCTGGAGAAGAGAGATTTTCTCTTTTAAACATTTGCTTTTTCTTATTATATAGTAGTGCATACACACAGTGGAAAATGTAGAAAACATATAAAGTAAGAAAATTACAGCCATACATTATCTAAACACCAAAGGACAATGCTATGTCATTTTGGGCATTTAATTATTTTTCTTAATATTTTATCATAAAATTTCCCTAGGAAAGTTGCTTAACCCTGGAATTGTACTAGCCTTTTGTCCAGTACAGAATAACATTCCCAGAAATGACCCCAACATCAAAATAGTATGTGAGGCTGGGAAGGCCACAGGGCACTCAGCTTATTCTCTGAGTCCTACAAAGAATGCTGTTAATTCACTGATGTTACGCATTCGATGCCTGTGAGTCACTCACTCACTCAGCTGGCTTGGACTGAGACCTACGTTATACCAGGTGCCAATCCAAGTGCTGGGGAGACCCCAGAGGGAGCCTGGATCACGGCATCACTCTCCTTCTTCATTTACTCCCAGATTCCTACTCAAGAAACCCACATGGGATTGGGGGGGTGGAGGCAGGTGAGATATAGTGAAATTCATTTCATTATGTTCCTTTAGACATATTTGAATAGCATGAAAATAGTCGCTAATTTTGATAAGTTTTCTTTTCCCTTCCTATGTATTTTTGAGGATGGGTATAGCTTTGGTGCAGCAAGAGTAATTGATAGATCTTTGGTATGCTAAGATTTTATATGAAAAATTAAGAATGAAACTGCACTTAAACAAAGAGAAGAGGCAGTGAGGAAAACACAAGCCACCCTCGAACTTGGCTACAATTCAGAATTCCTGGTTTTCAAAAAAGGGAATCATAATTCAAAATAAATTCCCTAAATATTTTAGCCCATATTAGAAATACATGGAGGCAAAGTTCAGCTCACTGGAACCTAGAAAAATGTGCTTACTTAAGCGAAGGTATAAACAGACCACAGATACTATAATGCATCCTTTAATTTAAACTAGTTCATGTGAGCAAGTTTCATTTCACATGAATTGCTCAGTACCAGTTTAGAAAATATATCCTTCTTGATTGGTAAAAATAGCTCACGGATAACCAGATTCAACAAAATTTAGTGTTCAATAATTTACTTATTTCCTTCAGGAAATGCTTTTGAGTAATCTGAGTTAAGTATTTCCTCTATCTGATCTATTTCTTTTCACAGAGAAAAGTAGTACTATTTGCACATGACCTACTTTTACTCCTCTGGAAATATCTGACTGTGAGCTCAGGGTAAGTGTTGTCTACTGCACAGTAGGGAAAAAAAAGATTCATTTCACAGTGAAGATCAGAATCTTTTTTTGAGGGGCGTAGTGAGCTGGGGGACAAGGGAAATGCCTTTGGTTTCGAGACAGACCCCAGGAATCCATACTGAAGCTGAAAGATGAAGCCCTTGTGAAGAAATGTGGAAGGACACACTGACACCCAAAGGTGTTCACTCTGTAAAAACACAAAGAAAGAAAGAAAAAATAATTTAACTGCCCTATAAAGAGAATGGACAGAAACTTGGTAATAAGGGAGAGAGAAGGAAGGTTAGGGAAGGGAGGAGAAACAATGAAAGGGAACTTGGATGCGGTGGGCAGAATAGCAGGTTTCTGGAGCCTACAATGAAGGATGATAAGAAAAAATAAAGTTTAAAAAAGTTACAAAGTTTAAAATAGTTTAAAAATTAAAAAGCAAAGTTAAAAAAATAAATATTTTTATAGTGGCATGGAAGATTTTAAAATCATGGAGGTTTTTTATTTCAAAATTCAAGTTGTTTGAATTTCTCCCCCATTCTCCAAACAACAGTAAGACCTGCTTGTGTAAGTGGTTTTGGGGGACACCACAGAGAGGGGCGAGCTCTGCAGTTAGGTTGGCCAGGAGCAGAATGCTGGTGTGGAAGGCAAGACAGAAGAGAGTTCAACAGTTTCATGAAAACAGAAACTCAAAGCCAGAAATTATCTTAAAAAGGTTAGTGTGGTAGGCAGAAAAATGTCCCCCCCCAAATATGTCTATGCCTTATCCCCAGAACATAGGAAGAGGTCAGATTCCCTGGCAAAGGGTACCTATGGTTGCAGATGTGGTTAAGGTTGCTAACCAGTCGACCCTAAGAGAGACCAGCTGGATTATAGATGTGGGCCCAGTGTAATCACCAGAGTCGTTAAAGGAGGAAGAAGGAGGCAAAAGAGGGGAGAGAGGAGAGGAGATCTGACCACAGGATCAGAGTCAGAGGCACACAAACATGCTGACCTTGAGATTGAGAAAAGAGGTCACTGGCCAAGAGATGGAGGTGGCCTCTGGAAGCCAGAAAAGTCAAAGATACAGGTTCCCCTGAGACCTTCAGAAACAGCCGTGCCAACACTTTGACTTCAGCAGGCTTCTGCGTTCAAGAAAACTACAAGTTTAAATTTGTGTTGTTTAGTGGAGACTTTTTCTTTTTTCTTCCTACTACCATGACGTTTGGGGATACTAGTTACAACAGCAACAAAAAGCGAATACAGTAAGCTCCTTGAAATGTTTAGAAATTGCAGATAACACTGGACTGTCCACTTTGATGTGGGATTGTGCTTATGTGAAAATCAAAAGGACAGTGTGACCTTGGCTAACATCTGCTTTTCTCATTTTTAGGAAGAGAACAATAAGTCAAAATCTCTGTAGTTATTATTTTAGACAAGTGTTTCTTAAAACGTTATGTAACCCTGTGCCTTAGGAACCCAAGAGAGTCTCTGTTCTTAGACGAACATGGATTCAGAGAGATAGGGTTTTACATCTGAGTCCCACAGTGGTCTCTTACTGGCAATGAGAGCTTGGGCAAATCAGTTACCCTCTTTAAGCCACAGGATCTTCATTTGCAAAAGGAAGATAAGAATAAGGATTGTTTGGGTGATTAAATTGTACACACACACACACACGCACACATACATATATGTACAACATTTAATACAGTGACTAGCACATACTAGGCACTCAACAAATTCCTGTTATGGATTTTTAAATGCATATATAAAAGGAGGAGAAATTTGCAGGAAGTTGTGGGAAAACTTAGTTCATGGCCCCAAAAAGGGCCATCTCTCAATGGGCTCTGATCCGTCAGTCCCCAGTGGTGGGCTAATAAGCAGAGACTATAGCACTTGAGGATTTATGTTAAACATAAAAAGGAAGGCATTTAAACATAATTATTAAACAGCAGGTACGTTTATACTGTTGGCTGTATCATCCTATCTGGAGAGCTTTAATAAGCAGAGAGTCTCCCCTGTTCTAGAGATGGCCAAGCAGGAAAATGACGTGGGTCGGTGGGCCGTTCTCACCCCAAGAACACATGACTGAGTACTCACGGAAGCAACACCTCTTGTATGTTATTCCAGATGGACTGTCCTCCCATGATTATTGTCAGCTGTGTCATCAGTTCAAGGATACAGCCACTTGGGTCACACTGGAATATTAGAAAGAAAATCTCATTTAAATTTTAGATAGCTCTAATATGAAATAAAGTCATTATTTTATGCCTAAAAAAATCAAAGGAACAGAGAGTAAAGACACTCTTCATTGGGCAACTAAGAGAAAACCTGAAACAGATTAGACTGTCAGAACACAAAGCTGTATTCACACCTCTTCATTTCTGTATTTTTACAGGGAATACATCAGATCTCATGGATAAGTCACAAATCTGCCCTTAAAGAATGTGATGTAGAAACACGAGGAGTAGTAGTTGACAAAATGGAACAAGAGCACCTTCATGGCTGGGTTTTTCTCATAGTCAGTCTGGTCCTCGGGAGCTCTGCAGCTAGAATAAAGAAAAGGTAAGTCTGTAAAACTGTGAACGGCTTTGAGACCCTAATCAAAGCCATGGACACATGAGTTAACACAATAAATATGTATGTATGTATGTATGTATATATATATATATATATATATATATATATATATATATATATATATTACGCAATTCACACTGTTTTCATATCAGCTGTTTTGAATTTCTTAACATATCCACTATGTTAATTCCAACTGTACACAGTGTTGTAAGAGTTTCTCCCACTAAGAACGCAATATCCCACAAGGCAAAAAAAAAAAAGTCATCCATTCCTTAAAATTTATAAGCACAACAGTATCCAATGGGCAAGAACTGTCCTCTGTCAGGTGTAATTTGAAAGAAAGCTACTTCTAAACATCCTGCTAAATAATATTCTCTTGTCTCCCTGAACGGCAGTAAGGTAGGACTATTGAAGAAGACAAACAAAACACGGGGCAACTTGCTAGAAGCATTTGGGGAACAGAAAACGGGTCATCCTCCTAGTTCAGAATTTGAATTGGTCTTAGTATTTTCAGAAGATGACCACTGAGCAGACCACTGGGAGAACCACCCAGCCACATGCAATGTGTGGGAAGCACTTAACTTAGGCCGCTAAGCCGCTGGGTGGGATACAAGCCAGAGAGAAGAAACATTTATTATAGAAGCCGCAGCTGATGAGAATGGAGCTACACTAACAGGAACAGCATGGGGGGAAGACACATAAAACTGTGATTATCTGTCCTCTCCGTAACGCACAAGCAAATCTCCCACTGGAACCACGACACTCTTCCACTTATTTGCAATACAGAGACTATTTACTTTCAACAGTAGGGTACATTATCTAATGTAATTGAAATTATTATTAAACACTGACATATTTACACAGAGCTTGGACATTCTAAAGCGTTCTTTGTCCCTTTTACTAATGCAAAAATGGAGCTAATTCACTTCTCATATAGGCTAGAGGAAATACGTTTACACTTGAAGTTAACTAAAGACTGTAATGTACTGCAATTGAAGTGCCTAAAAGATAGTCTCTGTTTTGACCTGGTTCTAAAACTTGTGTAGAAATTATCTCAGCTGCAGGAGGAGCTTACCTGAGTCAGTCATCATGACTGCCACTTTCTCATATATGGCGTTCAGGGTCATGAAGATGATAAAACTGATGAGGGAAGCAGTGATGGGCGTGGCCCACCTGCACAGTCAGGTACTTTTGGATTGGGTCTGTTCCACTCAGGTTCTTGGGAAGTTTTGCAGGAAATACAGTGAACAGTGAAAGTCCGTAGACAATGATCCCAATAACTGAAGCAATGGTCAACAGGACCTGACAACCCAAAAACCCAGCAGCATGAGACTCACTAATGATCGTATTTTTACACAGAAAACTTGCCCCCAACCCAGCTTAAACAGAAAACATGCATGTGTTGTAAACCTCACATAAACGTGAGATGTGATATAAATCACACGTAAATGCATAAGAGACGTGAATATAAGGCATGTTAAATTTTAGGGGAGGAGGAATGCAAGATGTCAAAAAGAATGAGTGCATCCACTAATGTAATACGCTGACAGCAGGAGCCTCTGTGTGCAGGGCGTAGGGAATATATGGGAACTCCAATTTCTGTGAATTTTTCTGTAAACCTAAAACTGCACTAAAGAAGGAAGCCTGTTAAGTATATTTTAATGGGTGAAAATGGGGTAACTATTGGCATGTTTTTTTGGAGGGAAGTCTGTGATAGCAGAACCAATGAAAGTATCCCTTCTACATCTGTAGAATTACTTAGGTTATGAACTAGTTGTAACCCATGAAGGGGATATGCTTCCTTTCAAGGGAGAACCTATCACCGATTCAGGGGTCAGCAGGTACTAGCTGACGTCTTCATTCTGAATAGGACCAGTGAAGCTGTGGGCATGCCCTGAGGGAAACAGTGGAAGTGACAGCAGGTCTCTGCTGATGAAAGCTTCACATGCTTTTCATACTCATTGAGATCTTAAAGTGGCAGTTATTCCTACTCCCTGCATTTGCACAAGATTCATGTCCCTGATCCACTGTAGATCTGACTGCGTGGACCCAAGGGCAGCGGGGGTGTCTGAAGCATAACTTGCACGTGGCTGATAGGGTTTCAGTTCCTCACTAGGCAGGTTTTTTTCTGGCCACTGAAGAATGCACATTAAAGATCCCATTTTTAAACTGTTTTCCTTCCATCTACCTTCTTGGTCATAGTCCAGAAGCATGTACTCAGTGTCCCTGGCTGCTCCTGATGGCTGCCCCAGAGAGAAAGCTACAAAGAATGTGAATTTCAGGACTAAGTGAACCACATCATGTTATTTATAGTAACAGTGGGCCGCTGGCTTGCACCTGCAGGGGAGAGCAGTGGGAGTGTTTACAAGCACCTCCCGGAGCCACACTCCTGCATCTGGATCCCAGCTCCGAAGCTAGCTGTGGGGCCTTGTGTAAATTTCTTAACCTCAAGGGGCTTCAATCTCCTCACCCATATAATGGGGGAATAACAATAGCACTTTATAGGACTATTGTGATGAATCAATTATTTACTAATTGTGAAAAAATTTGGAACATTAACCACAGGCATGCGAAAAACTCTACCTAAGTATTAGCTACAAATATGGTGACCAAAGTCTTAAAAAGGTGGTTTTCTTAGTTTTTAAGCCATCAGCTTGTAGAGAAAGCATTTTATTTTCTCCTCTACTCTCTTTCATCATCCTTTTCTTCACAGTTAAATCTTCATGCTTGTGAAAGGAATAACTTTTTGGTGTGTGTGTGATTAAATGTGAAAATTAGTTAAGGCTGAGAAAAATGTATTATAGAAGGTATATTAAGCCTTCCTCTCTTGTACAGCACATAAAGGCCATTTAAATAGTATGCATTTTTTAAAAGTCTGCATAATAATTTTTTAATTATGTATTAAGTAAACATAATAGTTAAGATTCCTTAAATGCTTACTATTGCTTCAGCACACATCTATTTTTCAAAATCCTCACAATCACCCTGTGGGGAAGGTAATATTATATCTCTTTTACAGATGAGGAAATAGAGCCACCTGGAGATGATGCAATTTGCCCCAAATGAAGCAACTTTAAGTGAAAGTACTGAAATACTCAGAGAACCCAAAGACACACTAACTGTATAGCACTGTCTCCTACATGGTCTGTAAAATCAATTCTAATTCATTTCAGAACTTTTACAAACTTGACACATTTCCATTATTCTTTGAAACACTTAATGGGTTCAATATTTCTTAAGAAACAGGAAAGCTTTCCATTCTCCTTCCTCAAGTTTCTTCTTATTTATCATCTTTTCTGATCATAAATTTAACATTTGCTCATTAAAGAAAATTTGAAAGTACTCAGTAGTGGACAGAATTGCTGTCCTGGATCTGTCCCCAGTCTTAGAAGAGGACCCAGAACTTGCTTTAGGATAAGTAACCTCCATTTTGTTTCTAGTCCTGTGATTTAAGCTCGATTGACCCACTCTTTCTGAAGCACCAGAAGTAGATCTCAGTTGGTTTAAGACAAATAATACCCCTCATTCTATTGGCCTCGCACATGATTGGAGAATTGGCAAATAACCCAGGAAGAGCCACTATTATGTGAGGAGATACGTGCTGGTGCCCATGTGAAACATAAGCTTCCTCTATCAAGAGAGGAAGCTGCCAAAAGAGACCTGTCTTGGTTTGGATGGATGATCTGGGATACTGAGTGCCCAGAAGCATCATGCTGAGATATCTTTAGATACAGAATGAAGACAGGACAAAAGCAGACCTTGACATCATCTGGGCTAGAGTATCTCTCCTTGACTGAAGCCAGACCTCAGACCTGAGGTTTTCATTTACAGGAACCAATAAATCCCACGCATCCCCATTTTTTGGTTGTTGTTTAAACACATTGGAGATTGATTTTGTCACCTACAATCAAAAGACTCCAACTCTGAAAATGAATAAAAAATAATAATGAATAATGCTTCTACCTATAGACATAATTCCTTCAGAACGGTGCATTGTTTGTATATTACAAATCATTTTATATATTAATTTTATTCTCAAATCTATCATAAGCATAACACTTTGACATGTCATAAAATATTTTCATCGACACACTTTTTCGTGGCTGCATACTATTCTACTTTGTGAAGTGTTGGAAGAATATTTTGGCTGAGATTTTATATATATATATATGTCTGTGACTTGCATCCATACTGAATTTTCCCTGCCATTTTGAAATAATTACTGATTAAAAGTTTTTCAAAGCTGAATTAGTGGATTAAAACATATGAATATTTTTGACTCTTGATATCAACTGCCAGACTGCTTTCTAAGAAGGCTTGAGGAGTACACCAGAAGTTAACACAGCATTGTAAATCAACCATACTTCACAAAAAATTATCCAGTAACCTAGGCATGGGATTGGTGATCACTGTCATTTCATCCTCATAAACAGAGCTGTTTCACTTGAGAGGTGGAAAACTATTTCATTTTGATGTGCACTGAGTGAATTACCATTGAAGTGTGACATCTATTTTTTCCTTTGTGAATGTGTGTTCATCTTCTCTGCCTTCTACGCTCCTGAGATATTTTGATGTTACATTTGAAGTGATCTGAACTCTCTATGTATTGAAGGAATTAGCCCCTTGTCGGATTTGTAAACAAATAACATCCTCTGGTGTTTTGTTTAAAATTAGGATGCTTCTGATGCATGGAAATCTTTGTATACTTTCCTCTGAAACTTACTGTTCATCTAGAGGTTGTATACTCATCCATATTTATTTCTAGTTTTTTTTTCTAATTGTGTTACTTTTTAAATGTTTCTGGAATTTATCATAATATATGGTTCACTGTATGATTTCAATCTTTTCTTTTCCCCCCAAGTAGATAACAAGTGCTCCATTCACTGAATAACCTTTATTTATCTCCCTGATTTGTAATGTCTTCCATCTCTTATATTAAATTATTATTGATATCAGAGCCCATATCTGGACTTCCTGCCCTATTTTCTAATCTGGCTATTCTTGAACTAGTAAAACTCTCATTATCTTATTAATTATTATATTACTAATATGATTTTATTCACAATAAACCCAAATCAATTTTATAACTTCTGATATTTTGGAGATATGATCTTTTAATCTAGAATCATGTGATTAAAGAAACTTTTATATCTTTCAGTAGTTTCTACTTTTATTTTTAGATAGTTCCTACTATCCTTTTGTTAGGCTATTCTTAGATATTTTACCTTGGTTGTTACTGTTGGAAAATTTTAGAACCCTTAATGCCTCCATCTGGTCTCTTAATCAGACCCTGGAGAATCCTAAACCACTGATCTGATTTGAACAAATGAGGTGAAAAGAATTGGGGGAAGCACTGTGTACAGAAGAGACTGTGGAACCTCCAGAGTGGCGCCCTGCGTTGGCTCAGATGTTCTCTGGAAAAAGTTTTCTCTATGAGACTACATAGTTCCCAGCTTGACTTTCATTTTTCTCAGCATTTCACATTAGATTTTAAAAGTCTGTGGCAGGTTCTTACACAGAAAAGAGCACTTGCACAAAGGTTTATATGTATACACCTTTCCCCGGGTGGTAAATGGAACACGCTCTTCTTCCTAATTAAAAAAGCATGTTCAGTCAATCAAGGGATTACACCAATGAAATGATATTTCTCCTAACTGGTCACTAAATCCTAAACATAATATAAAAAAATAATAATTTTCAGACATAGCCTCCTTATTTGTAAATGCATGGGATTTTTCCTGTTTTTTCTTTTCTTTTCTTTTCTGTTAACGATGTCAAACACACAACAAAATATATACAGTGTTCGTTTAAATACTATTTTTTGAAAATGCACATGTGAACAGTAAACTGTTTCCCTGCCATGGTCTGAGCACCTGACGAGGCCAAGATTTAAAGCTCTATTCCTTAGTTTGTCTTTGATCTCAGAAGTGACGGTAGTGGCAGCTTAGAGTCTGTGCAGGACAGAAAGTATCACAGGTGTCTGCAGCTAAATGGTCTCCACTGTGTGTTTCTTCATTGAGCTTTATGTGTTAATTAGCTACAACTATGAAGTTTAAGAGTTTCCATTTTAGAGTTTATATTTAGAATTTTTTAAGAGATGAAATCAGTAAGACTCAAGATTTACCTGGATTATAAAACCAGATATAGTATAATAATAGCTGTAACTAAGTACATGGCCCTTCCTCTGTGCCAGGAAGCCTTCCAAGTAGATTCTGTACATTACTTCGACCCGTCCTTACCACTGTCATGAAGAAGCAACTCTCTTTTTCTTATTTTATAGGAAACTATGGCACAGAGAAGATAAGTTGTCCAAAATCACTCAGGAAGCAAGCTGCTGTGTTCAAATATGAATTTAGGCAACTTCATTCGCAAGATCTCACTACCACAAAGCTGGCCTCTCTAAACAATGGAGCATGCTTTCACAAGTAAAGCAAAATACTTCAAATAAAAAACTAAAAAAAAACATAATAAGGAAATTTTTTAAATAAGGAAGAACGATAAAGTTAAATGAGTCTTCATCTTCAATTTTTCAACAAGCATGTTCCAATGAAAATTTAAACTTATTAGCTGGCAATTTTAAATTTAAACTTGGCAGTTTAAATGACCAAAAACTTTTCTTCACTATTTTTTGTATGCTGCCAATATGATAAGTTTTTGTTTTTCAGGACTCAAAAGCATTATGAAAATCTAATTTTGTCTAAGTTTCAGCTTTCATCTCTGAATGTACAGTCTTTCACCAATATATGCTTTACCCCCATCTTCAGTTGTAAACAATGGGAACAATTCATAATGGGGATTATTAGAAGCTTATTACATTGTAAAGACAAATGTCACTTTCTATTGGTAGCTGAACCTCATTTTTTTCCATTTATAAAAAGAGGAGTTTGACCTGCTCCCTCCAGACTTTTTCAGTGCCAACATTCTGTAGATCTGTGATTCAATTTATTAAATCTATATTTGGAGACATTTTCAGATGCTCCTAGTAAAGGCATTTTTTTCCCAAGTGTTATTCATGCTCACAACATACTGTCCTGCTGCTGCTGACTGCAAGCACCAGCAGCTCTGAATTATCTCAGCTGATGGAAAGAAGCAATAATACAGATGACTCAGAAATCATCTTTTCATAGCTCTGAAATGTTGATACAAAGATATATAGTTTTATTTTTTTAATTTTGCAGCAGGAGTGGCAGCAATAAATTTACATTTCCAATTATGTAAAATGCCTTGCTCAAACACTGCTCAAACACTGATGGCACCTCAACAAATGTTTCCCTGCTTCTTCTACCCTTTTTCTGACTTTAGGATGAGAGCCATGCTTCTTTGTGCACATCCCAACAGGAAGGGGGAGCAGTGACCGGGACTTAGTTCAAGACAAAAGGGCACCTAGTCTGTGATGAAAAGGAGGCCACAATAATGAAGGCGCATGTGAAAAAATGGGAGTCAACTATAAAAATTTGTAGAAGGAAAGACAAATCCCTCTGTCTCTTCTGTCCAAAGGACCTGAGGGTGGGGAAGGGGATGAAAATGCTTTAGTAGCCCCTGCATTTCTATTTTCCACCACCCCAGTCACACAAACTTAAAATAATATTCTTAAATACGGAAAACTGCCATTTTCCTCAATCATCGGTAGGGTAATTTTTAGAAATCGTCATTCTGTTTTAAGACTCGTAACTTCAAATAGTAGACAAAAACAACATGAAATGTTAATTGAAAATGTGGCTTCAGGGGAAATCCCCTAAGCCCTTCTTCCCACCAGACTGTTACCCCTAGGCCCCAACTCTAGAGAAATTGCAGAATAACCACTGTTCCCTCCACCATTGTATCTGAGTCTCTACAATGCTCTGAGAATAAAGAGGAGAAAGACACAGTCCCTGATTCCGGGAGCTCCTAGGAGCACAGGACTCATTGTAAAGTGATGGCTGAGGAGGCGTGTTAAGAGGGCTTGGAGAACAGTCAGCAGAGAGTGCTCGGGGCAGAGAGCCGGAACTGTAGCCAAGGCTCTCCCAGAGAAGGGAACCACTGTGGTGAGCTCTGAGATGCCCTAGAATTGATCAGGTGAACCTATAATGTTAAGGCCATTTCTCCCTGGGGAGCTGCGCATGCAAAGGAGGGAGGCCAAAGAGAGCCAGGTCCCTTCCAGGAACTGCAAATAGTCTACAAGCGAGCACAGGGTGTGGGAGGCAGATGAGGCAACCAGGTGGAGAGATCACAGGTGCACATCACAAAGGACTCTGTGTGCCTCCAAGGTAGAGGAGACAAGCAAAGTGATCTAGAAAGAGACAAGATAGAGGCAGGGAGGCCTATTGGCAGGTTCATGTGAAGGCCTGCTGAGGCCCTGCCAGGAGGAGAGAGAAGAAAACATTTCAGCAGGTGGACGGATTGGCCACAGGTGTGATGGAAGGGCAGGAAGAGGTCAAAGATGCCGGCCAGCTTTCTGGCTTTGGCAGTGTCTAAATTATAGTGCCATTCCATGAAATAAGAAGGGTAGGAAGAGGGGCAAGTCATGAGAGGAGACAACTGATTCAGTTCTGGCTGGGTGCCTGTGGGCTCCAGGAGAGATGTGCAGTAGGCAAATAAGAGTCTAGAATTCGGGAGAAAGTTCTAGGCTGAGCCAAGTAGTTTTCTAGTTTCAAGAGGCTAATGTGTGTGAGTGGACAAGCTCACAAGAGGTGTATAGGGATAGCTTTCACCCTCCTGCATATGGGAAGCATCTGGGAGCCTTTAAAAAATAGTGCACCCCAGCTTGGAGTGGGGCCTTTGTACTCTTTATTGTTTATTAAATACTTTTTTCCTTTTTTGGGGGGATAGTTAGCTTTATTTATTTTAATGGAGGTACTGGGAATTGAACCCAGGACCTCTTGCATGCTAAGCACGGCTCTACCACTGAGCCGAACCGTCCCCACCTTTTTTTGTTTTTAGACAATAGCTCTACCGAGCAGTCATGGTTGAGAATCAACCTGTAGAGAGCAGAGATCCTTGGGGGTAGAGAACAAGGAGAAGCTGCCCAGAGCCCTGCAGACCCCACCAGGGGCAGCCGGAGACGCAGGGGGCCTCGGACGGGCTGCGAGGAACGTGAACTCAACACTCCCCAATGGCGAAGACGTCAAACATGTTTCAAGCTCCCACTTCCCAGCAGTGTTTGTTGTGACTTTACTAGATTTCCAGTAATACTGAGCGAGAATAGAAATTATCTGGACACAGGGATCAAATTCAAATCCTGAATATGACCAATCTTAGCTGCGTGATTACTGATTAAAAGGTTACTCGTCTGCCACGTGTAAAATGGGGGACCTAGCACCGTGCTCGTGGGCTGCTGTGAGCGTAATGGAATGACATCTATAAAGGCCCTCCTGCCTCTCAGAGGTAATTGCTACTATTGTCCCCATTTGGGACACCAGGAAACAGAGGCACAGAAAGCTTCAAACATTTGCCCAAGATGAGGGTTGAGGTCAGGAATCAAGCCAATGACTTCTTGGATCCAGAGCCCAGGATCTTCTTACAAACAACACGGCACTGCCCAGGCTCCCTGCTCCAAAACCCGCCTCCCTTTGGCTCAGTTCCATGGCACCTGCGTTGCACAGATGTCCTCACTGCCTGCCTGCCCTCCCGGTGTCTGACCCCGGCACTCCTCCCTCTGTCCCACACAGCGCTTCCTTGGGCACACCATTGCTCACGAGGCCATTGCTGGGGCTACTCGGATGTTTACACGGAAACGCAGGTGGTAGCCCAGCTTTTTGCTATAGATGCTGCTGTCAGTGGAGGCAAAGAGCTCACAGTTGGTGGGGGAGGCCACTTGTGGTCTCCTCTTTGGCTGGAGAGCTGGATGAAATCCAGTTTCCCATTGCAACTTAGACATCCAGCATGAGAGATATGTAAGGCCATCTGGCCTCTCAACATAGAAATGATGCCCCCGCAGTCGTTCTTAACATTGTAATCTCCTGGCTCCACCAGGGAGCAGAGGCCATGGCCTGTTGTCCACCAAGTTTTGTTTCCTTGCACAACAGCTACAATGGGGTGAGTTAACACTGGACCAGAAAATCTACAAAGCCCTCATGTACAATTTCCTGACACTTGCAAGTCACCCAAATACCCCAGATCCTCCAAGTAAACAACTAGTAAGAGGAATTGAGCTGGCTTGTCTGTCAGACCCCTGATGGCAGGACTGATTTGGCCTCTCCTGCTCTCGGGATGATCCGTTCTCCTTCTGTGTGCCCTTCCCCGAGTGAAAGGGACTGTTCTTTGTTTATGGGCTAGGGAGTATTTATGGCTGTCTGACCAGAACCTTCAAAAGTAGAGCTCTTGGTGAGAGTGGAAGCATGGCACCCACGTCTCATGAGCTCAGCTACTCAACAGCCTCATCTAGCCAAGACTGTGGCCAACACCAGGGGTCCATGCTGTTGAGTGTTGGGTCTGGAGAGCAATGCCTTTGCCACTGAGAAGCTGCCCCACCACTTGTGACCTTGTCCCCATCGAGGGGGAGGTGACGCATCCATGGGATGAAAGCCGCGAGGGCACTAGGTGACTGTGGACCAAGCTGTGACTGGCTGGTCCTGCCCCCCCATGTGACCCATGTTATCCTCAAGTGCAGAAAATCCCCAAAAAGACCCCTGCTTGAGTGAATGGGTCACCTATAAGCCAACTGTCCTCGGGCCGCCTAAGAAGCAACACAGTATACACAGTGAGACACCCACTCACTGAAGTCCCGAAGGCTCACAGCTCCCTAATGTGAGACCAGGTACCCCCAGCAAACAGAAGACCCTTACTTTATAATTCACTTGAGAATTCTACTACCAACACTGCCTTCCACCTTCCACTTATAAAGTTCTTTCCACTCTGTCCCCTGCTCTGCAATTGTGCAATCAGTCCAGAGCTCCTTCATGAGACAGGAGGGAAGGGGGCCGGGCACAGCCATTAAAAGATTGGCACAGTCATTAGCACCGAGACGGTGGAAATGTCAACTCCCAGTAGATCTTGAGCTTCAATACACACTCACTGAAATACAGCAGGATGCTAAATGGCACTCCCACAGGTGCCAGGACAGGTTCAAGGCTGACCATAAAAGGTTAAAGGGTGAGTGGTGGCCCAATTTCTGGGAATCCCAACACCTTCCCTAAAGCGGTTGGAATATTCCTCCCACTTATTAGCATATGAAGATACTGAGGGCATAAAAACTAACAACCACACCTCGTGGCTGCTCTCTCTGCTGAGGGAGACAGTTCACACTATGTCTGTGGAGTGTGTATCTACTTTTAATTTAAACTGGAGCACCCAACCCCCACGCCTCATGGCTTTTCTCTTGCCTTCTGAAACAGCCCACTCTGTGTGTGGAGTATATATCTATCTGAATAAATCTACATTTACTGAATTGTGGCTCTCTCTTGGATTCGTTCCTGTGCAAACCAAGGACCCACACTTCACGAGGTGCATCCCAGGGACCCAAATAAGACCTGGGATACGTCCATTCTCTCCCCCACATTTTCCTGTATCATACATTCCTTCCCAAAGGATCTCACCTTGTGCACTCCAAAGTAGAAAGCACTCATGTGTCCTGACCTGGATCTGCTTCTGCGTTTATCATTTCTTATGTCCACTAGAACGTCACCTTCATGAGGACAGGGATATGGTTCTGTTTACAAAGGAAACACCAGAACATCACTGATGCTGGAGAAGTATTAGCTGAATGAATGAGCTGTGGAAAATCCTGGGAATTCAACCTGGAACTCCTAGCCACTTGGGTCCCAGCTGACTCCAGTTGCTCCCTCCTACTCATGGCTGACCTCTTGCCACCACTCTCTGCTCTGCCATCACCTGAGCCTGGATGAGCTGAGATGAGCACACACCCCGGAGAGCACGGTGAATGGTTCATGTCATTGCAACACACTCGCCCTCTGACTGCCAGGGGTTACTTACGATGGACAAACTGAAGGCAGCACCATGAGCACTGCCCTACCCTACTACTCACTTGAAGCACCAGGACTGCACATAGGGGAAACGCTGGCCCTTTCCAACCTAAGGAGAGGGATTATAGGTGAGAAGAGGGTCTCTGTCAACTAACAGTCTCTTTACAAGCCCAGTCTTAGAAAAGCTCTTTAAAGACACTTTTGGTATCTTCCTTGTGTTTCTGTAATCCCTCTAGATTTTGTCATTTTAATCTATGCATCAGAAATACAGATGCTCTTGAAATCTCTATTGATTTTTCAATGAAGAAAATCCTCAATTTCCTTCTCTGCTAAGAAAATTACTGCACTTTATATTAAGAAAAGCAGCTTCCTTTCATGAGTTTGTATCTTCAAACACCTAATTTCACAAGAATCAGTGAAGCAGGACATGAAAATCTCGCTGTGCTTTATCTCCTACAGGTGGGCAGGAATGAAATGAATGAGTACTGATCTCATGAGACAGGAAGGCTGGGGCTGTCTTATTCCTGCTACAGATGGAAGGGTCCATATCTGTGAGGGGGAGGAAGGACCAAGGATGAGAAATCAACATTTTCTAACCCATTTCTCTTTTTTCAGAGTCCCAGACAAAACAGTGTGATTGTATCAACAAAACAAGGACATCTGCACCCTTTTGAAAGCACGCTACAACTTTACTACTACACACGGCACTCTGTCATTGACATAAAGGCTGATGGCAGCCAAGAAATTTGCAGGGATCTTATTTTGTGCTCATCCCTTTTTGTCTTTGGAACCTCAGGAAGTTTGCCTCCTCTCCTTGAGTGTCATTTTCCTCATCCTTCAAATGGGAGTGTAACAGTCATTCATTTGCTCAGTGTCTATTTGACAACAGGAGATGCCTTATGAAAACAATAATAAAAAAAGGAAAACAGCAATTCTGATCTGTGCTGTCTTCCTCCTCCTCCCTGAACTTGAACTTACAGGCTAAAATGGCATCTTTCTCTAAATCCCGAATTTATGGAGCAGTTCTGATAAGGAAGTCACAGGACTACCCTGTAACCGAGAAATGACCCGGTGAAAAAGAATGAGTTGCCAGTAAATCCTCAAAACCCGTAAGGGTGCAAACCCTGGGAGCTACAGCCATGGGTGGGAGTTCCTTAGTTCCCCATTTCACGAAGCCGAGAACTTTGCAGGGCCCATGAAAGACACAGATAGCCCAGTACAACCACACCATGTTTTGGAGTACACCGGGGCCACATCGCTGCTAACCTGCACTTCTGTGTGTCCCAGAGCAAGAGCCCTGGGCGGGGGTGACTGTGTTTGAGGCTGGACAAGAACTTCGTGTTCTGTCTCTTTTGCTCTCTCTCTTCCTGCAATAAAACAACTGGTAGGACTTTGGTGGGGAGCACTGCACCCACATTCTCTGGCAAACCACACACCAGGCAGCTCTAGCTGATGTGAGAGAGGACTCTTTAATGAACACATATATACCAAAGTCAGGCAGAAGGCTGCCTGTGACCTTGGGAATCCAAACCAGTTGTCCTGTTAATCAGGATATTACACATCTAAAGAAAGTGTGCACCAGATGAAGACGATGCCTTAGACAGCGTCGGTGGTTATGTCCAGCAGTGTCTAAGGACAAGTCATGCTCTGGTAGATGGGAGCATTTTGGTTGCTTTAAGAGTTTGCTGCTGAAGGGCTGGGACATTTCATTGGGCCTTGAAACTCCAGACCCCTTTACTCATAAAGGCAGACAAGTAAGGTGAGCCAGCTCAGCCTTTATTCCAACTTCCTAACCAAAAGGCTATGAGGTTGAAAATATATTTCTCAGACTCTTCTGCAACAAGGGTTCCAGATGTGGCTTTAAAAATGCCCATTAGAGATTGAGATTTGCAAATATTAACTACTATATATAAAAATAGCTTAAAAAACTAAATTTCTTCTATATAGCACAGGGAACAATATTTAATATCTTGTAATAAACTTAAGTAAAAAAATATGAGAAGGAATTCATACATATATATGTGAATATGGAGGACTGGAACATTGTGCTGTACATCAGAAATTGACACATTGTAACTGACTATACTTCAATTAAAATATATATATATATATAATGCCCATCAGCAGCATCTGAGTGTCACTGAAAGCAGAAACCCAGATGAATGGAGGCAGAGGTGGTTGGAGGAGCTACGTTATTTTGCTGGGGTGGATGCAGTCGGCATGGCAGATATCTAGAAGGATTGCTCACAATAGCCACTCACTTATCTGCAAGTAAGTTAGGTTAACAGCTTTCTGAAATCCTCCCCACCCCTCCTGATGAGCCAGGTGTCTGGTGTTTTTCTGGAAATCACTAGGCGCAGCCTGGAACTCAAAGGTAAAAATTAAAAACTGCAGTCAGGCAGCGAAGAGACGGGGCAGGACGCATTGGACAAAAGTATGTCAGAATCAACAAGGAATGGGGAGGGGATAGAACGTGTGCTGAGGATCCTGACTTCAGGGGGTGGATTGTCTATGTTGAGGACTCTGAGTCAGTATGAGTAGATGGATTGGTGTGGACTAAAATGGTGGCCATTGTTCAGATAAGTGTGTGATTTGAAGTATATTTATTTGAGGAGGGTTTTTTTTCCCCTTCAAAATTGATCATTTCTAGGGAGCAGAAGAATACTCTGCCACACAACATCTAAGTGCAAAAGAGATGCTATGGGATGATGGTGATATGAAAAATTTAAGTACTGCAGTTTCAAGCTTTCCTTAATGAGGTGCAGAGCAGTAGGTACTTAAAATAAGGTACTTATAATAAAGACATCATCATATGTACATATCCTTAAAGATACACATATGGTGCTATAAGTGGGTCTGAAATGTGTTCTGTATTCTAAAATCCGATGAAATAAAATCAGTAGCTTAATATGCCTGTCGGCTCTAAAAACATGATGTAGCTCATGATCACAGAAAGCAAGATCAGCAAGGAAATTTGAGATTTGTCTTTTCCAGTGTCAAAGTTAATATTTTTTTGCTTTACTTAAAAAGCATTTTTTTAATTAGGGCTGCCAGCATCCATTGGTATACGGTGTTCAGTAGATGTGTTCAGATGCTTTAGACAGTGAATCAGAGCAAAGACTGAGGTTTAGACAGTAGTTAAATGCCTCACCCGTGTGATCAGCATCCACAAACTGCTATACTGAAAATTCTTAAAAGTGAGAATTTCATCAAAGCAACGAAAAGTGAGGGGAAAAAATAGCCACAGACTAGTGGAAGTTTCATAACTTGTAAAAATGACAAAAGGCTATTCATGAGCATATTTTTAAATACCCCTACACTTTAATAAGAAAAACAACAATCTGACAACAGGTTGCACACTGCTCCCTGTAGGAGAAGCCATGCAGGTGGACTCTTATGTGAATGGGGCTGGAGCTATAGAATTAGTTAGTCTTGCAAGTAACTCAGTTAAACACAAATGCAAATGGGATACACTTCTAGAATATCTGAGGAAATATCTTGGAAAACTTACTCCTCTATGAAGCAATGACAATGGCAAAATTTGTCAAAATTAACCTCTGTAGAACTCTGGAAATTAAACCAAGACTTCCAGCAATCCAGGGAGTCTTTATTTGAGAAAAAAAAACAGCTAAATCTCCATAAAGATAGTGAGTTTTGTGGTATTGTAACTTGATCTACCCCATCCCTGTATCCACACCTAAATGGTGGCCTTTAAAAGCAATAGTCTCACAATCAAGGTAGGGGCAGAAGTGATTTAAAGTTACCCAAAAAATCCGCCCCCAGAGAGCTGTCACTATTTGACCTTTCACAAACTCATGCTGTGCAACAGCCTGTCCCCAGAGTGTTTGTGGAAAACAATCAGCAGTGAGTATTTAACATTACAACTGCCTGAGGCAATGGTACCAGTAGAGGCTAACTAGATGCTGACTAGGAAATTTAGAAGGCAAAATTGGGTAATGAGACGTTCTGGGGGTGAAGGTAGGGTTAAAAAGCTCCAAAAAATTCTGAGAATTGTAGAAGGCCGTACACATGTGTGGCACAGGGCAAGGAAAATCTGAGATAATCTTAAGCCTTCAACTCTGGCTGAACTTGAGGTTCTGCATAAGCAAGAACTAAAGGCTATGGAAGAGCTGCAGACTGCCTGCCGTTGCTGAGGGCATCCCTCAGCACGCAGACACACAGCCATCGGGCAACAGCTCAAATGATTGGCTCCAGGCATTGAAAGAAATCACTGTCCAATCATTATTATAGTGATGACAACTAGGCATTCTTCACACACACTGATCTCATGGCCATGCATGATAAAGGATACAGACTTTACAGAATTTGTTCAGGAAAGTAACTAAATAAATAGCTGCAGCAGCAATGACAATGGAAGCAACAATAAACCCTTGAGATGAGGAAAATCTGGCTTTCAGATCTGCCACAATGTAATATTTTAAATGTCCAGCTTTCAAAAGAAAATTACAAAATGTATGAAGAAACAGAATAGTTTGGCCATAACAGGGGAAAAAGTAGTCAATAGAAACTCCCTGAGGAAGCCCAGACACTGGACTTACTAGACAAAGACATAAATAAGCAATTACACATATGTTCAAAAAACTAACAGAAACCATGCCTAAAGAATTAAATTATGTGAACATCTCATTGTACAGAGAATATCAATAAATAAAATTTATATTTTAAAACCAACCAGAAATTCTAGAAATACAAATATAATGACTAAAATGTAAACTTCAATAAGAGGTTTCTCTGTAGATATGAACTTGTTGAAGAAAAAGTCAGTTAAATTAAAACTACTGAGATTATGCAGTCTGTGGATCAGAAAGAAAAAGGAATGAAAAAAAATGAACACTGTGTCAGAGATAGGTGGGACACCATCAACAATACCAATACACACATAATGGGAGCGCCAGAAGGTAGGAGAGAATAAAAGGGGCAGAAAGAATAAATAAAGAAATAATAGCTGAAAACTTCACAAATTTGATGAAAACATTAATTTGTACATCCCAGCAGCTCAACAAACTCCACGTGGTATAAACATAGAGACATCTAAAATAGGCACATCAGACTCAGTGTGTCAAAACAGAAGAACAAAGGATCTTGACAGCAGAAAGAGTAATGTGGCTCAACATATAGAAAGGCTCCTCAGTAAGACAGTTGATTTCTCATCAAAAACCATGGAGACTAGAAGGCAGTAGGACGGTATCGTCAAAGTGATAAAAGGAAAAGACTGTCACCAAGTATTTTATAGCCAGCAAAATGATTCTTTAAAAAAATTAAAGGAGAAATTAAGACACTGCTACAAAATCAAAATCTGAAAGAATCCATTGCTAACAGGCCTGCCCTACAAGAAATACTAAGGATAATCCAGCAGGTGTAAATGAAAGGACACTCACCTGAAAAATAAAGATCACTACTACATGAGTAAAAAAATAAAACAGTATAAATCGAGTATTACATGTAAATGCTTGGTTGTATTTGATGTAAAGGACAACTGCATAAAACAATACTTATGAAACTGTGTAGATGTGCTTATAAATGCATAAAGGTGTAATTTGTAAGACAGTGACAGCATGAGGAGGGGGAGGGAAAAGATTGATACCAAAGCAAAGTTTTGGTGCACTACTGAAATGAAGTTGGCATTCATGTGAACTAGATTGCTTTAAAACAAGATGTTAATTATAATCTTCTGGGCAATGGAGGAGAAGTAAGGAGGAGGAAGAGAAGGAGGAGGAGGAGGAAAAAAGATAAAATAAATAACAAATTAAAATGGAACACTTGAAAATGCCTACTTTAAACAAAAAAGTGTAGTAATAGAGGAATGGATAAAAAAAGACATATAGAAAGCAGATAGCAGATGTACCTTCAACCTGATAAGAAATTACATTAATGTAAATGAATTAAACATTCTAATCAAAATACTAAAGGCAGAAATAAATGGAATAGAGAATAGATGAACAACAGAGAATAATAAACAAAAAGAAAAGTTGCTTCTTTGAAAAGATCAACAAAATTGACAAATTTTTAGCTAGTATTAAAAAAAAGAGAGGATTCAAATTACTAAAATGAGAAATGAAAGGAAGGATGTCACTACTGCCCTTACAAAGATAACAAGTAATATAAGGGAATATTGTGGATAATTATATAGCCAATAAATGAGATAATTTAGATGAAATTGATAAATTCCTAGAAGGACATAAATGACTGAAGCTAATTCAAGGAGAAATAGAAAACTCAAATAATCCTACAGTAATTAGTGATGAAAATAGTAATCCAAAACATTCCTACAAGGAAATGCTAGGCCCGTATGGCTTTGCTGGTGAATTCCATCAACTACTTAAAGAAAAAACAAACAAAAAAAAGAAAACAATGCTTCACAATCTCATCTAAAAATAAAGAGTTGGGAACACTTCCCAATTTATTCAATGATACTAGTACACACTGATACCAAAACCAGACAAAGGCATCACAAGAAAACTAAAGACTATCTCTTATGAATATAAATGCAAAAATCCTCAACAGAATACAAGCAAATCCAATCCAGTAACATATAAAATAGACCACAATTAAGTGGGATATATCCAGGTATGCAAAGGGAGTTCAACATACAAAAGTCAATTCATGTAATATGCCATATTAATAGAAAAAATGTATAAAAACTAGAAATAGAAGAGAACTTCCTCAATTTGACAGAGAACAACTATGAAAAACCTGGAGCAAAGATCATACATAATGTTGAAAGACTGAAATATTTCCTCACACAATCAACATTGTACTAGAGGTTCAAGTCAAAGCAAACAAAGAAAATAAAGCATCTAGATTAGAAAGAAAGAAATAAAACTGTTTTGATTCCAGATGACATGATATTATATATTAAAATCACAAGGAATTGACAAAGGAAAATAAAGAGAGTAAAGAAAAAAATTCCTATTATATTTAACAACCCAGTCTGACCAAAATTGTAAGACACAAATCAATATATAAAAAAGTAATTATATTTCTATACAACAGCAGAGAATAATGTAAAAATAAAATGAAGGAAACATTTTCATTTACAATAGCATCAAAAAAAATAAAATACTTAGGAATATTAAGAAAAATATGTGGAATACTGAGAAAAATGTCTGAAACATGTATATAGAAAACTAAAATACTACTGATAGAAGTTAAAAATGACCTAAAATAAATGGAAAGCTCTTCTGTGTTCATGGATCAGAAGCCTTATTATTGTTAGGATGGCCATTGTCCTCAAAATGACCTATAGATGCAATGCAACTCTGGCTTTTTGGCAGAAATGAACAAGCTGATCCTAAAACTAATATGGAAATGCAAGATACCCAGAATAGTCAAAACAATCTTGAAAAAGAACAAAGATTTCAAGTTTCCAAATTCAAAACTCACTAACAAAACTAACCCACACAGTGTGGTACTTGCATATAGGACAGACAAATAGATTGAGAGAAAAGAACTGAGAGTCCATAAACAATCTCTTACACGTAGCCAAATAATTTTTGACAAAGGTGCCATGACAATCCAATGGGGAAAAAATAATCTTTAGAAAAATGATGCTGGAACGCCTGCACATACACCTGGAAAGAAAGAAAACTGAACTTTTATCTTAACACCATTTATGAAAGTTAACTGAAAATAAATCACAGACCTGAAAATATAAAACTTTTAGAAAATGAACAATGAGAAAATCTTCAGGACTTTGGATTACAAATACTTGTAATATATGACACCAAAAGCACAAACAACAAAAGAAAAAAATCAAGTAAACTGGACTTCAGTAAAATTAAAAACTTCTGTGCTTCAAAGGGCTTCATCAAGAAAGTAAGAAGACAATCCACAGGATGGATGAAATTATTTCCAATATTTTCCCTGATAAGGGACTTTTATCCAGAATAGACAAAGAAGACTTAAAACGTGACAATACAAAGACAAATACAATTAAAATGGGCAAAGAATTTAAATAGATGTTTCTCCAAAAAAACATACGAATGGGAAATAAGCACATAAAAAGATGTTCAACATCAGTAGGCATTAGGGAAACAGAATCAAAAGCACAATGACATGCCACTTCATACCAACAAGGATGACAAATATATATGATATAGGATATATAAATATGTATCTATAAACCCAGTAATAAAGTGTTGATTAGGATGTGGAGAAACTGGACTCCTCATACATTACTACTGGAAATATAAAATGGTGCAGTCACTATAAAAACTACTTTAGCAATTCCTCAAAATTTTAAAAGTAGAATAAATCCCAGCAATTCCATTTTCTGATATATCCTCAAGAGAACTGAAAATATGTGTTCACACAAAAACTTGTCCATGAGCATTTACAGCAGAATTATTCATCATCAACTGATGGATGGATAAGCAATGTGGAGTATTTATAACAATGGCATATTATTTGAACACAAAAAGGAATTTGGGTACTGATATATGCTACACCATGGATGAGTCTAGACTACGTCACACTAAATGAAAGATGACAATCAAATAAGGCAGCATACTGTACGGTTCTACTTATATGAAATGCCCAGAACAGGCAAATCCATAGAGGCAGAAAGTAGAGTGGTAGCTGCTGGGGGCTAAGGGAAAAGGAAGGTTAGGGACTGACTTACTAAAGGGTACCAGTTCCTTTTGGGAGTGATGTTTACAAAGCCCTGAAATGTACTTAAAACACTAATGCACACTTTCAAATGCTGCATTTTATGGTATGTGAATTATACCTACATAAAGCTGTTATTCTTGAAGCTGAGCCCACCTATGGAGCAACTGGCACAGCACTGACTGTGGCTTCTGGAGGGGGAGTAACCCACCTGCCCACCACGAAGGAGAGCAGCACCTGACCCAGTGTTGGAGGTGCACGATATTCTTGCTGACGGACACTGTGAGTAGCACAGACGAGGGGGCCAAGAGAGCAAGCTGATTTTGTGAAACAGGGCAAAGACACAAAGACCTCTCAATAAAACCATTAAGAGTCTCTAGGAGAATGCATCTTTGTTTTTTAAATCTTTTTATACCTGTTTTATTTTCTGTTACCTTTTTAATCCTTAGTTTTTAAATAGTTCTATACATTTACAGTTCTCATTTCATTTTTAATTCTCTTGGTTTTGATCTGTTATTGATTATTCACAGGTTTTAAATATTGTGTCTTGATATTTTTCTTCATTTTATTAAGGCTTTAAAAAGACATCTCAACTCGACTGCTATTCTGCTTCTACTTGCTCTTCTATTGTTGATTATACACTGTTTTCAAACCTTCTTTTCCTCCATTTTTTTAAAATTCTCTCTCTCTCTCGTTTTTAAGTTTTATTTCCACATAGGCTTTAGATAGATAAATAAATAAACTCCTTTAAGGACCACAATAGATAACTGATACTCCTTAAGCCACAGTGCCAGAGAGATATGAGCAGTATGAAAAAGCAGAAGTATTCCCAATTAAAAGAGCAAGAGAAATCCCCTGAAAGAATGATCAATGAAATAGACATTGATGGCCTACTAGATCAAGATTTCAAAAAAGAAGTGATCAAATTACTGAAGGAACTAAAAGAGATAGTGTTTAGAGACATAAAATATGTCAAAAACAAAATAGTAGCTATAAAGAAGAGCCAATTAGAATTGGTAAATTAATTGGCTGAAATGAGATCTGACCTAAAGGCTGTAAAAATCAGGCTAGATAATGCAGAGGAACGAATAAGTGACCTAGAACACAGGACAACAGAAAGCACCCAATCAGAACAGCTGAGAGAAAAACAAATATATAACAATGAAAGCAATATAAGGAACCTATCTGATAATATAAAGCATGCCAATCTATGCATAATAGGGGTTCCAGAAGGGGAAGAAAGAACAAAGGGGATGGAAAAGGTATTTAAAGAAATCATGACTGAAAACTTCCCAAACCTAAAGAAGGATTCAGACACCCAAGCACAGGAGGCTCAGAGGTTCCCAAACAGGAAGAGCCTAAAGAGACCCACACCAAGACATATCATAATCAAGATGGCCAGACTGAAGGATAAAGAAATGATCCTAAAGGCAGCAAGAGAAAAACAAAGAGTGAGTTACAACAGAAGGCTCTCAGCTGATTTCTCTACAGAAAAACTATAGGCCAGAAGGAAGTGGCAAGATATATTCAAAGTTCTTAATGAAAAAAAGGATGCAGCCTAGGATACTTTCTCCAGCAAGGCTATCCTTTAGAATAGAAGGAGAGATAAAGAATTTCACAGAGAAGCAAAAACTAAAAGACTTTAGCAACACTAAACCCATGCAAAAAAATATTGAAAGGTCTACTCTAAATAGAAAAGAAGCAGGATGCTACAGGAATGAGAACTCATAACTGGAAAGGTGATAACTACCATGAATTACAAATAGAATAAACATGAAACTGTAAAAGAAGATATCTAAATCATTGAGTGGGAGAGGGAAGCAAGAAAATATAGAGTATTTTTTCTTCCTTCTTCTTTTTTTTTAAATATTGTATTCTCCATAGGATGGGTTTGAGATTACATTTCTATCTGTTTAGTACACACAGTTACAGTAATTGGTTAACAAACTTACAAAAAAGTGTAACCACAAGCCAAAAACTTACAAGTGAGTCACAAAAACTAAATACAATCCAAGATGATACAAAACAAAGTTACCATACCACAAAAGGAAGAAGAAAGGAACAAAGAAGAAATACCAAATCAACTGCAAAAATAAGTTCAAAATAGCAATAAACACTCATCTATCATTAATTATTGTAAATGATGGACTAAATCCTCCAGTCAAAAGACAGAGTGGCAGACTGGATAATAAAGCAAGAACCTTCAATACACTGCATACAAGAGACACACTTTAGGGAGAAGGACACATATAGATTGAGAGTGAATGGACGGAAAAGGATATTCCATGCAACTGGAAATGCCAAAAAAGCAGATGTAACAGTACTGATTTGAGACAAAATAGACTTTAAACAAGGGCCATAAAGAAAGATAAATAAAGACATTTTATAATGATTAAGGGAGCAATACAAGATGAGGATATTACAATCATTAGTATATATGCACCCAACATGAGCACCTAAGTACATAAAACAACTACTAACAAAGATAAAGGGGGAAATTGATGGGAATACAATCATTGTCAGAAATTTTAACACCACATTAACATCACTAGACAGATCTTCCAGACAGAAAATAAAGAAGGCAACAGAGAAATTAAATGATACAATAGAAAAATTAGATTTAGTGGATATTTTCAGAGCATTACAACACCCTAAAATAGGATATATATTCTTTTTAAGTGCGTGTGGAACATTTTCTAGGATTGATCATGTACTTGGTCACAAAATAAGCCTCAACAATTTTAAGAACATAGAAATTATCTCAAGCAACTTTACTGACAACAATGCCATTGAAACTAGAAATCAACTAAGGAGAAACAAAAGAGAAAAAAAGGAAAGCATAGAGATTAAACAACGTGCTATTAAAAAACCAATGGGTCAATGATGAAATCAAAGCTGAAATTAAAGAATACCTTGAGACAAATGAAAATGAAAGCACAACCACACAAAACTTTTGGGACGCAGCAAAAGCAGTGCTAAGAGGAAAGTTTAGGGCGATACAGGCCTTCCTCAAATAAGAACAATATCAAATATACAATCTAACCCACCAGTTAAAAGAACTAGAAACAGAAGAGCAAAAACACCCAAAAGTCAGCAGAAGGAAGGAAACATTAAAGATCAGGGAGGAAATAAAAAAAATAGAGATTAAAAAAATAAAAAAATATTCAAACCAAAAGCTAGTTTTTTGAAAGAGTAAATTAAATCGACAAACTTCTGGCCAAACTCACAAAGAAGAAAAAAGAGAGAACACAAATTTGCAAAATAAGAAAGGAAAATGGAGAAATTACATCAAATAACATAGAAATACTGAATATCATATGAGAATATCATGAAAAACTACATGGAAAAAAATGGATAACCTAGAGGAGATGGACAAGTTTCTGGAAACATACAGACCACCAAGTCTGAATCAAGAAGAAACTGACCACTTGAACAAACTGATCACTAGGAATGAAATCGAATAAACAATAAAAAAAAATTCCCTACAAATAAAAGTCCAGTAGTGGACAGCTTCACCGGGGAATTTTAACACACACACAAAAAAGAACTCATACCAGTCCTTTCCAAACTCTTCCAGAAGATTGAAAAGAAGGAATATTCCCAGACACTTTCTATGCAGCCACCATCACCCTGATACAAAAACCAGGCAAAGACACCACCAAAACAGAGAATTACAGACCAATATCACTGATGAACACAGATGCAAAAGGTCCTTACCAAAATACTAGCAAATAGAATCCAACAGAACATAAAAAAGATTATACATCATGCTCAAATGGGGTTCATCTCAGGGAAACAAGGGTGGTTCAACATATGCAAATCAATCAATGTAATACTTCACATCAACAAGAGAAAGGACAAAAACCACATGATCATCTCAATAGATGCATAAAAGTTTTTGATAAAGTTCAACACCCATTTATGATAAAAATTCTCACAAAAGTGGGTATTGAGGGAGCATATCTCAACATCATAAAAGATATATATGACAAGCCTACAGCCAGCATAGCACTAAACGGTGAAAAACTCAAAGGCTTCTCACTAAAATCTGGGACAAGAAAAGGATGCCCACTATCACCACTCCTACTCAACATAGCCTTGGAAGTCCTGGCCACAGCAATCAGGCAAGTAAGAGAAGTAAAAGTGGTCTAAATTGGAAAAGAAGTGGTAAAAGTGTCACTATATGCAGATGACATGATATTATATATAGAGAACCCTAAAAGTTCCACACAAAAACTACTAGAGCTGATCGAAGAATTTAGCAAGGAAGCAGGTTACAAGATTAATGTTCAAAAATCAGTTGCATTTCTTTTCACAAATGATGAATCAACAGAAAAAGAAAGTAAAGAAACAATCCCCTTTAAAATAGCACCCAAAGTAATAAAATAAGTAGGAATAAATCTAACCACAGACGTGAGAGAATTATACACAGAAAACTATAAACCACTGGTGAAGGAAATTAAAGAAGACTTTAAAAAATGGAAAGGTATCCCATGCTCTTGGATTGCAAGAATCAATACTGTTAAAATGGTCACACACCCCAAGGCAATCTACAGATTAAATGCAATCCCTATGCAATTACCCTGGACATATTTCATAGAACTAGAACAAATCACAATAAAATTTATATGGAACCATCAAAGACATAGAATTTCCAGGGCATTACTGAAGAAAAATAAAGAGGCTGGAGGAATAACTCTCCCAGCCGTCAGACAATACTGTAGAGTTAGTCATCAAGACAGCGTGGTATTGGTACCAAAACAGACATATGGACCAATGGAACAGAATAGAGAGCCCAGAAATGAACCCACAAACTTTTGGTCAACTAATCTTCGACAAAGGAGGCAAGAATATACAATGGAATAAAGACGGTCTCTTCAGCAAGATAAACATAAGACAAGATACAATAAACATCCTAGAAGAAAATACAGGCAAAATATCTGACATACATCTCAGAAATGTTCCCTTAGGGCAGTCTACCCAAGCAATAGAAATAAAAGCAAGAATAAACAAATGGGACTTAAGAAACTTACAAGCTTCTGTACAGCAAAGGACACCATAAGTAAAAAAAAAGACAACCTACAGAATGGGAGAACATTTTTGCAAATGAAACTGACAAAGGCTTGATCTCCAGAATATATAAGCAGCTCATATGACTTCATAAGAAACAACCAAATAACCCAATCCAAACATGGGCAGAAGACCTAAACAAGCAATTATCCCATGAAGACATACAAATGATCAATGGGCACATGAAAAAATGCTCAATATCACTAATTATTAGAGATGCACAAATCAAAAGTACAATGAGGTATCACCTCAAAGCAGTCAGAATGGCCATCATTCAAAAATCCACAAATGACAAATGCTAGAGAGGTTGTGGATAAACGGGAACCTCCTACACTTCTGGTGGGAATGCAGTTTGGTGCAGCCACTGTGAAAAACAGTATTGAGTTTCCTCAAAACACTACGAATAGACTTGCCATGTGACTCAGGAATCCCACTCCTGGGCATATATCCTGAAGGAACCCTACTTCAAGATGACACCTGCACCCCAATGTTCATAGCAGCAGTATTTACAATAGCCAAGACATGGAGACAGCCTAAATGTCCATCAGCGGATGACTGGCTAAAGAAGTGGTATATTTATAAAATGGAATACTACTCGGCCATAAATACTGACAATATAGGCCATTTGTAGCAAAATGGATGCTCCTGGAGAATGTCATTCTAAGTTAAGTAAGCACGGTAACAAGGAATAAAGAGAAATTACCTCCAGGTACAGTTATGTTGATTAAAATATCCATACAGAAAGCAAGTCACCCCCACGACTGCTGCCAGGAGGAGCATCTGAGTGTAATAGCCCAGCCAAGCAAAGAAGATTCAGACCTTCTTCCCATAGAATTTCCTGCAGAAAGACAGAAGGAAGTTTCAGAAGACACATATAATCACTCTGTAGCTTCATCCTCATGTTAATTTCTTTTTTCTTTGTTTTTTGGGGGGTCATAATTAGGTTTATTTCTTTATTTTTTAAATGGACACATTGGGGATTGAACCCAGGACTTCATGCATGATAGGCATGCAGTCTACCACTGAGCTATACCCTCCCTCCATCATATTAATTTCTGATTCTAAATCAAGGTGGCTTTACGTTTAAACCTCTGACAATTCACACTTAAAACATATGCCTTTTTATAGCAGCCCCGAAATTCTACCGTGAAATAAGAAATGTTTTACATATCATAGAAGTACTGATCACTGGTTCACCTGCTGATGAGAGATAAATGAGAAAAGAGCAATGGAGGGGACGAGGCCGACTCCAGAGCAGTTGCAGGGGATCATCACCACTCACTGGACAGTCTGGCACATTCAACAAATCCCCCCAAAGATCATTCTTAACAGGCTTCACACAGTGGACACCAACAACTGGCTCAGTCATCTGCTCCTGCCTTATCTCGGGAACTTCCCTGGAGCAAATGAATCGTAAACCACAGATAATAAGGAAATGGCTGATAATAATAACAACTGGGAGTGCAATGTCTGTCTGACAAAATATTTATAAAACTCATTGTGGGAATGGGAGAGGGCAGGAGGGATGTGACTGAGGAAGGTACTGCCCTGTATTCTTTGTATCTAGCACGACTGTTGTTCCTAGGTTTTAAAAACCCTTCAATGTTTCTCAGTTAATCTGGAGTAGATGGAACAGGCCAGGGAGGCAAGATTAGAAGAAAGGAGGCAGAGCATGAAGCGGTGCCAGGCTGGTCCTGACAGGGAGACGGAGACAGACACAGACAGGCAGACACAGAGGGTTTAGGGTTGAGGCGGAACAATGAGACGGCGGCTCAGGTGTGTCTTGCTTTTGCTGATAATTCCCTCAACTGGCTCACTGCTGACTAGGCAGTGCTGGGTAAAACCTGTGGATTCCCTCAGCTCTGAGTTCTCTCTGAGGCTTCCGGCTCAGGCTGGAGCTTCCCGCTAGGGGGGACTCAGCTCAGAGGAAAGCCTGTAGTCCTGGGAAACTTCACGCAGGAACCCCCTTGGGCTGGACCAGCGCTCACAGGGCTGCTGTGAGACCAGCTCCATCATCAGAGACCAGGGCTTGGACCATCCCATGGGGAAAAGGGCTGAGCCCAATGCCAAATCAGATAGGAGTGACAAAGTGTGTTCATTCTCATGTGACTGGGCTTTGTGGCCTGGCTCACAGATGGCAGGCTCAGGATGGTATCTGGCAGAGAAAACCCTGGCAATGGGTTTGAGGTGTATTGGACTCTTTCTTGTTAAGCTTTTTGTAATAAATACTTATCAACTATCCGTCCTGAAAATGCCACATTCAAAACTGAAAGAATGTTAGAAGTTGCCTGCTCCAACTGGCCAATGGTAAACACACCCTGCTACAGTTAGAGAGCTGGTCAGGCAGCCTCTGCCTGGATATTTACAGTGACGGAGTGTTCATTACTTCCAAAGGTTACATGTCGGCAAGAAGGTCAGAAAGAATTTTTGAACCTTAAACAGATGCCTGCATCCTAGTCCTTGCTGAAATGCTAGGAATAATGAGGATCCCTTCAAATGTAGTTTTGTCTAATTGTTATCTCTCTCTGTCAAAAACACCCCAATTCTTAACATCAATTTTTCAAAATTCAGCTTTGATTTCCTTTTATCAAATTTATACCACACATTCATTAAATAGTCAAACTGTTCTCGAAAACCGATTGTAAAAAGGAGCAGTTCCCAACAAACGCCCCATTTCCTGGCCAGAAGCAACCACGTTCAGCTCCTACTGCTGACTTTTAGAATAATTACTCCCTATCTCTGACTAATATCCTTGTAACACAGCCTACAGACTTTTTCATCTTTATGTATCACCTATTTAACTTTCTATTTTGGAAAATGAGGATTCAGCTCTCTTTCAAACACCATCTCATCTACACACCCAAACCTTCATTCTTCCAAACTTTTGATACAATTACATTATAATTTTGATCAGCTCAGTATCCTTGCTTTACATTATTAGGACTCTGTACAGACTGTTCACAGGTGTAGCAAGTTGTCTGCTAGCCTTACTTTTTCCTTCCCTACTTTGTTTTCCCTGGAGTTAATAATTGTCTTGGTGGTTCATAGCTTAGATTTCTGTGCACATAACAATTCAACCCCAGACCTTCTCCTAATGAATAACTTTCTCAATACTTTCCAATACATTGTCTTCAAATTTCATCTCCTTGAATAAATCTCTTCAGATCTCCTTCAACCTGGATTAAAGACATGCTAGTCTTGTCACAGAGATCAAGGGGTCACTAGTGGGAAGCAACAAAGGGAACACATGGACCAGGAGCAGGGAACAGATCAACATATTTTCCTTAGTAAAACATACTTAAACTAGTGGGAAAATTGTTTTCTTTACAAACACAAACACACACACAAACCCCAAAAGCCCATAAAGAATGATTAAAGAGCCATCAAACCCATTGCCCTGCAGTCAAATTCTGTGTAACATAAAACAAAAATAACAGAAGGAAAATATCATATAAACATTAATCTCAAGGGGGATGGGGTACGCTCAGTGCCAGAGTGTGTGCTCAGCATGCAGAAGGTCCTAGATTCAATCTTCAGTACCTCCATTAGAAAAAGAAAATTAAAAGAAAAGAAAAATGTATCAACTTTAAATATTTACATATGTACAAACATCCTCTTAAAACTGTGTTCTACACGATACACTGGTTAATGAGAAAGTGCCTCTTCATGTCTGTGATCCTGCTGATAATTGAGGGAGAAAATAAGAGTATGACCACATGAAATAAAATCCCTTATGAAATAATGATCCCGGGTGACAATCATTATTGACTGCTGTCACCAAAAAAGAGTTAACTGGACAATATGTACCTTATGACAGGAGTACAAAACTTCACAGAACAAGTATTCTTGCACAAAGTTGAACCTCAATCAGATCAAGATTTTAGGGGAGGATCAAATCACTTAGCTAAAGCCAATACATAGGATGTAGAAACAAGTCTAACACCACAGGGGAGAATGAAATCAGACAAACAGGAAATAGAGGAACCCCTCAGAAATTTCAAGGAAAATGAGAAACAGGAAAATTATAGATTAGAACCCACTTGAGAGATATGCTAGCTGCAATGTCTGAACCTATTCTGGATCCTGACTTCAACCCCAAAACTACTTAAAAGTGTATTTTTGTGACAATCAGGGAATTATTTTGTAACCCTTAAAAAAAAAGGAATATTCCAATTGTATTAGAAACAGACCATGTCATATCACTAATGAAAGGTTAAGCTATGTAGGATTGTCTTCAAAATGACCCCATAGTGGGGGAGGGGAGGAGATGGAGATGAAAGATGCAACAACAGTGACTCTGAGTTTATAATTCTGGAGCTGGGTGACTGATACAGGCAGGCTGGCTGTGCTGTTCTCTCTACTTCTGTACATGTTTGAATCTTTCCAAAAAATGTGAAACAAACACAAAGACTTCCGTGTTATAAAACCTTCATTTTGAAAGTTAAGAGGTTTGCCAAAGTAGGTGCACCTGCATGGGGCACTGAGATGAGAAAGAACAGGCACCTGGCTCCAGGCCGACCTGGGGCTAACTTGACCCTCCTCTTCTCCTCACCATCCACAGCCAGCCCATAACTGCATCCTGTCAGCTCCACTCCCCAAACGCATTCCTCCCTGGCTCCCACCATCTCTCATCTGGCCCACTCCAAGTGCCTCCTACCCGGCCTCCCTGCTTCCTGGATCCCTGCAATTCATTCTCCACATTATCTTTGAAAAATTGTGAGTGAGAGAAAATTACTTTAGTGCTTAAACTATCATGACTGCTTCTCACTGCACTTAGAGTCTACACTCCTTTCCATGTTCCTGAAGCCCTTCTAAACCTTGCGTCTCAGCACTCTCACCAGCGCTGGCTCCAGTATCTCCTCAAACCTGCTGAGTACATTTGTGCCTCGGGGCCAATGGACAAGCTGCCTCTATTCCTGGGGTGAATTTTCCCAGATCCTCAAAGTCCAGCCTCCTTATCGCCATCTCAGCTCACATGTAACCTACTCAAAGATAGCTTTCTTGACTCACTTCCCCCCAAGCCTCCCATCTCAAAACTGTGTTAATTCCTTCTTTTCAATCTTACATTTTTTCCTTATTCGCCCGATTATTTTTGTTTGCTCGGTTCTCCTTGGCCTCCCTCCCCCCAGTAGCCTTGCCCAAACAGCATAATCTCCCGGGGAGCAGCCGGCACTGCTGCTCTGAGAAGACATGCTGAGCGCGACATTACAGTCACGTGGTGTAGTGAACCGGTGTCAAACATCAGATACAGCAAAGCAGTGAGAATTTCTCTCTTATTTTATAATTTAAGTGAAATCGAACATTTACTACTATTTAATGAAGAATTTGGTAGGTCTTTGATCCCAGTTCCTGAACAACCCCTAAAGGCTTTAAATTTTCCAAGTAGGAGTGCCTTTGCAATTCATGGTGGACCCTTGGATGGCTTGTGTCCATGAGACGACTCAGGATGGGGACTGGCCTGTCAGAGACACCAACCATGTGATTAGAGGAGTGGGGCTTTGAGCTTTGTGACAAGTGAGTGACCACCAGGAGATGAAGGGGCTCAGCGTTTTGGGCTAAGGAAAGTTTTGACTTACAATTAGGGTTTGGGTTAGCCATGTTGGTAGTGACCCAATAAATTATGTCTTTTTAATAAAGCCTCCAGTAAAAACTTGGGGGCAACAAAGCTCAGAGCTCCTGTGTGCTTCCTGGTTGGTAATACTCTTGGAGGACTGTCACACTCAGATGCTGTGAGGGCAACCCTGAGCTCTTCCCACTGGAGTGCTCTCCACAACAGCTCACCTGAGGAGATCTAAGGGCTGCTTCTTGTCTGTGCTTCGAGGAGGAGCCCATTCCCTGTACAGAAGGCCCTGTTCGCTGGGGCAGCTGAGGTCCTCTGACATAGGCTGAAGTTGCACTGGGAAGCAGAAGCAAACAGGTGAGCATCACTGTCACCACGTGTTCACGTGTTCTGTTGATAAAATGTGGTGCTAACACTTCGTGGTCATTTGTAAATAAGGGGCCCTCACTTGCCAGAAGGGATGGAGGTACCATATAATTTTTCATAATTCTCACCCAGGATTAATACTAACCCCCTGAGGGTCATTTGTAAACGTGGGTGGAAAGGAATGCTTGGATGTCACAGTCCTAGGACCACCGTGGGTACCTGGTGAGAGCCTTGCAGATGCTTAATGTCCTACAACCGAGCCAGTCTTCCACAGCAAAAAATTTAGGCCAACCAAGTGCCCAAACTGCTGCAGTGGAGGGACACCTGATGGTTCAGCCCCCTCCTTGGACACCCAGAGGAACCTGGACTCTGGCAGGTTGGGGGCAGGGTCAATTCTAAAACCCAGGCTTTTTGTCCCCACAATTCAGTAGTTATTCGGTGACAGCGCATGGAATATAAACAACAAAGAAACTTGACATGATGTTATATAATTAGCTTACTCAAGAACCAAAATTTAAATCCAGTCATTCTCCTTCCCACCTGACCTACTTTCCTTTCTCCTGTACTAGCACCAGATTATTACCCACCCAGCCTTAACATGGGTCCTGACTCCACTTATCTCCCTCCCAAACACCACATGAGATGATTCCTCAGCCTGGATGTGGGACCAGCAATTACAAGAGGCTTTAGTGGAAAAGAACTGGTTGTGCGCAGCTTCCAACTAAACACTGTAGAATCCTGGTGTCCCACATTAGTAATCATGACAGCTGTTTGCAAGTGTCCCCAAAATTCATTTCAGACTCTCACTGCTAATATTGCTGGGACATAAATATGAATCATATGGACTGCTGGGCTGGACTGCTATGCTGGGTCTCTGATCCAGGAAACTCAGTGTTTGCTCCCTGCACCCAGCTCCCTGTTCTGTTCGTGCATGTGCATCAAGCAGCAGTTTAGTGTCTATTTTAATATCTTAAACAGTACATTTCAGTATTGTCTTCATCCACAAATATGTGTACCACACAGTAGTAATGATCAATCTCATTCTTTGCTTTCTTTGGTCTTAGAGAGTCAGATAAATGGATAGCAAAGATAGCAAAGTCATAGAACGCTATAATTTAGTATTTCCTTTATTTCAATGAAAGGATTTATTTAAAGAGCTTAGATAGAACATCCTTGCATCTATGGCATCATTAAGCGTCTGAAGCTGTTACATTTTAAAAACTTCATTTCAAGCGAGATGTTATCAGTTAGAGAAAGCGCTCCTGAATTTGAGGGGTCGCTGTCATCTCACACAGAGTCCCTAAAAAATGTCAACACTCTGCAGTATTGCCGTCATGACAAGAACCCAGACAGATGAAATTTGGAAAAACTTGTGGCTTTCTAGTGCACAGACAGAAAATGGTATTTCAGAGGGAAAAGCCTGAATTACAGAAAATGATAAATGAAATGGTCTAACATGCATTTCCCTTACAAAGAACTAATACTTCTTTGGTCGATAATAACATCTGTCAGTAATTATGAAAAAAGCTGACAGATGCATAGTACTTAATATTAGCCAGGACTGTTCTAACATTGACATAGATTCATTAATCTCCATAGCAGCTCTACGAGGTGGGTGCTAAAATTATCCCCATTTTATTGGTGAGGAACTTGAGAGACACAGAGGCTAAGTGACATTTACAAGGTCGACAGCGAGAAACCAGCACATGTATTCCAGCATGAGTCTACGCTCTTGGCCTCTTCTCTTTTTTTTCTTTTTTGGTGGTGGGGAGATAATAAGGTAATTCTGGTGGGGCATGGGGAGGTAATTAGGGTTATTTGTCTATTTTAGAGGAGGTGTTGGGGGCTGAACCCAGGACCTTATGCTTGCTAAGCATGCACCCCATCACTTGAGCTGTACCCTTCCCTCTCGAGTCTATGCTCTTAGCTGCTAATCCTCACTGTCCCACATGGTAACTCTGGGGGGACTACAGTTCATTCATTCACTCGTTAAACTCAGCCTTCCCGGTGCCTTGGATTCAGCAGTGAACAAGGCAACATGGTGCCTGCCTTAAATGAGCTTGTCGCCTCCTGATATATTATCTTCATTTTACCCAGGAACAAACAAGGTCCAGAAGATTAGCCTTTTCCTGTTAACACCGGAGGAGATATGTGGTGCTTTATTTCATTTTTGCCATTTGACTTACACCATGGGGAGGGAAAGCTGCCTTGCAGATCCTGGAGCTCACAAGCCTGTTAATCCTGAATTTTTTTTAACACTGTCCCTTACTTGATACTTGATCTGAGAAAGGATGAAGTAAACCTAAAAAGATTCTAAGAGAGCGTGTGGTTTACACAGGGTAACTAACCAGACACTGTTTACTATCCTAACAGGAATCTCTAGGCATATTTCTTTTCTTTCTCTTTTTTCCTTTTTATGGGCAGCTTTTAAAAACCAAACCAAACCAACCAAACCAAATCACTGATAATTCAACAGCAGGTTCTAAATCATCCCCAAGACAGCAGCTAAACTCGGTTTAGACTTACAATGCGGCCTCTGGTGGTGGGATTGAAGAATATATCTCTATCCTGAATATAAAAGTCATTCACGCAGCTCTTCTCAAATAGGGCAATGAAAAATTCTTGCTTCGGCTTGATGATACTTTGATCCACTTGGAGGACTTTCATAAAACAGCTGAAATTACCAAAGGCTGAGGACCGGGTTTTCAGATCATTGGGCTTCAGAGGCAATATTATGTGCAGTATCTCAGCGTATGTACAGAGCACCTCCCACAGGGTGTATACTTTTGCAAATAGAAGCTTGTCACCCAAAACCTATATTGGGAGAATGAAAACACAAACCAGGAAACTATTTTCACATTTTTAGTACACAGATTTTTCTTACATTGCTGGTAGTTAAAGCACTTGTGTAAACACACACACATATGACACTGGTAAAGGTGAAGATATAATAAAAATTGATTTGCAAACTATCATATATTTTTGCCTTAAAGATAATTTCTTTGTTGAAATTACTGAAAAGTTATTTAAAATCCTTACAGTTCATTCATAAAATAACCAATGTTTTAGATGAAAAAAGCAAACTTGTTAATTTTTAGTCCAAATTAGTAACTAAAAATAGAAACACCAAAATATTCTTTGCAGTGGCATTGCAATGACAATTTTATAAATTTCTGAAACCTAGGACTATTTACATATCTGTTCAATATAGTGTTAAACAGTCATTAAAAGGGATTTAAAAGAATTATATTTATTGATATGGAATATATAATAAAAGGAGAAAGCAAAAAATGTGAAATAATAATTTTCCTTTTTGGAAGGGAAAAATATCTTCATTTGAACAAAAAAATGTTTAGAAGGATTTTAAGATTCTTAATGTATAATTAAGGTACAGATGATTTTTAATTCCACTGTTCTTTCATTTTCAATTTTGGGGGGTAAGTTTTATAATAAAAAAAATCTTTAAAACAGTTCTTACATAAATACATTAATAGATATATTTATGACTACATTCTCTGGCTATTAAAAAAGATCTCCTAGCTGTGGATCTGAAACATACATTCCATAATGCAGATTCTGACTGACTCGCCTCCCAGCCCACAGCGAAGGCACGGCTAGTGTGACATGTTTCAAATATCATTCCAGGTAATATGCAGGCTCCCAGCCAGTGGCTGCAAGGGGACTGACACTGATCTGGTTGCTCCCAGCTGTAGACCAACACAGATGAAGTTAGATTCACAGGCTCATGTTTCCTCTGTCAAAAGAAATCAGAAAATGTTAGGCTTTTACTTTCACCAAGGGAACAAGAAGTTGTTTGATTATTTTTATGGAAAAAAAAACAACAAACCAATTTGAACCTGTTGAAAAGACATTTGCTCAAAATAGTACAGTAGCAATGATGGTGCTCTGGCTGGCAGGGACTTACTGGATTCCTGTGAGTGCTGGACTCCTCACATGGAATTCCCTTGGCACTCCAGAAGGCCTGTGGTTGTCCCCATGGGTTTGTGGCCATATGTGGCACAAAAAAGCCTCTGGCTTTGCCACAATTTCAATGCCTTTTTTGGCTTATGAAAGGTTTTGCACTCAAATGGAGTATTCTTGAGTCCAGTCACTGATGTCATTCACCAGAGTTATACTCCAGATCTGACATTCTAGACTCTTAAATTCTTGCAGACATTCAAATGGTTCAGGTTTGGATGTGTATTCACCTCTGGAGGCCTGGACCATATTCGCTAAAGCCACCCGATCAAGTTCAGCAAAATGCAAAGAAATTTTTCTCTCTGCAAGACTGAAATGTCTGTGAAGGTATAAAAACTTCTGCATCTACAAAAATAGGGAACCAACTTATCAATAACATATCTATCCATAATGAATGGACATTTAAAAAATTACTGTATTTACTTCTATCAAATTCTATCTGGCTTTTGCCAAATTGTGTCCTAAACTGTAAGGAAAGTATATAAATGTAGTGAATTTTTGAACTTTTAAGAGAAAAAGGAACCCTCCTACTCGGTTGGTGGGAATGTAAATTGTGCAGCCACTTTGGAGGACAGTATAGAGGTTCCATAAAAAACTGAAAATAGACTTCCGTGTGATCCAGCAGTCCCATTCATGGGCATATGTCTGGAGAAAAATATAATTCAAAAAGACACATACACCCCAATGTTCACAGCAGCACTATTTACAATAGCCAAAACACTGAAACAAACCAAGTGTTCACTGAAACAACACAAGTGTTCACTGACAGATGACTGGATAAAGAAATTGTGGTATATTATATATATATGTATATATACATATATATACACATACATATACACACATGAACACACACACACAATGGAATACTGATCAGCCATAAAAAATAAAATAATACCATTTGCAATAACATGGATGGACCTACAGGGTATTATGCTAAGTGAAATAAGTCAGAGAAAGAAAAACAAATATTCTATATATTAACTTATATATATATATATAAAATAGAACAAATTAATTACTATAATAAAACAGAAATAGACTCACAGGTATATAGAACAGACTGGTGGTTACAAATGGGGAGAAGGAGGAGAGGGGAGGCAGGAAGGGGGTAGGGGATTGAGAGGTAAAAATTACTATGTATAAAATGGATAGCTTACAGTGCTGTATCATACAGCACAGGGAAATATAGCCATTATTTTATGGTGACTTTAAATGGAATATAATTTATAAAAATGTTGAGCCTCTTTGTTAGACACCTGAAAATAATATGATGTAAATCAACTACTCAATTACAAAATGTTTAATAAAAGTTTTCTTTTCATATTATTTGCAATAAGTTGGAAGCCAGAACTGTCAATAGAAATATAGTGCAAGTCACAATTTTCCAGTAATACCATTTAGAAAATAAAAAGGAACAAGTGAAATTAATTCCAGTAATAATTATATTTATCCCAAAATATCCAATATACAATCATTTCAAAAGTGTGACTGACACTTTTAAAACTTATTAATAAATATTTTACATTAGTTTTGTTGTACGAAGTCTTGAAGATCTATTATGTATTTTCCACTTATAGAACATCTCAATTCAAAATAGCCACATGTGGCTAGTGGCTACCATACTAGACAGAGCAGATTACACCATTCACACTTCTGATAAATTACCTTCTGTTACTTATTTTAAAAACTTGCAGAAAAGGCTTTAGATATTCCCTACATCAAACAAAACAACCTTGACGGGTTGGAAGTATCTTCATTATAAAGTGAAAAATAAAGGTAAGAGAGCCATGTTTACATGTATGTTAATGTAACAATAACTTCTTAAATCACTCAGGACTTTACAATCTTTCTTCATATGCCAAGGATTCACTGTCACTGCACAATATTTTTCACTGTTATTATCTTTGGAATTGACAGGCTTCTGATGATCCTGCTTTGTGCATCTGTACATAAAAGAAAACAACAAAACAGAGAAAAAGACCTTGTTAAAGATAGTTTGGGGGGAGGGTATAGCTTAAGTGAAAGATCATATTCTTAGCATGCACAAGGGCCTGGGTACAATCCCCAGTACTTCTTCTAAAAATAAAATAAATAAAAACCTAATTACCACCCCCCTGCAAAAAATTAATTAATTACTTTAATTAAAAGTTAAAAAAAGATAATTTAGTGCAGGCTTATCAGGCTACAAGAGCTACAGTGAATGCCCCCCCATTAATTTAGAAGAAGTCTCACAGTATTTCCCAACATAAAGGCTAAAATATAATTGAGAACAGTTTCTGATGGTCAGCATGATTTTAACAAAAAAGTAGATAGTTACTTCCCTGGTGTCAAAGCTCTGTCAGAGATGGGCACAGAAAATTTAGTAGAAATGATTTTGCATATACCTTTGAAAGAAATGCTAAGAAATGATCTTTTCTGTTGGAAATTAGCCTGCTTTTACATTCTGCAGTAGGCATACATGTTTACAAACCAGGCAGGAACTGGATCATATTTTACACATAATTTAGAAACTGATTTGAATTTTGCTCTCTGTCTGCAAGGCTATTTCTTAGGTAATTACATAAGCTGGCAACTATACTAAATTTTGTTTCCCTGTTTGCTTAATCCTCACAACAACTCTGTAAGCTGCTATTATTACCCCCATATAACAGATAAAGAGCTTGAGGCAGAAAATAATCTGGGTAACTTGGTAAATGGTGGAGCTGAGTATGACTGCAGCCAGTCTGACACTCAAGTCCATTCTTCCCACCGATGTCTGATACTGCTACCTACATTCAGCAATGACCGCTGATTTCATATTTAAGTATGTCATTTCTAAAAGTGCAAAGATATATTAGTACTGCTGTGTAAATTATTCTTTTGAGATGTGATTGCCAAAAAAAACATAAAATCACGGTTCCACTGAGGGAAGGGCAAACTGCATATAGACGGACACAAGGGGACTTTGTGAGGACACAGTTGCACAACTCTAGAAATAGCTAAAATGGCTGACTTATACAATTATAATGTGTGAATTTTATGGCCTGTAAATTACACCCTAATACAGCTATTAAATTAAGAAACTTGATACCAAATTAAGACTAAAACACATATATATATATATATCACACAAAGAACAACAGGCAAATATCATTATTTACTGCACCATTCTTTCATGCAGCTTCCTTTCCTCACTCGTTCCTGAAAGGATGACTCATTTTTAAAATAGTCTTTTAATTTATTTAGCAAATAATTTTTGACAGCCTACTATGTACCCAGGACTAATCTAGGCACTTGGAATAGATCAATAAACAAAACAAAATTCCTGTCCTCACGGAGCTTGGTTGGAGTCTAGCTGGAGTGGGGGGTGGAGATGACAATTCACTCAACAGAGCAGCAGAGGAGGTGGCATGATAGGAAAGAGGAACCATGGAAAAATCAAAAAAGGGCAAGGTAAAGAGAGTTTAGGGTATGGGATGATGGTGATGTTGTATTAAATACCAGAGCAGGCCACACTGAGGACTGAGGTTAGAAATAAGACTAGGAGGTGACAAGTCCCAGGTGGATGGAATAACCATCACCAAGGGCAGCGTGCACCTCGCATGTTCCAGAATGGGGGCACGGCTGGAGCTGTGGAGAAGGGTCAGTGCAGATCCTGTACGGCCTTGGAGGACGTTGTAAGGACTGTGGCTTTTACCCGTAGTGAAATGGGGAGGCACTGCAGAAGGAGGACACAATCTAACTTAGGTTTTCAAGGCTCACTTGACTGCCGGGTGAGAATAGGCAAAACGGGTCAGAGATGAAAGGAGGGAAGCCTCTGAGAAGGGCTGTGCAGGAGGAGAGGACAGTGGCTCAGGGCAGGGAAGCAGCAGTCGAGGCAGGAGCCATGGTGAGAAGTGGCTGTGCTCCGGATAAGTTTTAAAGTCAGTGTTAAACCAGGTCTATTGACAGAATTCATGTGGTATGTCAGTGAAAGTCAGAATAACTCCAAGTTTTTTGACCCAAGCAGCTGGAAGGATTAAGTTTCCACTAACTGAATGGGGGAGGTTGCAGAAAGGACCAGTTTGGGGGGTAGGAGGACCAAGAGCTCAGTTTTTACACATGTTGGTTTTAAGATATCAGAGTTCCAAATGAAGATGGCAAATCAGCAGAAGATTGTAAGAGTTCAGAGTTGGAGAGAAAAAGTCTAGCGGGAGACAGAAATGTGGGAATCATGGGTCACACAGGTGGTAGAGGAAGACATGAAACCCAGGTACTCAAACATTAAGATAACCTGGCATTAACCATAGAAGTTTTCCTTGAGGGCCTGCCTACTAGGTGTGGATATCAGTCCTATTTCCCGACCACTCGAGTTTTAAAAAGGAACTTACAAATGAATTCGTGCAAGACACTTCCTCCAGGGGTTGGGTCCAGAGCAGGTGTGGGAGAATGGGATGGTGCACGCTACTCCCTAAGGCAGAATGTGTGTGTGTGTGTGTGTGTGTACGCATGTGAGTGTGCACAGGGGGATGAGACACACCTGGCTTAAGAAAAAGAGCTAGAAAGTCTAGAAGCCGAAAGATGAAAGAACATCCAGATCTGGTAGAGGGAACAGGGGAAACACTGTGTACTGTAAGACATATCCCCATACTGCCATTTCCCACCATCCTTTCATCAGGAACACAGTTGGAAAGGGGGAATTATGTAGATACGTGTGATGTACACAATCTTTCTGACTATGTAACACTGACTATCTACATATGTAGCAAGTTAATGATATTTATATCTGCTTCAAGTTTAATAACATGTTCACAACAGAGAGAAAATAAAATATTGATGACTGGTAGAAGCATCATAGAAGGCCTTTCAATGCTCAGAATGGAAGCAAAAGCAGCTTCAACCCACAAAGAATGTCATTAAGGGTCAAGAATGTTTACATTTTCTTAAGAAATTGAGAGTTACAAATTCCTGCTTTAAAGAATTAACTTTAATACAGATACCATACTATAAGCAACGTCTATACTGGAGCTTTCATAAAGCTATTTTTAGTTCCTGTTTGTTCTGATGTACTCCAGACACTCTGCAATGAAATCCTTCTTTTCAAAGGCTTAAAGGAATAAAAAAAGAAATAACACTGCATTCTTTTAAGTGTTCCCTGTACTGAAAGTCACTTGCAAATGCAACACCCTGCCACAGGTCAACATTTTTAACAATAAAGTACTTTGCGCAGTTTTTCAATTTCTATGTGTCTTTGTGTCAGTCTCTCACTCAGAAGCAGAATGGAGTATCAGAAAATGATACATTATGTCTAAAACTACAGATGTAGGAGATGAACGTCCACCAGGAAACAGCTAAGTGTGAGGGCAAGGTTTACCTTTTAAGTTACCGTAAGTGCAGTTACACCTGCTCCCTGCTTCCCCTGTGAAGAGCTAGTCTTTTCCAGAAAAGCTCTCATTCTGAGAACTGTCTTCTTTAAAATATTCGGAGATTCTCTTTTAAGGCTCTTTCACTTTTAAGTCTTTCCCCAACTCTACATCCTATAACAAGTGTTAAAATTATCCAATAGCCTATTGTTACAGAACATGCTCTACAAAAGCTGAGGTTTCCCAGGGTTTGGATCCCAGAACTCTGCTACCAGATAATCCTAAAGCCTTCCTTCCATAATTGACTCTTCTGCCAATTCCCAGCTGCGGGCAAATTCGGCTTCTCAGACCAGGTAACTTAATAATTCTGCCTTCAAACACTCTACTGTCAGTAAAGGAACTCTCAGACAGGAAGCACACAATGCCCCTAGTGAGGGTTGCCTCCTTCAAACAATCAAGATGCCATCACCAAGCAAATAATTAAACCTACTGCAAAACTTCTGAAGACAATTACAAACAATATAGTTTGTATAGTTGCATACTATTTGCTCTGGAATAGTCATTTCCAATGGAGGGAACAAAGGACCTCATGACCCAAGCAATTTTTTTAAACTGCACGAAACCATCCCTCATCACGTGAGGATTCAGGCAAGCCCATCTTACAGGCCTAGGAGTAACAGAATGACAGCACCTCTAGGAGTAGGATGAAAAGCAGCGAGGTAGACTTCTAGTGAAAGAGGGTGATGTAATAGGCCCCATTGCCCACTTACCTCCCACCACAGGACAATCATCTTATATCGAGAACAAACACTTTGGGAAACAGAGGTTGTTTATGTTTTTATGGTTTTCTGGTGGAAATAATGCCCTGAGTCATGTGAAGTTGTGGCTGCAAAATTGAACAGGGGACCAGATATTTTCACATTCAGGACACAAATAGCCCCCGGGTAGCCATCATATCTGCTCTCCCCTTTGCCTGTTCATTCCAAAAGCTGCAGGACTCTCCTGCTTGCAATGGCACCCACCACTTCTCACAAATTCTTGACAAGTTCACGTCAGCAGCTGGTGGTGTCAAAGTCACCATTTGTACTGCTCTGAAGTACCTCCATTACTTTATATCCCTTCTATTTTCTCTGTTGTCTTCCTAGCTACACTTGCATTCACAAGTTGGTTACCGCACTAACATTGCCTCTGTAATCAGTCCAGGACATAGGAAGTAGAGATTCAAGTGTAACCAGTAACAGAACACTTGTCATGCCACTCTAGTTTCCCAACAAAATACTCTGGCATCCCTCATCTCACCCAAAGAACCACCGCATGACTTAGAGGTTGTAAATGTAGAGGGCTTTCTCTACTGGGAAACACTGTGGCTTGTGGTAGAGTTGCGATTTCAGTTTTTGCAATTAGTTACAGGCAAAAAGACATGGTCCGCAAATTTTCTTCAAGCGTTTGGAATTTAAACTTTTATTAGATACAGAGCCGGCGGACTAACCGTAATCCATGAACATATGGTCATATTATCAAATAATGTTCATGTCTGCCTTACAGATATGTAAGAACTTGAATTACACTTGCATCCTGTAGGCCTTTGGAATTGGATGTGAAGCATCCTGTGAGTCAAAAACCTCCTATCCAGTTACAGAACACCTTAAAGACAACATCACATTAATGCCACTGAATACATTAGTATAGCCCATGTATGGTTAAGTTACATCTCCGACTTCTCAGAGTTGGAAACGAGATGTCTAGAAAAGCTGGAAAAGGCCAATTACCAAAACAGCTCAAAAGTTAAAGCAGACTCTTGCACCTCCCAGAGCGGAGGGCGGAGGGGGCATTGGTCACCACCCTGTCCTCCCCCAGGACGTGGCATGTGGGGAAGCAGGCAAGAGTGGGTGGCTGGGACTCGGAGGTGGAGAGGTGATGAAAACAAGAGTGGAACTGCTCTGATCCTAGAACAACAGAGCTGTAAAAAACTCGGCTTCAGTTCAACACGCTCCCTCTCCCACATTCCCTCCCACCTACATGACAAAAAGAACAAGTCAGGCACTTTCTGCCCATGACGGTGACTACTAGCAGGAAAGGGACCAGGATAAAAACATGTCATATAAAAGATCAGTCTGATTTTAAAGACAGTGTTATAAACAGTGAACATCACTGTCAGAGTGGGGCACGTGAGACGCTCAAATAGGGAGGAGGAGGTTGAGGATCCCTTTCCAGCACTTCCATGTCTTTTATCACTCCTATTTCTGACCTTTCCTTTGCCACTTTTTGTAGCACTTCTATCAATGGCAGGTAAAGGTGCAGCAATGTGACTTGGCCGTTTGGCCGATGGGGCTACATTTCCCAGCACTGGAATGAAAAGGCACTGGAAAAGGATCAGCTGGAAGATGTGAACTGCGGTCCTGGCCTGTGCCAAACACTAACCAGGTGACCCTGGGTTAGGCTCTTAGTCTCTCTGGGCTTCCGCTGTTTACTTATAATCGAAGGTTTTGTCCTTGCACAAATATATCCAATATGAAATGTAACGTAAAAGTCAAACATAATGACATCTCACCTGCTTGCCTCAGGGAACTGTACAAGCATTGAACACTATGTGAATGTAAACACAGAGTTAAGAAAACTGTTGTGGTAAAGCGCTAAACTAAACATGGAGATAAAATTTAATGGATATTCTTGGCTTTTTTTTTTAATTGCAACACTGAATTAATAGCTATTAGCTATAATCCACACCACCACCCCTGCGAATAAATAAAGTATGTAAGCACTGCCTGGATGCCTGCTATTGCCCAATGCTAAGCAGGGTGAGGGGTATAAAGGAGGCTGAACAAGGGAGTCTTCTCCAGTTACCAGCTAAGTGAGGAGACACATTGGAAATCACCCGGGAATGTTACCAAGTCAGTACTCAAAGTCAAGAATACAGGCTACCGATCATAAACAGTGCAGGAATACAAAGAGCAGCTAGAAGTATTTAGAGTAAATAGGGAAGACTCTGTGAAGGAAATGGGACTCCAACTAGTTCTCAGGGTAATTCTAAGCTGTTTTAACTGAGGACTGGATAGGAAAAGGCTGGTGACTCCTGGTTTTTAATAGGACACAGGTTATCCTAGGAGGCTAAGTTACAAAATGATTGGAAAACATAAGGTAAGTCCAAAATGATGAAGGGTCAAGACTACCTGGCTCAGATCTGGTTGTGGTAAGTCTTTGACTTGACTCTAGATGTTGGAGCGTCAAAACTGTAGGTTGACTGAAAGGGGGGGAAGAGAATATCCAAGAACTCAGCAGAAGGAATAATTCATGTATCAGGGATGAAAGCTATTCATCAGAGTATCAGGAATCAGAATAGACACTTGAAACCAAAAACATACAGTTCCAGAAGCCGACAATATGTGGAGGGTGGTGAGAGGAAGATAAATCAAAGACCATTCCAAGCCTTTGGGTATTTAAGACCAGAAGAATGATTATCCCACTGAATAAGTGAAGACGCTGCAAGAAAAAAGATTATGAAATCAGCTTTAGACATGATGAATCTGACATATGAGCTAAGAGTAGGAATTATCTAAGAAGCTCAAAATTCAAATCTGAAGCACAGATCTAGAGTACAGGCTTAAGATACAGATGGACAAGACATGATAAAATTCATAAAAGAAAACATAGGCAAAACATTTTCTGAGATAAATCTTAGCAACGTTCTCCTAGGGCAATCTACCCAGGCAATGGAAATAAGAGAAAAAAATAAACAATAGGGACGTAATTAAACTCATAAATTTCTTCACAGCAAAGGCAACCATAAATAAAACAAAAGGAAACAATAACCTACGAATGGGAGAAAATATTTGCAAATGATACGAGTAACAAAGCCTTAATTTTCAGAATATATAAACAGCTCATACAACTTAATAACAAAAAAACAAACAACTGAATCCAAAAATAGGCAGAAGACATAAACAAGCATTTCTCCAATGAAGACAGAAATGGCCAATAGGCACATGAAAAAATGCTCGGTATCACTAATAAACAGAGAAATTGAAATCAAAACTACAATGAAGTATCAGCTCACATCATTCAGAATGGCCATCACTCAGAAATTCATGAATGATAAATACTAGAGAGGCTGCAGAAGGAAGGGTACCCTCTTACACTGCTGGTGGGAATCCAGTTTGGTGTAGTCATTATGGAAAGCATGGAAATCCCTCAAAAAACAAAAAGTAGGCTTGCCCTATGACCCAGCAATCCCACATCTTTGTATATAACTGGAAAGAACTCCAATGTGAAAAGATACCTGCACACCAGTATTCATAGCACCAATGTATACAATAGCCAAGAAATGGAGGCAAGCTAAATGTAGCAACAGATGACTGGATAAAGAAGTTGTGGCAAATTTATACACTGGAATACTACTCCACCATGAATAGGACAAAATAAAACCATTTGCAGCAACATGGATGGAGCTAGAAATCGTCATTCTTAGTGAAAGCAGCCAGAAACAGAAAACTACCAAATGATACCACTCATATGTGCAATGTAAAAAAAGAGAGAAAAAGACACTGTGAATCCATCTACAAAACAGAAACAGACTTGCAGACTTAGTAAACAATCTTAAGGTTACAGGGGAAAGGGGATAGGAAGGGATAAATTTGGGAGTTTGAGATTTACAAATGCTAGCCACTACATATAGAAAGAGATTTTAAATAAAGTTTCTTCTGTATAGCAAAGAAATCTATGTTCATTATCCAGCAATAACCTATAATGAGAAAGCCGATACAGCCTCCAACTGAGGAAGCAAGAGAAGAAAGGAGAGTTAGTTATGCTGGGCTAGAGCCCACTTCTAAAATCCTTGTCAGCCACTGAGGCTGCCCCAAGTACACTGAGCCCTCCTCCCACGGACAGGCTGACATGACATGCGTCCTGCAAACCTGGGGCAGCAGAGGCCGTCCCCAGGTCTGGCCCTGGGGGAGATGGGAGCAAGTCCACTTGCTCCCCTTGGGGCAGCACCCCTCCCCGCAGCCCCCGCCACCTGACTGCACCGCGCCTGCCTCTCAGGAACCCACTGACTTGAAAACAAGTGATCCACGAACCTGGGGCAGCGGCAGGGAGATGGGCAGCGAACTTGCAAGCTGGTGGACTTGCCCCCATCTCCCCCACGGCCTGTCCAGGGCTCGGCCTCTGCTGCTCCAGGCACGGTCCGCAGGTCAGCCTGCTCCCGGGAGGAGGGCGCGGTGTGGTCGAAGGCAGTGGCGGGTTATGGAGTGTGCCCATGGGAGCCCATGGATTTGCTTCAAACTCCCCAGCGCATGGCCTGAGCTTGGCTTCTGCTGCTCCAGATTCGTGGAACTCAGGTTACAGGTAGCCTGCTCCTGGAAGGCGGGTGCTGTGCTGTCAGGGAAAGGCGGCAGCTGCGATGGCGGGATTGGGGCTGCCCTGTGAGAGCGCGGGGGTTGCGACCATTTCCCGCTGCTGCTGCAGCCATCCCAGCACACTGACCACACCGCCCCCACCTCCCAGGAGCAGACTGACCTGTAACCTGACTCCCACGAACCTTGGGCTTTAGAGGCCGCCCCCTAGGTCAGGCCGCGGGGAAGATGGGAGCAAATCCAGGGGCTCTCATGGGGCAGCCCCCATTCCATCCGTGGCCCCGCGACCGCACCGCACCCGCCTCCCAGGAGCAGGCCATGATCTGGGGGCCAATCGGAGATGCTCCTGGGCCTTCCGGCGCCCTCCCACCTCCCGGGGCTGTACCTGATCTCCTAAACCCGGGTTTAAGCTGCGGCACAAACGCGAGGTCCAGGAACTACTAATAGCGGGGTTACCACGAACCACAGCGGCGGCTGGGACCCGCCTCAGGGTCCTAACGTGCTGCACGGCCGGGACCTCATCTCCGCACCCCTCCCTGTGCGCTTCCTCAGCTGCACAGCCCAGGCGTCACCCGCCGGCTCCCCGAGCAGAGCGCCCCCACCAGCGCACCCTTATCTGACCGGCAGCGGCAGCCAAGCCTACGGAAAGCGGCGGCCCAGACCCCAAGCTGTGTTCCTCTTCCAGGAGATGGTCCAGGAGCAACCGGCTGCCGCCAGCTTCCACGCATTCTGGGCGGGTTCCGGCGTCCGCGCGTCTGTCCTTCTGCGCGTGCGCGCCCCTCCTCCTCCCGCCTGCAGCGCAAACTGCTCGGGTGGGTCTCCTGCTTTAATGGACCTGGCCACTGGGGCCGGGAGGAGCCAGGTGGGGCCCCTCCCTCTTGTCCCTCCGGTCTCCATCCCCAGAGCCTTCACCCCGCCACCAACTGGGTCATGGCACTGTACTAGAACCACGACTGTCCTGGGCCACGCCACATCCCGCCAGCCCCACTTCCCCTTCTCACCTTCCCCTCCCTGTTACTACCCTCCCACCCCTGGCCAGGCCCAGTCTCCCACCAGACCTTGAAGACAGGGCTTCTTCTCCTCACACCGAGGTCCATGCCCTGACACTCCGTCCTGCTAGATCTTAACCTGTGGCCCCTACACCCTCGTGCCTCACCACAGGACACCAAACTTCCTGAAACTGTCCCCCTCACTTCTCAGCCAGGTTAGTTCTACTCTGAGTGGGCCCCACACTCCTCAACATATGACCCCTCACCATGGGATCTCCTTCACTCTGAGTGCACCCATACCCTGAGCTCACTCCCTCACCCCTCACCCTATGGTTGGGGGTGGGGAAATCCGGGCTCCAGTAATGATGACTACTGCCACCAGTGGGGGACACAGCCTAGTGTGCACTTTCATAGTTAATGTCTGAGGCTACAAGGCGAGGCAGGCTGGGCTGAAGGCGGTTCCAATTCCCGCCCTGGCACCCTGATCCCTGCACCCAGTGTCTCATCTGACCCGATGGGTCAGGGTGATCCCAGGCTGCCAGCTACTGGCCTGTGGGCCTTGGGTGGTTGATGGTCCTGATGGTGATCTGGACCCCTAGGGCGAAGGCACTGGGCACGCAGACCTTTGGGGTGGGGGAGTTCAGAGTGTCCACTTGAGCCCAGGGGTAGACAGCAGATGGTGGGCTGTGTGCATGGGGCTGTGTGTGGCCTGGTCTCAGCCCTGGTGGGTGCAGGAATCTTGTTCATTCACACCAGGCCAGAGGGAAGAGGGACGGGAGCTTTCAAAGCATCAAAGTTAGGAAGCCAAGACTGGAGAGCAAAATAGGAAGGTGCACTGTCCAGGCCACCATGGATCCCGCTGCGACACTGGTCCGATGCATCAGGGGAGACTGACAGTTGACTGGTGAATGAGACATCCTCTACTGTGGTATAGTTTACAGGCAATTGAAGGGGTTTTGACAGGTAATTTTAATCCAATAATTGTCACTTTCACTGTGGGAGATCAGGTCCAAAGTCATGGGGAATCTGGCAGTGATCCTGCCTGAACTTCAGCCTGGGACAGTGGAGGACCCTCCCAGGAATCATCATCTTAGCTCTCACCAAAAATCACTGTAATAGAGAAGAACAAATCTGACTCCATTTTGGATCTGTTCATTTTCCTTTAACCTTCTGCCATGTTTTCTAGGCTTAGTCTTGCTAGCTCTGCTCCTTTTGAAAAACAATGTTGCCTTTAGCCTGAAATAAACAGGAGAGCCTATTCTCAGGGCTCTGAACGTTAAGAATATTAACACTTTTGCACTCCTATAAAGATAACAAGTTGCAGAATAGAAAAAGTTTGTTTTGTTGCACGTTTACAGGAACACCATGATCTGAACCACGTGGATAGCTGCAAAGAATTCCATGAACAAAGAAATCCTACAATGAGAAGTTTGCAACAACCAACCACAGCCCCTCCCCTTTTTAGTAGAAAAGGAGCCTGAAGTCTGATGGGCAATATGGTTCTCCAAGTCTGCCATTATCTTGGTCTGCAGCTGTCTACGAAGACCAGGTCATAGTGCCTCTGTAAAATCTCTAACAAAAGCAAAAGTTATTTTCTATTCTGCAACTTGTTGTCTTTATATGAGTGCTAAAGTGTTAATATCCTTAATGATCAGAGCCTTGAAAATAGGCTCTCCTGTATATTTCAGGCTAAAGGCAACATTGTTTTACAAAAGGTGCAGAGCTAGTAAGACTAAGCCTAGAAAAGAGGGCACAGGGTTAAAGCCAAAAGGACAGATCTTCTATGGAGTCAGATTTTTTTCTTTTCTATTATAGTATATTCAATTTTTCTTTTAAGATAGTAAGAATAAAGTTTAGCCTTTTCCCATTTTAAATTGTGCAATTTTCAGGAACATTAAGTGCATTCACAGTGCTGTGAGACCAGCACCACTTGTTTCAGACTATTTCCTTCCTCAAAGTAAAAGCTTGTATACAAAGAGCACCCCACGTCCTACCTCCCCCAGCCCATGACAAGCCCTAATCCCCTTTCTCTCTCTATGTCTTTACGTATCCTGGAGGTTCCCTATCAGTGAAATCGTATAAAAGGTGGCTTTTTTTTTTGTTTGTCTGCCCACATATCTTAAGTAGGAACGGGTGAAATTTTGTTTGTTTCCACGTGAATTAGCATTTTTGTATTTTGAGAGGAAAACCAGCTGGATTAAAGATGAGACGTACCAAATGAAGCCCTTTTAGTAACTCAAGCATAATCTTGGAGTAGGCACTGCTGTTCTAAGTGTGAAACCAGAGCCAGAAGGGAGATGCTTAGCTCTTCTTATGGCAAAATAAAAGCAAACAAAAACAGAAAACAAAGGCCAAGAAAGACAGATGGAAAGACAAACCACAGCCTGGAAAAACCATTCCTCATTACCCAAGGTCAGAGAAAAGCTTCACATCCCTGTGGTCCAAAAACCTCTTGAAGCCCAGTGTTCTGAAAAGAAACAAAACACACACAGAAAGTTCCAACGAGAGGCAGTGCAGGTGGCCAGTGTCTGCTAGAGATGTTCGACCTCTCAGGTGAGGACACAGGCAGACGGACAGACTGCAGAGACAGCATTGGCCACCATCACACTGGTAGTTCTTTAGCCCGGTGACAACCAGCCCTGGTGACAACGTGAGCAGGCAGAGGCCCCAGGAGTTCCCCTGGAGGGAAGAGCAAATGGACGCTCCTCTCCGGCAGAACAAGGTGCAGCATACATCAAAGTGCCACAGGTGCATCCCTTCCCTAGCAGTGCTGATCCTTAGAGGAGATCCCACTAACGTTCTTGCACAATTTTCAAAGATAATTTTTCTTCAGTAACATGAATTCAAAATAATCAATATGTCATCAAGGGATTTTCAGAAGTGACCTGCCGTGGGCCCGAAAAATACACACACATAAATACACACATATGCACATAAATATATATATATATATATATACACATACATACAGGAAAAGAGACAGACAGACTGAAACACAGAAAAGCAGGGGGAGCAGAGAAACAGAGAGAGAGACAAGACAGAGAGAGAGGCACTGAGAGACAGAGACAGAGACAGAGAGAAGGAACACTGGAGCTGGTAATGAGTGGAACTCACGCACATTTTCACAAGTCAGTCTACATGTCAGAATCTGGTCCCAAAGTCCATCTATCTTCCAGGGGAGGGTGTGGGGTTCACACAATGGCGTGGGAACAGAAGGCAAAAAATAGGAAGCCATTGTGGGGCAGCCCACCACAGAGGCCGAGATGAGACACTGTGCCTGTATTTCAACATGACAGAATGACCTAGGAGGTTGTATGCCAGAGCGGACGATGTCAGAGTTGTATTTAATTTCAGTCTCACGACTGGGAGCTGGGAAGCAAGTAGCAAGGAAAGTGACTTTATCCAGACCACAGGGCAGACCCCGGCCGGTGTGGCATGTGCTCTGCGCTCCACCAGCCCTCTGTGGGGTCCTTCCTTTGCTGAGTCTGTACACGATCTCCCTGTGATGCCAGCCCGTGGTGGTGACAGATGCAGTAGGCGTTTCTAGGTCTAGAGACAGGATGGCTTCTCTAGGAAACAGGGGCCAGAATGACCCCCACTGTGCCGATGGGGGATTGGGGAGACCATGAGAGGCACGTGGCTTGTCCAGGATGATAGCACTGCTGAGTGGGGAGAGCCAGGTCTGAACCCAGGTGTGTCCTCAGAGCTGCGGCACTGGCTGCATCCAGGCCTCCCCAGGGCTATGGGGGAGGGTGAGTTGGTGTCACTGTGTGTGAACATGGCAAGAACTGAGAAATGAGAGATTGGCAGCCCAGAAAGGCCCTTGAGGAGCTTTGTGTCAGGAGGAAGCTTGGAGAAGTGGACCCCAGGAAGTGACCTCACTTCCCTGGCAATAGAGCCCAACAGAACTTGGAACCGAAGTCACCAGGCACCCACTCTGTAGAGAAGTCCCTACTCAGCTCACCTGGTTGGAGACAGAGGCATGTTCTGCTGCATCCCATTATCCTGAGGCCGCAACCCCCAAAAAGCCCGCAGTGAGGGGCTGTACCAACGCTGCCGGCGCTGGATCAGGTCTCACTCAAGGCGCCTCTGGCCCTTTGGCCAGAGAGACCCAAAGGTAACACAGGGAGGCCCAGGGCAGGCCCGCCCAGGCCGGGCCACCTCTCAGATCCCACCCAGGTAGAACCACAGCCCCTTCCCGGCTGGTGGAGGTGGATCAGTCATGTTGGGGGTGGGTTTCTGCCTCAAGCAAAAGCAGGTCAGTGGCCTGGGGGCCTGGTCACATCCACAGCCCAGGTCAAAGCTGGCTGGCTGGGATGTGGAGAGCCGGGGAATGGTCCTGCTGCCCGAGGTGCAGCCCATGCTCTCTGGGTATGTCTTTTCCCTCCCGGGTGTCTGAGCTGAACAAGGTCCCAGTCTGATCTGGCAGAAGAGGGTCGAGTGGACAGAATCAGCAGTGTTCCTGGCCGAGCAGGGCTCTGAGATTTCCAGTCCTGGTCAGCTGCTGGTCACTGTCATTGCAGAGTCAGATACCACATACTGAACAGAAGCTGATGAATAAGAACACCAACGCCACCTCCCCAACTGAAGGGCTGGTGTGCCACTCTTCTGAGGGCCAGCACAGGCTCCAGGTGGGTCTGGATATGGAGGGGTCCCCATCACCATGGCCCACAAATCAGTGAGGCAGGCCTCCGACCCAGACATCACCCAGGGCTCTCCCAGGGACCTGCCCGGGGCTGACGGGTAGCTCAGCACACCCGGCTCTGACCTGGAGCACATTGCCCACCTCGCTGTATGTCAGGTGGAGGACCAGGAGCCCCCGAAGTAGATCCCAAAGGTCAGAAATGCAGGACTGGTGCCTATGTGTAGGCGAGGGAGGGGTGAGGGCTGGGCCACACAGGGAGGTGTCCCCAGAGGCTACTGTTGGGACCAGAGCAAAGAATGGTCTCAGACCACCTCTCTGGAATAATTCAGTCACAGAACACATCCTGTGGGCACTTTCTGGGTGGGAGCTGTCTGGAAATGTCTGTGAAGGTTTCTGTCTTTCAAGAGGCACATGGAAAAGGAGGCAGGTGGATAAATTTTTCCTCTCTCACAGCATAAGCTCTTCCACAAGACTTAAAACTCTCTCCACATCCAATAGTTACAGAGGAGGCAAGGGCAGGGGAAGATGTCAGAGACCAAAAAAGGACGATCTGGATTCAGCAGGAGACCACGAGCTCCCTCCTGCCGCTCCTGCAGCTCCTCCTGAACCTGCTTCTGCACCTGGACTGCTGGGCAACCGAGATCCAGTTCAGGCATCACCACCACCACGGGCAGAGCCCCTCTGCACCCACCCACACCTTCTTCTCCAAAATGTTCTCCAAAATCCCACCCTCAGTTCCCCCCAAAACTTGACGTCCCTTCCGCTGGAGATGTATTTGTTTGGTTTTCTTTAGTTTCCTTTGTTTGTTTCACATCATTTATGGCATCCTTTATTTTTCTTTTTAGACTTTCATGTAATAAAATATAGACTTTTCCCCTTTTAAATTGTGCAATTCAGGAGAATTAGGGGCATTCACAATGTTGTGCGACCATCACTACCATCCAGTTTCACACTATTTCTTTCCTCAAAGTGAAACCATGGATCCAGAGAGCGCTCTCCCCTCCCTCCTCACCCAGTCCCTGACAACCCCAAGTCCTCTTTCTCTCTGCGTGTCTTTACCTCTCCTGGGTGTTCCCTTTCAATGAAACTTTATGAAAGTTGGCTTTTTGTGCCTTCCCACATGTATTCACCTGGGGCTGGTGATTTTTTTGTTTTCACTTGAAACAGCATTTTTATTATTTTAAGGGGATATCCAGGGGGATTAAAGATGTGATGTACAAAATGAAGCCCTTTTAGTAACTCTGTGCATAATCTCAGTGTAGACACTGCTGTTCCCCCTGTGACACCACAGCCAGAAGACAGAAGGGAGATGCTTAGCTCTTCCTGTGGTGAAAACAAAACCAAACAAATCAAAAAAATTACAAAAAGCCCAGAAAAAATGCTTGAAAGACAAACCACATTCTGGAAAAAGCATTATTCATAACCCAAGGTTGAGGAAAAGTTTCCCATCCCTGTAGTCCAAAAATCTTTCAAAACCCAGTGTTATAAACAGAAACAGAACAGGCATGGGCAGTTCCAATGAGGGGCAATACAGGTTGCCAGTGTGTGTTAGAGATGCTTGACCTCTCAGGGGAAAACACAGGCAGACGGAAACACTGCAGAGACAGCACCAGTCACCATAACACTGGCGGGTCTTTAGTCAGGTGACAACCAGCCCTGGTGACAATGTAAGCAGGCAGAGGCTCCAGCAGATCCCCTGGAGGGAAGAGTGAAGGGACGCTCCTCTTCAGTAAAACAGGGTGCAGGAAATATCAAAGGGCCACAGATGAATCTCTTCCCCAGAAGTTCTGATCCTTATAGTTCATCCCACTAAAATCCTTACACACCTATTCAAAGATGCCTTTTCAAGGGTGTTCATCACAGCACTGGTTGAAACAGTCGGAATTAAAGCAACACTAATGTTGATGGAGAGGGGATGGGGTCCACTCTTTCTGGTTCATGTGGATGAATGAATGCTGTGCAGTTGGAAAAGTCGGTGCCTGGTCTCAACCCAACGTCAAGGGAGGCCTCAGGGTGGAAGTATGCAGACCCGTCTGCACCCAGGGTCCCATCTGCATGACCACATATGTGTGAAATCAGCATAGATGGAAACTGATCTAATTGTGAGTGTGTGAGAGAAAGAGATGGAGAGAGACATACTGAGAGACACAGAGACTGAGACATAAGCACCAAATCATTCATGACAGTCACTTCTGAGGGTGGAAATTACAAATCTCTTCTCTTTTAGGCAATATTTCCATTTTTTGTACTGTGTCTGTATTACTCTACTAATTCTAAAAGGATTAAAATCCTATGTTAATGTGACCCATTCATTACTCATCTATGGAGTAATTAAAGTACATTAATCCTATTTTTAAAAGAATTTGAAGCCTTCTTAGGACTCAGTTCCATGTCAGCTCCATGGCAGCAGAGGTTCTCCAGGAGGTCGTGTCTCTTCTGAATCAGCATCCAAAAGGGGTGATGAAGAAGTACCAGACTTGGACACTGAAGACTACAATAGATTAGAGATTCTGTTGAGAGAAATTAAGACCTACATTTACAGAGAATAATCCCATATTCATGGAGCAGAAGGCTTCATTCTATTAAGATGACAATAGTCCACGAATAGATCTAAGGACTCAAAGAATGCCTACCCAGATCCCAGGTGGTCTTTTGCAGGAATTGACAATCACTCTAAAATTCACGTGGAAAATCCAGGGGCTCAGAATACATGAGTGAATCTTGAAAAAGAACAAATTTCGAGGAATGGAAAGTCAGATGGAACACATGGTTAATACAAAAGCACTTTAGCTGAAGATAGCTGAGATTCAATAGATGTAGAAGAAAACCTGTCATGGAATCCAATTCTCTCCTCTCCCTTTGCCTTATTATGTTAGTTTGATAACAAAGCCTTTAACTTTCACCATTTAACATGGTAGTTACTTTTCTGGTTGGCTCCTGTGTGTGTATAAATAAACCGTTTCTTTCGTTTATCTCCTCTTTATTTCTGTGGGCTCTGTGGGAGGGACTCTGGATGATGGGGACCTGCTCTTTTCTCACCTCCTTTAGTGATATCTTTTGTCCACGGTGAAGTGATTAAAAAAAAGAAAAGACGCATTGGTTTTGGGTCAGGATTGGAAAATGTATACCTTTGGGGACCCCCTGGAGGAACAAGGGGGTTTAATACTGCTGGGAGAATTTACTGGTTGTCTTGTCCAAATGCCTAGCAAGTCGCTATTTGCAAGTTTTTTCTTAAAGATTCTTACCCAAAAACAAATACCCTATCTAAACCACTTGGATGACCAAATAGAAAGAAAAAAGGAGAATCATGTCTGGCCTAAGAACACTTTCTTAACAAAACGGAAGGACACAATCAGATTCAGAGCAAAAATTAAAATCCATTTATACAATCTACCCTCCCACTCTTTTGTACACTGTCCTTAGGTTACCTGCCAGATGGCGCCCTGGAGAAGGCCTTTTGCCCGGAACTCGTGCTCATTTTCAGAGCTCGGCCAAGTGGGAGGTTGGCCCCAGGGTCTGAGAGGGGCTATGTGTGAAACCTTCTCTGCTGAGACCCAGTGGACTGAAGGGAACTGTGTGCTCTGAGGGAGAGAGAGCACACAGATCCTCTGTGGAGGCATCTCTGAGACCACCCCAAAGGCACACAGCTCTGACTCTGGACACGGGAATTTTTGATTGGCATCTTAAGTGGAAATCTCCTGGATAGAAAGAAGCAGATTCAAGATGTTGCAATTGGACGGGCAGGTCGGCCTCTCGAATATGTCGATGAGGAGGACACGCAATTCTCTGCAGAAATAGGAACAACCATCCCTCCTCTGCTGACTTCATCTACAGAGAAACAGAGACGCGGCTCTAGGGGGAATTCAACACCCACCAACACTTCTTACCGACGTCAACGTCCCCACATTATTCTCCTGTCAGGTCTCTGCACAAAAACTGTGGCTCAGCCCCAAATATCACATACCCATTACCCTGAACCACTCTGTGTCTGTGTCCAACTCGAGCATTAAGACCTGTGACACCTGGCCAGTCTGCAACATCTGACTGCGGCATCCGGAGGGGCAGTGACCCGCCCACCCGCAGCAGAGGAGAGCTGCATCTGACCCCGTGTTAGGAGGAGGCGAGATCTGCTTGCCGACAGGTGCTGGGAGCAGTAAAGGAGAGGGCACCAACGGAGGGCATATGAAAACAAGCTGAGCTTCCAAAACAGGACGAAGACAGAAGGACATCGCATTAAAAGCACACAGAATCCAGGAGAACACCGACAACCCCCTTTTTTTGTTGTTGTTGTTGTTTATTTTTTGTTTGTTTGTTTTTCTTTAAATCTGTTTTTACCTGTTCTATTTTCAATTACTCTCTTAATTTTTACTTCTTAATTCATTTCTATTTCTCTTGGGTTTTAATGTCCTGTTATTGATTAGACACAGGCTTCAAATACATCTATTCATCTCCCCACCCCCTTTTTTTTTAAAGGTTTTAAAAGGACGTCTCAACCCGATTAATTCTCTGCTTCAACTCGCTCTTCTATTATTCATTATACACTGTTTTCAAACCTTCTTTCTCTCTTCTTTAAAAATCTTTCTCTCTCTCGCTTATTATTTTTTCTTTTTTCCCTAAGTTCTATTCCTAAATAGGCATTAGATAGATAAAATTCTTAAGATCCAAAATAGACAACTGATACTCTATAAACCACAGTGCCAGAGAGGTATGAGCAACATGAAGAAGCAGAGAAACCTTTCCCAATTAAAAGAACAAGAGGAATCCCCTGAAAGAAAGATCAATGAAATAGACATCGATAGCCTACTAGATCAAGATTTCAAAAAAGGAGTGAGCAAATTGCTGAAGGAATTAAAAGAGATAGTGCTTAGAGATATAAAATATGTCAAAAATGAAATTGAAGCTATAAAGAAGAGCCAAGCAGAATGGATAAACTCATTGACAGAGATGAGGAATTATCTAATAGCTGTGCAAAGCCGACTAGTTAATGCAGAGGGACAAATTAGTGATCTACAAGACAGGGCAATAGAAAGCACCCATTCAGAAAAACTACAAGATAAGCAAATAAAAAATAATCATAATAGCATAAGGAACATATGGGATAATATAAAGCGTCCCAATATTCACATAATAGGGGTCCCAGAAGGGGAAGAAGGATCAAAGGGGATTGAAAAGGTTTTTGAAGAAATCATGACTGAAAACTTCCCAAACTTAAAGAAGGAATCAGATATCCAAGTACAGGAAGCTCAGAGGGTCCCAAACAGGAAGAATCCAAATAGACCCACACAAAGACATATCATAATCAAGATGGCCAGAGTCAAGGATAAAGAAATGATTCTAAAGGCAGCAAAAGAATAGCAAAGAGTGAATTTCAAGGGAACCCCCATAAGGCTCTCAGCTGATTTCTCTACACAAACACTACTGGCCAGAAGGGAGTAGCAAGATATATACAAAGCCCTGAGAGAAAAAAAGATGCAGCCTAGGATACTTTATCCAGCAAGGCTATCTTTTAGGATAAAAGGAGAAATAAAGAGTTTCATAGACAAAAAAAAAAAAACTGCAGTAGTTTAGCAACACTAAACCCATGCTAAAAGTAATATTGAAAGGGCTATTCAAAATAGAAAACCAACAATGCTACAGAAATGAGAAACTCACAACTGGAAAGGTGATAACTCATGAATTACAAATAAAGAAAACACGAAATTATAAAAGAAAACATACAAATCACTGAGAGTGGGAGAGGGAGGCAGGGAAATATGGAATTTTTTTGTTTTTTAAACTTTTTTTAAAATTAGGATGGGTTTGAGATCATGTTACTACCAGTTTAATGAAAACAGTTATAGTAATGGGTGAATAGATTTACAAAAAATGGTAACCACAAGTCAAAAATTTACAAGGGAGTCACAAAAATTAAATAAAATCCATGATAATACAAAGGAAAATTACCAAACCACAAAAGGAAGAAGAAAGGAACAAAGAGGATATACCAATTCAACAGCAAAGATAAGTTCAAAATGGCAATAAACACACATCTATCATTAATTACTGTAAATGTTAATGGACTAAATGCTCCAGTCAAAAGACATAGAGTGGCAGACTGGATAATAATGCAAGAACTTTCAATATGCTGCATACAAGAGACCCACTTTAGGGGGAAGGACAGATATAGATTTAGAGTGAAAGGATGGAAAAGGATATTCCATGCAAATGGAAAAGCCAAAAAAGCAGGTGTTGCAGTACTGATTTCAGACAAAATAGACTTTAAAACAAAGGCCATAAAGAAAGATAAAGAGGGACATTTTATAATGACTAAAGGAGTGATACAAGATGAAGATACTACACTCGTTAATATATATGCACCCAATATAGGAGCACCTAAGTACATACAAGAATTACTAACAGAGATAAAGGGGGATATTGATGGGAATACAATCATAGTTGGAGATTTTAACACTGCATTAACATCACTAGACAGATCTTCCAGACAGAAAATAAACAAGGCAACAGAGAAATTAAATACTACAATAGAAAAACTAGATTTGGTGGATAATTTCAGAGCATTTCACCACCCAAAAATAGAATATACATTCTTTTCAAGTGCACATGGAACATTTTCCAGGATCGATCATGTCCATGGACACAAAAGAAACCTCAACAAACTTAAGAAGATAGAAATTATCTCAAGCATCTTTACTGACCACAATGCCATGAAACTGGAAATCAACAACAGAGAAACAAAGGAGAAAAAAGAAAAGCATGGAGATTAAACAATATGTTATTGAAAAAAGAATGGATCAATGAGGAAATCAAAGCTGAAATTAAAAAATACCTTGAGACAAATGATAATGAAAACACAACCACTCAAAACCTATGGGACACAGCAAAGGCAGTGCTAAGAGGGAAGTTTATAGCGATACAGGCCTTCCTCAAAAAAGAAGAAAAATCTCAAATAAACAAGTTAACCCACCAACTGAATCAATTAGAAAAGAAGAACAAAAAGCCCCAAAAAGCAGCAGAAGGCAGGAAATAATAAAGATCAGAGAGGAATTAAATACAATAGAGATTAACAAGACCACAGAAAAAATCAACCAAACCAAAAGCTGGTTTTTTTGAAAAAGTAAATAAAATCGACAAACCTCTGGCCAAACTCACAAAGAAGAAAAAAGAGAGAGCACAAATTAGCAAAATAAGAAAGGAAAATGAAGAAATTACAACAAACAAAATAGAAATACAGTATATCATACGAGAATATTATGAAAAACTATATGGAAACAAACTGGATAACCTAGAGGACATGGACAAGTTTCTGGAAACATACTGTCCACCAAAACTGAATCAAGAAGAAACTGAACAGTTGAACAATCCGATCACTAGAAAGGAAATAGAAATAGCAATTAAAAACCTCCCTACAAATAAAAGTCCAGGACTGGACGGCTTCACCGTGGAATTCTAACAAACATACAAAGAAGAACTCATACCAGTCTTTCTCAAACTCTTCCAGACAATTGAAAAGGAGGGAATACTCCCAAACTCATTCTATGAAGCCACCATCACCCTGATACCAAAACCAGGCAAAGGCACTACAAAAAAAGGGAATTATCGGCCAATACCACTGATGAACATAGACGCCAAAATCCTCACCAAAATTTTAGCAAATAGAATCTAACAACACATAAAAAAGATTATACATCATGACAAAGAGGGGTTCATCCCAGGGACACAAGGCCGGTTCAGCATACGCAAATCAATCAATGTAATACATCACATCAACAAGAGAAAGGACAAAAACCACATGATCATCTCAATTGATGCAGAAAAAGCATTTGATAAAATTCAACATTCATTTATGATAAAAACTCTCGCCAAAGTGGGTATAGAGGGAACTTATATCAACATAATAAAAGCTATATATGACAAACCTACAGCCAGCATAGTTCTGAAGAGTGAAAAACTAAAAAGATTCCCACTAAAATCTGGGACAAGACAAGGATGTCCACTATCACCACTCCTATTCAACATAGTCCTGGAAGTCCTTGCCACAGCAGTCAGGCAAAAGAAAGAAATAAAAGGGATCCAAATTGGAAAAGAAGAGGTAAAAGTGTCATTATATGCTGATGAAATGTTACTACATATACAAAACCCTAAAAGGTCCACACAAAAGCTACTAGAGCTGATTGAAGAATTCAGCAATGTAGCAGGTTAGAAAATTAACGTTCAAAAATCAGTTGCATTTCTTTACACTAATGATAAATCAAAAGAAAAAGAAAGTAAAGAAACAATCCCCTTTAAAATAGCACACAAAGTAATAAAATATCAGGGAATAAATCTAACCAAGGAGGTGAAAAATTTATACAGAAAAAACTATGAACCATTGATGAAGGAAATTAATGAAGACTTTAAAAAATGGAAAGATATTCCATGCTCTTGGATTGGAAGAATCAATATTGTTAAAATGGTCACACTGCCCAAAGCAATCTATGGATTTAATGCAATCCCTATGCAATTACCCTGGACATATTTCACAGAAGTAGAACAAATCATAATAAAATTTATATGGAACCATCAAAGACCTAGAATTGCTAAAGTATTACTGAAGAGAAAGAAAGAGGCTGGAGGAAAAACTCTCCCAGACTTCAGACAATACTATAGAGCTACCGTCATCAAGACAGCATGGTATTGGTACCAAAACAGACCTATAGATCAATGGAACAGAATAGAGAGCCCAGAAATGAACCCACAAACCTTTGGTCAACTAATCTTCGACAAAGGAGGTAAGAATATACAATGGACTAAAGACAGTCTCTTCAGCAAATGTTGCTGGGAAAACTGGACAGCAGCATATAGAACAATGAAGCTAGAACACACCCTTACACTATATACAAAAATCAACTCAAAATGGATTAAAGACTTAAACATAAGACAAGATACAATAAACCTCCTAGAGGAAAACATATGCAAAACATTATCTGATATACATTTGAAAAATTTTCTCCTAGAAGAAATAAAAGCAAGAATAAACAAATGGGACCTAATGAAACTTACAAGCTTCTGCAGAGCAAAGGAAACCAGAAATAAAACAGGAAGAAAATCTAAGGAATGGAAGAAAATTTTTGCAAGTGAAACCAACAAAGGCTTGATCTCCAAAATATATAAGCAGCTCATAAGACTCAATAAGGAAAAAAATAAACAACCCTATCCAAAATGGGCAGAAGACCTAAACAAGCAATTCTCCAAGGAAGTCATACAAATGATCAAAAAGCACATGAAAAAATGTTCAATATCACTAATTATGAGAGAAATGCAAATCAAAACTACAATGAGGTATCACCTCACACTAGTCAGAATGGCCGTCATTCAAAAATCCAAAAATGACAAATGCTGGAGAGGATGCGGAGAAAGGGGAACCCTCCTACACTGCTGGTGGGAATGCAGTTTGGTGCAGTCACTATGGAAAACAGTGTGGAGATTCCTCAAAAGACTAGGAATAGACTTACCATATGACCCAGGAATCCCACTTCTGGGCTTGAATCCAGAAGGAAATCTACTTCAGGATGACACCTGCACTCCAATGTTCATAGCAGCACTATTTACAATAGCCAAAACATGGAAACAGCCTAAATGTCCACCAACAGGTGACTGGATAAAGAAGATGTGGTATATTTATACAGTGGAATACTACTCAGCCATTAAAACCGACAACATAATGCCATTTGCAGCAACATGGATGATCCTAGAGAATGTCATTCTAAGTGAAGTAAGCCAGAAAGAGAAAGAAAAATACCATATGAGATCGCTCATATGTGGAATCTAAAAAACAAAAACAAAAACAAACAAACAAACAGAAACAAAGCATAAATACAGGACAGATATAGACTCATGGAAAGAGAATATAGACTTGTGGTTACCAGGAGGTAGAGGGTGGGAAGGAATAGACTGGGATTTCAAAATTGTAGAATAGATAAACAAGATTACACTGTATAGCACAGGGAAATATACACAAAATGTTATGATAAATCACAGAGAAAAAAAGTGACAATGATTGTGTATATGTCCATGAATGACTGAAAAATTGTGCTGAACACTGGAATTTGACACAAAATTGTAAAATGATTATAAATCTATAAAAAATGTTAAAAAAAAGACCTGTGACCGTTACTGTGAAATCGTGTCCCCCTTTCAGCCCATCTCCCACCATCATCCCAGCCCAACCTCGGTGTCTCTCTCCAGGTCAGCAGCACTCTTCCCACTGGCTTTCCATCAGCTTACCTTGCCCTGCTTCCATTGCTTATTCCCCATATGTTACCCAAAGCGGTCTTATTAAATTATGAATCAGATCAAGTCGTTCCGCTTTGCAAAATACTCTCGTGATTTTCCATTGTATTCAGAAGGATATCCAGAGTCCCTACCAAGGCCCCGTGTGATCCGGCCCCTCACCCATCTCTGCAGCCTCAGGTCTCACCGTTCTGCTCCAGCCCATCTTCACCGCCCAACGGTCCCCACCAGGACAACTGTGTTTGTAATTCCAAGTCTCGTACTTACACTTCTCCCGGCCTGGGAGGCTTTTCTTGTCTGTTACCTACGTGGCTTATTCTTTTGCTTCACTCAGGACTTTGTTCAAATTATTTTACCCTCAGAGAGGACTTATCTGACCACATTATTTAAAATAGCACACACATATTTCCTATTCAATCATTTTCTCTCCTATTATATTTTATGTTTCTTTGTGGCAATTATTAGTACTTGGTAGTACATAATATATTTATTTGCTTACTGATTTATTGTCTATCTTTCTTACTAGACCTATATTCACGGAATCACAAATAAATGTTTTAACCAGTAACTTTCAAACCACCTTTAAATGAATTCTTTTATAAGTTGAGAATTTCAGAGTTTTTCACGGGTTGCTTAGGGGAAAAAAGAGAAAGGATTCAGGTGAACTATGTTATTAAGGACCTGGGAGTTTATTATTTATTTTATTCATAGTAGTGTGTATCTGTTAATCCCAAACTCCTAATCTAGCAAAAGACAGAGCTTATTACTATGTATAAAATGTTTCTTTTTGCTTTTAAAGTTGGATTGTTTGAGATCGCTTTTCTTCTTTGTTCATTTTCTTTTTTTGAAAAAGAATTTTTCTTATTTTTTTTTTACGTTGAGTTACTGGAAATTGAACCCAGCACATATACTACCCCTTGAACTATACCCTCCCTTCCAAAGACAATTATTTTTATACTTTGACAATACCATACTGAATTAAGAATTTTTTACTCCATTTTCCCTTCAGAGTGTTTATAACTGAGGGAGAGAGTCAGAGGAAGCCCTGGGCCATCCCTTCCTTCTCAGCGGTATACTACACAGCAGAGGAGCTTGGCTGTCTCCAGGCCCAGCTCACCTTTCTGCTCTGAGGGCCAGGCCACTTCTCTAAACAGAGGCGTGTTGGAAGCAGCAGAAAGCCAACTAGAGGGCAACAATGACAAAACTAACCCACCTGCAGTTGGACATAATCTGCTCTGAAACGAACCTCTTAAATCTCTTCTTCCTTTAGTGGATGGTTTTCAAAAATATTCCCAAGGAGATGACTCTCACTCTATTTTTCTGGATTTCTTGGGCCTTCTATGACTTTAACTACAGGCTTGATTTTCTGCACAACGTCTGCAGGGAAGCCAGGCAGAAAACTTGAACAGACCCTGCAGGCCATGGCTGAGGCCTCCGGTCAAAGCATCCTTGTTGTGCAGAGCCTACGTTCATGGGGTCATTTTCATGACTGCTGTAATTAGTTCTCATCCAAGTGTCCAACAGGAAATGTTTCTAGATGGAAGGTGGTCTGACGCAGATGAGCAGTGGGGATATGGGATGCAGATGGCAGACAGACTGGAAGGAGAGAAGGGAAATGTTTCCTCAGGCCTCAGTTTGGAAGATTTCTGATTTTCATATGGACATTAAACTGGGTCTGGCTGAAGCGCCATTTGCTCTAAGATGGCGTGATGTACACGTATCCTTACAACTTCTAAAAAATATGTTGAAGTTGGACGTGACAGCCTAGGGGAGAGACAGCTTAGAGTGACACGTTCCAGGATGCCTATGATCTCGGGCTCAAAAAGAGGAAAAGAATACACATATTTTGCCTCTGTAGTTCTATGTGAAATTATTTTGACCCCTGCCGGATGGTGTAAGATCAGAGTTCATGTAGTCTTTCTTACGTCGCAAAGACGACAATTCTTTTTGATGAATCAGCAGACTTTTTCCGATGGCCCGGGGTCTGTGCCAGACATTAGCTGTCTAGACAAATACCACACAGCCCCCCATCCCTCAAGGAGGTCATAGTGTGTCGTGGAAGAGACAAATTTAAATAGGTTTTCAAAACAATGTGGTAAGACTCACTTGGCTTCATATATATTGCATGTTCAGAGGGGCTTTTGCACTGCCTGGGGCAGGGTTCTCTAGAAGGTAAGGAAGGTGTCAGAGAGGAAACGCTTTCTGCACTGACATCTGAAGGATTCCAGCAAATCTCTAGACCAGGAAAGTGTGTGGTGGGGACGGGATACTCCGTAGCTTCTGTGTCTCGTGCAGAGGTCTGGTCGTGTCTAAGAGCACTTTGCACTTAGGGAAGGAAGGTCAGTGAGGCTAGAGGCTGTGGGGAACTAACGGAAGCTGAGGCTGAAAAAAAGCAGCAACTAGATGATTAGAAGGTGTGACATTAAATCAGGGAGCGTGGACTTCCTCACATACACCGCGGGGAATTCTTTGGGGTTTTAAGGAGGAGAGTGACACAGATTAGTCATTAAAAGTGAGCAAAGTGGATTGTTCACTCTAAAGAACAGCACTGGGGAGACTAGCAAGGGGTGTAAATTAATGCAGTGGGAATCAAGAAGCAGGGACTTAGTTGGGGGATATTGAAGAATAGAATTGTAGTACTGACAGGGGTAAGGGAGTAGAAAACTCCCAGATGTATGTCACGGAAAACAGATGGGATAGTGATGCCATTGTTTGAAGAAGTAAACCTAGTTCTGAGCGAGTGTAAATTCAAACACACAGAGCTTCAGATTTTTATGGGCTAATGAAGTGGGAATGTCTACTTGTCAATTATAAGTATATTTCTGGGACTGAAATGAAATGTCCTTGCTGGAAAAGATTTGACAGTTAATCAGTGGACAGAGAGAAGTTGAAGCCACGGGAATAAATGCCACCCACTGACAGTTTATCAGAGAAAAGGGAAGGAGGGCACTTCTGGTTCAGAAAATATGGCAGACCAGAAACTTGAAGGCCCACTCACTAAAGACACATAAAATCATAGGACACAATGCCGCCAATCTTTTGTTTTTTTTTATACAGTCACCTTTATTGTGGTATGATTCCTGTATAGTAAATTACACATATTTTACATGTATATTTGATAAATTTGATAGATGTCTACACCCAGAAAACCATCACCACAATCAAGATAGCTAACATTTCCATAACTTCCCAAGAGGGAAACTTTTCCAATTCCCATATTTATCCCTTCTCATCCCCTTCTCTCCCTGGTAACCATAAGTTTCTTTCTCTATGTCTGTGGGTCTGTTTCTCTTTTGTATTTAAGTTCATTTGTGTCCTTTTCTAGATTCCACATATAAGTGATATCATATGGCATTTTTCTCTTTTTCTGGCTTACTTTACTTAGAATGACTATCTCTACATCCATTCATGCTGCTGCAAATGGCATTATTTTGTTCTTTTTAATGGCTGAGTAGTATTCCTTTGTATAAATATACTACTACATTTTTATCCAGTCAACTGTCGATGGACACTTGGGTTGTTGCCATGTCCTGGCTATTATAAATAGTGCTGCTGTGAGAATTGAGGTGCATGTGGCTTTTTAAATTAGAGTTTTCTTCTGACATATGCCCAGGAGTGGGAAGTCTGGATCATGAGTTAAGTCTATTTTCAGTTTTTAAAGGAAATTCCACACTGTCTTCACTAGTGACAATGCAACCCGTTTTGTGAAAGCAGAGCCATGCTCAGAAAGTAACGGGTATTTCTAGGGGCCAGACATGAATCGCAGTGAGTGTGGCTTGTTCAAGAATCAGAGGGCAGTCTGTCAGGGCTGGAGGAGAGTGACAAGGGAAGTGTGGTACAGGTAGGAGTCAGACCACGTGGGGACATGGCAGGCTGGGATAAGGAGCCTGGACTTCCAGTCATCCCTTGGTAACCATGGGGCACTGGTTCCAGGACTCCCCCCTGATATCAACATCCATGGATGCTGATGCTTCTTGTAGAAAATGGCATAGGACTTGCATGGAACTTATGTGTACCCTCCCATGTACTTTATATATATATATATATATATATATATATACATATATATATATATAAACATTTTTTATTGAGTTATAGTCATTTTACAATGTTGCATCAAATTCAAGCTTAGAGCACAATTTTTCAGTTATACATGAATACACACGTACATTCATTGTCACATTCTCTTTTGCTGTGTTCTCCTGTGCACTTTAAATCATCTCTAGATTACTCACTGTATCTAATACAACATGAATGCTATGTAAGTAGTTGTCAGTGCATGGCAAATTCAAGTGTTGCTTTTTGAAACTTTCTGTTTTTTCAAGAATATTTTCAAATAACAGTTAGTTGAATCTGCTGGATAGGGAGCCCCTAGATACAGAGAAACCCCAAGCTCTTCCTTTCCACCTCCTAAATTTCCACTGCAAGCACAGAAGGAGTCCAAACATAGAACAGCGCCATCTACCCGCTGGAAATGCTGAGGAATTCCTTTAGCTTATGTAGCGCAGGAGAGAAGGTATAGGGACAACTAGTGGGAAAGGAGGGCCTGCCTGGAGAGGAAGGAGGAAGGACCGCAGTGGAAGCCAGCTATTACCCTTACTGGAGCTAGCTGATAGCAGTGAGGGATGCCGAGGAACTGGAGACACGTCACGTGGGGGGCAACCCTGGCCACCATGTGCAGGGTTCGCATAGCTGGGACCCAGTTTGCAAGATCAAAATAACAAGGGTGGAGAGGGGCTGCCTCAGCCCCGGGATCCTGACAACGGCCACAGCGCCGTGACCCCAGCTAATGCAGCTCCCTTAGGAAGCCAGAAAAAGGAAACTCTGAGCCAAAATATTGCAGATTCCACCGCAGCCACACGGATAACTAGATCTCTAAGCTGACAAAATGTAACCACCAGAAACAGGAATCTTTCCTTTTCTCTTCATTTGGACCTTTGGACAGGGAGCCACACATCTCTGAAGGGAACCATCTTTAATCCAATAGAGAGCTCACTTTTTCAGGAATAAGCATGGAGAAAAAGAGTGGGGTGATGGTTTAAAGTGGAAGTCAAAGCGGAAGCCCATCTGAGAAATTGTAAAAACATGCATCTCAATGAATCCGAGTTATGGCGAAAAGAAGGAGGAAGGTTAAGGAAATCTCTATCCACCAGACAAGACTAGCCAGTCACACAAAGACAGCACTTTAAATGAAGAAATCTTTTTTGTTTTTTTGGTGATAAAAAAAATGCCATATTTTAAAACAAGGCTTGGGCCACAACAACACGCTGAGAGTTGTTGAGGAGGAGAACATAAAGCTGCATATGGACATGAAAGTGTTCCAAGTCCACTGCTCGAAAAAACTTAATGAATCATACGTCCAGTTGATTTGAAACTCCCGATAAGGAAATAACTCAAAAGTGGGAAAGACATATTATTAAATAGTGGTAGTGAGCAATGAAATCCAAGAAGGTTATACCTATATTTTCATTGTTAATATAACAAACTGAAAGCAACTGTCTAAAAAGTAGCAACTGGAGGACACATACACACACACACACACACACACACACACACAAACGCACACACACACAATCTGGAACAGCAGAGAGTTAAAATATGCTAAATTTATCATTATTGAGGAACAGGATCTAATAGATTATTTCATTTTTGATAGTGTTATAGGAATACTGGTCCAATTACATATAAAGTTATGAACTTAGAGATGATTTATAAAAATTTAGAGAGAATTTTCATTAAAAGGCAATATAGCTCCAAATCATTTAGGAGAAAATTAACAATAAAAAAATTATTCAATCCAGCTAATATGGAATAACAGAGACCATATTTACCATCCTAAAATAAACCACTAAATGGATACAATATATGAAGCAATGATTTTTAAGAGAGGTGAAAACGATCATCCACTAGGACCTTGTCCTGCCACCCCCATACCAAGGCTGCTAGGCCTCCTACTGCCATCACCAAGAATGTCCACAAAGAGGCGACATTTCCTTCCTCTGTTCCTACTGCAGAGCAGTCCTTTTTCAGGTTTTGGCAGGCAGCTCCCAGAAGTGCTCTCGTGGGCCTTGGTCCCTTTTGGCCACCAGCAAAGGGATCAAGGATGAGCAGTAAGCCTCCTTACTCATCCAAGACCTAGGAACCTATCTGAATTCTGAGCAGGACTTCACTCTTGTCTGCTGTCTGGTACTCTCTGCCCGGCTTCCCGAGCCCCAGGCTTGGGCAGCCTGCACGCTGGCCACAGCCCATCAGAATCTGTTCCCCCGCCAAGAGGCCACGCGTGATCATGAGCAGGGCTCCAGGCCTCTGGAGCAGCATGGCTTGGACTGCGTCCTGGCCCTGGGCGCGCGAGCTCCATGCCCTTGGTTGAGTCAGTTAGCATCTCTAAGCTAAGTTTCCTTATCAGTAAAATGAAGACATATCAATATGGAAAAAAAATCAGACTCGGGGGGGAATAAATTTCTGGTGACTGAAGATTTTTTAAAATTTTAATTATACAGCAAAAGACATCATACAAATTTTACTACTTCAGAAATCTAAAGGACAGCTTCTACTGTTAAAACTAATGCATGTACGTACACAAACACACGTGCAGACACACTGACTCTGCTCCACATACTTCCCTACACACAAACGTACATGGACTCATGTATCACACACACACCTACCATACACACAACCACACACGTCCTCAGACGCACACACAAACATAGCATACTCACAACCACATACATCCCCAGGCGCAAGCGCTCACAGCCACACACACACTCACAGTCATGTACCACACAATTCCTCAGGAGCGTATGTGAGCACACACACGTCATACACACCTTTGGCGTTATTCTAAATCAATTTACAATTGAGGGTCTCAGTGTCCATCGTTTTATCCGCTCAGAAGATCCTGTCTTCGGGGAGTGAAGCAGGAGCCCCTCCTCTCTGGAGATGGTCTTTACCACTTATAGTCTCAGTAGAGCCAACATAACTGCTCTGGACCTTTGGAAGTGCAGTTCCAGAGCATACCTGGGAGCTCACATCCTATATATCTAAACATTTTAATTGCAGGAGGTTGTAATTTCCTGCCTTTACAAATATACATTCATTGTAAGGGGAAAACCAGGTTCAAAATTAGAATTCCCAGACCCCGGGGAGTCCTGCAAAGAAAGTGAGCGTGCGGGGAGAGCTGATTCTCAGTCTCTGATCACTAGCCTGACCCTTTTCTTCCCAATGCTGGGTCCATCCCTTGCCACAAGGGGCCTTGGATGTGCACAGGGGGACACTCAGATTTCACGTCAGGGCTCTGCATATACCCTCCATGCAAACAGCTGCCCTTTGGCCTCTCTGTGGGTCCTGGGAATTTGAACTCCAGGGAGAGCCGGTGCAGGCACTACAAATGGGTCAGGGGCTGCTGAGACGGGGCAATCGGGGTCCTGGGTTTCTAGAGCACGGGATGGAGCCAATGACCATGTCCCATTGGCCCTGCTGACTCCACCCGATGGAGGGCACGGCCAGAGGAAGTGTCAGGGCCAGGGGGACCCTCTGCAGTGCAGGACCCAGGGTAGAGGGCCCCCTTGCCGGGGTCTAAGGAGAGAAGCCCTAAGGAAAGGTCTGAGGAGGCTGTAAGGTATCCAAATTCCCATTAATTAAAAAAAAAAGCTTACCACAGGCGTGCGAGGGAAGGGTTTTGTTATAACAAGGGAAGGCACTTGCCAAGGTCTGGCCATAGAGGGCTGGTGGGTTTGCCAGGTTGATGAGGAACTGAGAGGCCGTTAGCCTCCCCTGGGTCTAAACACTGCCTGAATTCCTCCAGGTGACACTTAAATGCAGTGAGACTTGGAACCCTCTCAAGTTGTTAAAATATTCATGGTGAGCCAGTCAACTCTCTCCTCATTTTTGGCTATGAAAGCACGATAAACACAGGTGGGAATCTCCTCAGCCTGTTGGTTGGTTCATTGTTCATCTGGCCCCCCCTTATTGTAGGAGCCTTTATCACATCACCCAGGGCTGACCCATCTCAGGATTACAGCTGATTTTCCGCAGGTGGCATCACTTGCTTTTGACACGAAGGAGGCATGTTAGCCACCTCCCAAACACTGAGGCTTCTCCTGGGAGGAGCCTGCAGACACCCAGTCCAGCCTCTGCACAATGATACTCCTCAGTGTCACTCCCAGCTTGCTGCCCTGGTCTCTAACTCTGGCCAGAACCTCGCTGGATTGTCAGTAAATGTCACCCATTACACCACGTCTAAGCTTGGGGTCCAGATGTGACCATGGTTCTTATTTTCTTTCCATCGATGGATTGTTTGATCTTCGTGTAATCGTGTCGGCAGGAAGGCCAGTACCGCCCTCTTGAGGCCTCCCTGAGCCGCCTCTGTCTATAACTGTCCTAGCGCCCCAGGGGATCGGGTCTGAAGCCTGGCATTCAGACACGAGGATGACAGCTGGAGAGACAGTAATCCACTCCTGCTGTGGCTTCTGCTGAGGTTCGATGTGGCCATGAAAACGGATCCCACAGGCCCTGACTTCACTTTACTCGCTGCAGGGATGCTCCCTCACTGCCGCGTTCCCCCCAGAGACCGAGGGCTTTCTGCTTGTTCCCGAAGGCCCCACCACTGAGGCGGCACTGGGTCCAGTGGAATGTCCAGCCTGATTCTCCGCCAGCCCTTAGGGCTTTCGTGGGGCCTGGAATATCAACTACCCTCCCCTTAGGGGCCAGTTTGTCCTTTCCAGCCAACAGACCTAGGTCATAAGCACTTTAACTCACCTGAAGGTGTTTTTCTCACTTCAGGTGCAGTGAGGACTGGGTTTCTTCACACTTCAAGTGCCCCCGGTCTGGATGCAGACAGTCTGGCTCTCCCCCCAGGCCTGCAGGTCCCGGCCACACCTGCTGCTGGTCACTGAGTCTGTGCTGTGTTCTCTTCCAGGACAAAAGGTGCACTCTGCCCCCAGCCCGCCCCACCAGCGGTGGCAGAGGCGGCAGACAGGCAGGTGAGCTGGGGCATGAGACCTTGCCCGCAAATCAGTGCCCCAGAGGCCGCTGGTGACTAGAGGGACCCCAGGGCAGAAGGCAGCATGGGAAGGGTGGAGGAGGAAGGTTCAGGATAAGGAGATGAAAGGGGGAACTGATAGCACTGTGAGGACCTCGACCATAAAAGGGAAGAGAAAAGACAGTGACAGCTGGAGCGGTGTCGGCGTTAAAAGTTGCAGGCTATTTTTTTAAATTTTACTAATTACCAATATAATTGACAGATTTCTTATTTTATTAAAGATAATGTGCCATGTCGTATAACAGGATATAGTATGTTATTATTTATTAAATAACACATAATAGAAGATATACTAGCATATTATGTTCTGTTTATTTATCAGATTGTATATAATACATATATAGGTGTTATTATACATAATATATAATTCATGCATCTATATAATATATAACCCATAATAAATAATGTAAGATTATGATTAATATATAACAAGATTACATAACAATAATGATGTAATTTTACCCATTGTATATCTTGGTTCATGACACATTCTCATCTTAGTTGTCTGTCAGAGATATTTACGTATTAAAATTAATATTATAAGACACAGTTATGAACATATTACCCAGCATCATAACAGGAATATTGACAGTGACATACTGTGTCCTCTTTCCCTATCCTGCTCTTGGCCTCTTCTCAGAGGAAGTAACCAGCATCCTGAATCCTGGCTTACCCTTCTCTTATGTTATATTCACACACACAATATTTAAGATCGGTTAAAACAAATGAACTGCAGGTACGTGCAACTAAATGGATGAATCATACACTCTATGTTAAATTGAAAAAGTAAGCCCTAGAAGGTAGCCTATAGTGTGCTATGCTTTTAACTTTGTAAATATATGTCAACTAAACTCACTAAATTAAGAACAACTACAGCTAGAGTCCAGGTGGGAGAGAGACAGATAAAAGGTAAAGTGAGCAGATTTGCTGCAGGTGAGCGAGTTCCTTTCCAGTAACATGTCATTCTCCCTGAAGCAGGAGGCAAGGCCATCTGCTGGGAGTCAGGGAAGAGACAGAGGGAAGTTTAGAGGTGTGCAGAGAGCAGAGAATGTTGACACCACTGAGTGATAAGTGGGGAAATGTGCTCACTAGAGAAATCCTGGAGGATTACAAGGCAGTGGCAACATGGTGGGCATTGATTTGTCGTCTTAGAAATCTGTGCTGGGAGAGCCTGCTGCCTGCAGGCTCAGAACAAATAGAGCTGGGTGAACCGAGATAAAAGTCGTCCTGGTGAGGAACTGGAAAGATCAAGGGTCAAGGGGGTTTTGTTTGTCATAGAGTGCTGACTGTGGATGCAGAGATGGAAGTTGAGGAAGTGGAAGTAAGAGCAATGTGGACAGGCAGGAAAGTAGAGGAGTCAGTGCTTGATGCCCCAGTGAGGGTGAAGGAGGGCCAGGGGGGCTGGTGGAGAAGCAGCCGGATGGCTAGAGGTGGGCACTTAAAGGAGAGAGGCTGGAACTGGTATGGAGACACGCCCGGGTATGAGCCCGGGGGTAGGGTGAATGGGGGGTGGCTGGCTCAGGCTGACGGAGAGGAAGACCCTAAAATGACCATACTGGGTGGTGGAGGGAGAATCAACTTTGAAGTCTTGCTGGTAGGAGGTGAGGCAATACAGAGTTGGTGGTCCAGGTGCTCCTGACTGAGGCAGATGAGCAGGGAGGCCAGGGTGGCAGGCACTGCTAGGAAAGGATCTGGGTTTTCTAGGTGCTCCCAAGAGAGGAGGAGCAGTGATCTGAAGGTGGAAAGTGAGCACAAGGAGGTCAATCCAGGCACCTGATCAAACAGGGGGGTGTGAGGGGGCAAAGCGTCAACTCCAGAGATGGTGGCCCAGGAAGCAGGGGCCACAGGTGAAGTGAGGGGAAACTCAGAGAAGAGAGGGAGAAAAGGCTTCTGGGTGTAGGGGGAAGAGAGGCCCCAGGACAAAGGAGCACAGAGGCACCGTGATGAGGATAGACAGGCTCTATGGTGACACTGCAGGGGTGGCTGGATCTTTGTCCTGAGGGCTTAGTTTGGGGGGACTACTGACCTCATGAGGACCCCCCTCTCAGCAGCCTGGACAGAGGCTCTCGCTCCTGAGAGCTGTGTGGCCACCACTATTCCCAGAGGGGCTCTGCCTCCATCTTCTCTTATCAGACTTTCCTGCCCAGCCCCCGACCACCAGTGAGGGAGCCTGGGCCTCGCAGCTGCTTCCCATGGAGGGACACAGGCTCCTCGGAGAAGCAGGCTGAACTTACTTTTCTCCATAACCTAGGGCCTAGCAAAGCGCCAGGCCAGGTGTGGGCCATGTAGGGGCTCAGATACTTACCAAACTAACTCAAAGCAGTAGAATAGCAGAGTAGGAGGAAGTGACCACTGAGCTCACAGAGTTCACTGCCCACACCCCCATTCTACAGATGAGGAATCAGAGACAAAGCGGTGAAGTAGCCTTGGCCAAGGTCACACTGCTCTTAAATGCTGGCTGTGTTGGGCATGCCAAGTGATGAGCTGCAGTGAAGGGGCTGAGAGGGGGCTCTGGGGCCAGACAGCTTGAGTTCAAGTCCCATCTCTGCCATTTATTAGCAGTGTGATTAATGAATGTCCTTACCTTTAAAGTGGAATTCATACTGGTGCCAACTCATTGAATTGTCGTGAAAAGAGCGTTCCTGCAACAACAGGACAGAGTTCTCTAAGGGTTTGCTGTTGCTTTGTTTACTATTATTGTCACCAAGTGAACCCTGAAATGAAGAACAAAGGCAGCAAGAATTTTTATTTTAAAGGATTTTAAAATCCTCTGATGAATGTTTCATTTCATCTATTCAAGTTTGCATTTGACCCTTATTAAGGACTACACAATGGATGACTTTTGACGCAATCTTGCTTCATGTCTTTAATTCTCACTAACGACACAGGCTATTTAACAGGCAGCAGTTTCTTTTCCAGGAAGAGGGACAAAAGGCTAAAAATGACTCAGTGTCTCTCGGTCCCCAGTGAGTTGGTTCTGACCTGCCAACCCAGCTTTGGGGAAGTGCCCGCTCCCCCTGGGTTCGCTGAGCTGCCCCGCAGCCTCCAAGGGGCACTATATCCCCACACGAATCCAGTCTCTTGGTTCCTATCTTTGCTTCAGATCCCTCAAGGACTGCCCATGACCCAGGGCCCCATCTGCCCCACCAACCTTGGCTGCTGGACTCCAGGACACTATCCTGGGTCTCAACCATCCTCTGTTCCTATGACAGTCACACTATTCTACATTTTGTCCTTCATGTGTGGGCTCCTGTGGCTTGCCACACAGCAGGGGTCTCCCCGTCCTCCACCTTGGGTAACTGCATTTTCCTGCATGGTGCCTAGCGAACCCGTGTGGAGGCAGGAAGAACACAGAACAACAAGTGCTCAGAGGGGCTGCCTTTCCCACTGCAAGGGCCCTAGAGAGCTTTCTCCCAGCTGGTTATTCACAGGCACTGAAGCTGTGGAATCTCGATCTCACCAATTTAAAGGGCATCATCACTAATTACAAAAGCAATCATTTCTTCAGAAGCAAAAGGAGAAAAGACTTTGTGTTCCCCACCTCCAACTTTTTTCCTCCACCTTCAGATGTTCCTCATCTCCGGGCAAGGGTAGAAAGCAACTCACAGAATATTATTTTTGAATGTTTTTTCCCACTTTGAAGATTGCTTTCCCAGTACCGATGAAGGCTAGAATGGTTTAGCTTTCCAGGACTGAGTATTCAGAGGCTTGGGGGGGGAGGTGAGATAACTCAGCAATATTGAACCTAACAGAGACATTAAAGGTTCTATTCTAACCAGAAAGGAAGCAGGACGCTATAGAAACAGGAAAACCATAATTGGAAATGCAGTAACGATTTACAAGAGAATAAACTTAAAGATGTAAAAATGAAAAAGGACATCAAAATAAAAAAATGAGGGAATGGGAGAGGGGAGCAAGAAAATATAAATTTTTTTCTTTTTTTTTCTTCGTTATTCTTAGGATGTGTTGGAGCCTACGTGATTATTAGTCTAAAGGAAATAGATATAGTAATGGATTGATATATTTGAAGAATAAGGTAACCACAAATCAAAAGCATACAATAGAGTCGCAAAAAAACCAAAAAGAAACACTCAAAATGGCTTAAAGACTTAAATATTAGACAAGACACTATAAACTTCTAACAAGAAAACATAGGCAAAACACTATTTGACATACATCTCAGGAATGTTTCCCTAGGGCAAACTAAGCAACCCAAGCAACAGAAATAAAAGCCAAAATAAATAAATGAGACATAATTAAACTTATAAACTTTTGCACAGCAATAGAAACCATAAGTAAAACAAAAAGACAACCTATGGAGTGGGAGAAAATATTTGCAAAACATGAGACTGACCATGGCTTAATTTCTAGACTATATAAATAGTTCATACAACTTAATGAGAAAAAAATAAACAACCAAATCCAAAAATGGGCAGAAAAACTAAACAAGCAATTCTCCAATGAAGACACACAAATGGCCAATAGGCATATAAAAAAATGCTCAATATCACTCAATTATCAGAGAAATGCAGCTCAAAACTACAATGTTATCATCTCACAACAGTCTGAATGGCCATCATTGAAAAGTCCACAAACCATTAATGCCGGAGAGGCTGTGAAGAAAAGGAAACTCTCCTACATTGTTGGTGGGAATGTAGATTGGTGCAGCCACTGTGAAGAACAGTATGGAGATTCCTCAAAAGACAAACAAAACAAAACAAAACAAAAAAACCTTATCACCTAATCCAGCAATCCCACTCCTGGGCATATATCCAGAGGGAACCTTAATTCCAAAAGATACCTGCACCGCAATGTCCACAGGAGCACTGTTTACAATGGCCAAGACATAGAAGCAATCTAAACGTCCACTGACAGATGACTGGATAAAGATGTGGTATTTAGATATAACAGAATATTACTCAGTCATAACAAAGAAGGAAATAAGGCCATTTACAGCATCTTGAATGGAACTGGAGATGATCTCAATAAGTGAAATAAGTCATACAAAGACAAGTATCATATGATATCATTTATATGTGGAATTTTTAAAAAATGTTGCAAATGAACTTATTTATAAAACAAAAACAGACTCACAGACTTATAAACAAAACTTAGGAGTTTGGGATCAACAGATAAAAATTACTATATGAAAAACAGACAAACGACAAGGATTCACTGTAGAACACAGGGAACAGTATTCAGTATCTTGCAACCTATAATGGAAAAGAACCTGAAAAAGAATAGGCTATGTATATGTACAACTGAATCACTATGCTGTATACCTGAAACTAACAAAACAGCTGTATATCTGAAACTAACAAAACATTGTAAATCAAACACATTTCAACTTAAAAAAATTGATAAGCTCTAAATAACTTTATTCGGAGAAAATCTTGAACTCTTCCTTCTTAAAAAACTTAAAATGGGTAACTTGAGCAGGACCAAATTATACTGGATGGGCAGTTACATATCTTCTCTAGCACGGGTCCGTTGCTACACACACACATTGTGTTTGCCTACAGGTAAGAACAGCCCTGAGTGCACAGGGAGTGAGTCCTTCTGGGACAAGGCCTCAGTGGCAGTGGCCTCCTTGTCACCGCTCCATCTCACCAGGAGGCCAGGGTTTTGACAGGTGAGGGGACATAGAGCTCATACATTTCAAATTGATTTCCCGAAAATACTATGGAAAAACCAAATTCACCTGCAGTGTGGGAAACATGAGCAGGGCCCCTAAGCAGACAGACAAGCCCAAAGTAAGATGGCCCGATGTTCAGATCAGAACCAGGACAACGACAACCTGGCCCCAGTTAAATGACCACCACCTCACCTGCAATGAACTGCTCGTATTCAATGTCAGGGATGTTTCTATTGAGACTTGGGAGGTCAAAGGAGTCGGACCAGGGAATCCAGACCTCGTTGATGTCGGGGCTCTGCCAGTGGTAGAGGTGGCCCCAAGGGGATAGCACCAGTACCGGCTCCTCCATCTTCAGCAGGGTCTTCAGGAGGAAGGCAATGTGGATGCAGACGTTCCTATGGAGGCTGATGCCCTCTGGAGGGTTCAAGTCACACAGAAGGTACCTGGCAGGGAGCAAAGGAGAGCGGGTCTTCAGGGCCAGGCCTCTGCACAGGAATCCTGGCTTAGATAGAACAGATACAACGGGAATCCCTGCATAGCCCATGGCCTAGACTCCAGAAACATTCAGCAGCTTCTGGTTTATAAAGTGGAGGCACTGCCCACCCATCTCCATGTGGTCAATTACTTCAAGTCCGGGAACAGTTGCGGAAGAAATCTTGGTGTCTGTCTAACACCACTAAGCACCTGACTAGCACCTGAGCACCCGTTCCCCAGGGGCTCTCAAACTTCTTGTTCTACAGAACCGTATACAATCTTAACAATTACTGAGAACTCCAAAAGGCTGTCATTTATGTGAGTTAAATCTATCAATATTTCCTGTGTTATAAGTTGAATAAGAAGTTAGAAAAAGTGTATGAATTCACTTAAAAATATTAACAATCTACTGTATGTTACCATTAATACTCTTAAACTAAATTTAATTCTATTTTTCAAAACAAAAATCATTAGTGAGAAGAATAGCAGTGATTTTAATTTCTGCAAATCTCTTATGGACTGGTGAGAGCTGAATTCTCCTATCTGCCACTGCATTCCCTGTTTTGTGATATCACAGGCCAGGGTTTCCCTGCAAAACCCCACAGGAACTCGGGAGAGCAAGAGTATGCAAAAGGCAGGTGACATCCCGGCGTTTCTTTGAAAATGGTCTTGCACCTCAGTGGCCTTGGATACACTTTGATAACTGCTGCCCTATCCTAGGAGAGACTCTTCTACACTAGAGCCAGACAAGGGTCCTGGATTCTGTAATTAGTTACGGCCACCACAACCCTCCCTTCTCTGTGTGTTTCTCACAACCTCCATTACTGCAGATGAGGATGTAATCCTCAGCCGGGGCCTCTAATCCCAGAAGACTGCTAAATTCAAGAGAGAGCGTCCAATCTGCCATCCCTACATCCCGCACAGTTTGAGTCAAGCCCTAGATAACTGCTTACCGGCACTGACCCTTGTCTTACACCTGAGGTTGACAGAAGGAATCAAGATCTGGATGGGACTGAAATTTCCCTGCAGATAAACAAGGCTGATAAACAACCCCATTCCAACATCTGATTCTGGGGCTCTTCAAAACCCGGGTAAGGCCCCGCTTCATCTAAGATGGGTCCTCCGCCTGCCCTTCCCGGGGGGTTCTGGGAGGCCACGGCCACCAAGGGCGACCCAGACTCGCGGCCCTAGCCCCAGGGCCTGATGGGGAGGAAAGCTTGAGGCTGTGCCCAAGCCCTGCCCCGCCCCGCCCCAACACACTCCCAGGCACCACAGCCCTCCCCGGCCAACACCCCTACCCCGATCCCATCCCGGTTCATGTCCACCTGCCCCGCTGACGGCGCGGAAGTACGTTTACCGTCTGTGGGACGCCGCCCCAGACAGGATGTCGGCCGCCGACTGACCAGGCCAGAACTAGTCGCCAGGCCAAGCAAGCCGCCATCCCCAGCAGCAAATGCCGCCATGGGTCCCAGGCAGTTACACACTTCCGGAGCCCGCTCCCCGCCCCAGAAGCGCACGCTGGCCCGCGCGGCGCGCGGTGCCTGTAACCATGGTAACGCCGCGGGGCCCTCCCCTAGCGCTTGCGTCGTGCATCCTCCCGAGTCTAGATGTGTGAGGGCAGAACTTGCGGAGCCAATGGGAGCCAGGGCGCGGCCAGGACGGGGGTGGGGGGAGGCTTTTGGGATAGCTGGGCGGGGCCGTGGAGGGCATGGCTGCGCGGAAGTCGTGACCTGCAGGTGTCGCCGCCCGGAGGCTGGGGCGGTGCTACCACCAGTGGGCGGGGCAGAGGGGCAGCTAGGCAGCGGGGCAGCGAGGCAGCGGGGCGGGGGCACCCTCACATGTCCCTGTGTGGAGATCAGCCGGGGCTCCGCGGCCTCCGATTGCACTGGACGTGGACCCAGGCTACCGGTGGGCGAGAGAGAGGGCTGAGCCCAGGCACGCACGGCTGGCCAGGTAGGGCACCTAAAATGCAGATCCGCCAGGCCCGCTGCCGGCCTTGAATACGCGCTGCTAGGCAGTTTCCAAGAAGAAGGGATCTGTCATAAGATGGGAGGTAGGGCTGGGGTGCCAGATGCCGGGTTGTGTGCAGTCTCAAAGGAGAGCCATGGTGAGAGGGAGCAGAGCAGCCCCTGTGTTGGCGGGGCTGTTTGGGGTATAGGTTGGGGGTGGTGTGTGCCTTGCTCTATGGTCCCCCAAGAACCCTCATTCCAGAGCAAAGTGCTCTTCTCCCCCCGCCCCTCACTGCACTCCCTGCCTTCCCCAGCACCACCTGGGGTGTGGTCATGTCGGGGAAGGGATTGCCCAGGGAAGGGGCTCATTCAGGGGCAGGGGCAGGGGCCACTCAGCAGGGATGCTGGAACTGACTGCGATGAGGTGCTTCAGAACTCCCATGGGATGGGTTTCTAACTAGTGGGATGGAAGGGCCTCTCCTTCCTGGGGTGCAGTTGGGGGAACTAGATCCATCATGAATGTCAGCCCTGAAAATGGAGGTTGCGCTACATCCATTCCTAGAACGAAAAATCAGGCCTCTCCAGCCAAGGTGACTCAGAAAGTCATTCAGCAATGTTCGGGGTCCCCAGTTTAGGCTTTCAATTAGAGCTGAGCAGCTCAGGAGGCCAGATCCCTGTCCGTGGCTCCAGGAGTAGGTTTTCTGCTTGGGGACAAGATCCTCACAAACACCTGTGTCTTTGTGGGTCACTCCCCTCTGACAAGCTGGGAGGCAGGGTGCAGTTGTGAGAAATCGTGTTTCCATGAGTAGAGGACCACCAAGTGGTGGGGGCACAGGAGACAGTGAGAAAAATTCCCACAGCCTTTCTGGAATCAAAAAACTGGCAAAGGTGAAAAAGTGTATAATTTGTTTTATTGAACAGGCTGCTTATGTACGTTTGGAGGGCCAGGTTCAAGGACTCTGCACCCCTCCAGGACAATACCCTCAAGAGAAGAACAGACAGAGTAGGAGGAGATGTGGGGTTTCTCCCAGGAATGAGGCAGAACAGGGATTTCTGCAGATATGCAAGGAGACCCCGACCACTGAGCACGGGGTTACAAACTCACGTGACCCCTGTCATGTGTGGCTTGGGCTCTGGGTCTGGCCTGATCATGTATTCTTCCAGCTGAGTTCCAGAAACTCAGAGGGTAAATTTAGAGGGGCTGCGCTTGGAACTCGGTGTGGAGACGGAAGGTCCTTTACCCTGAGTCTCCTCAGCCTAATCACTGTAGCTGAGTTCCAACACCACCCAGGCCCCCAGGGTGGCCGTGGAGGGAGAGCAAGCCTGGCAGGTGACCCAGGGGTCCCACTGCTGTGCCCCTCCCTTATCTTTGTTCCCTATCACCCCGGAAGGTGCGATTGTCTCATGTCATGGTGACAAGCCTTCTCTCTTCTCTGTCAGATGGGGTCCCCATCCCTGCTCAGTCTTCTTTCTGCATGGATGCTGAAGGACCAGGCTCACTTGAATTTCTGAGCTTGAGCAGTAAGGTGGAAACAAAGAAACCAATGGAAACAAAGAAACAAGTGATTGTGGCAAAGCTCCCCACCACAGAGAAGCTGCCCTGAGTGGAAGGGAGGGTGTGGGCATGCCCATTTGTTTCCTGTCTCCCAGTGCTCTTTGCTTTCTTATTGCAGACCTGCATGGTTACAACAAAATAATCTGCAAAACTGAAAATATTTACTCTCTGACTTTTACAGAAAAGGCTGACCAGCCTCTGGTTCCCGTACCGGTCAACTGATTGGAGTATCTTTCTAGTTTGGAAACATCTAGGCAGGCCCAGGTTTGCAAAATCCTTTAAGAGTAGTTGCGGAGTTTTGCTTCTAAACATTTTGACGGCTGTACACTTCTGAGCTGAGGTTGTGCTGTGTAATTCTGAGCCGGGATTTTCTCAAACTGTTTCTCATTTCTTATACCGGACACCCCTAAATTCCAAGGGGAATGGGATGTTAAGGAAGCCATGGAGTTTAGGAAAAAGATACAGATTTCATTTCCATATAAGCATCGATGTATCTCCATCCTAGGCAGTATCGGTTCTGTAGGATTGATAGGGGAACTAAATAGCAGCCAAATTTATAGAAAATAGTGGGTCATTGGGTACACAAGTTCTTCTTTTCAACATTTTGGTAATGTTTGCAGTTTAAGATGACCATTCCTGAGAAACAGGCAGCCACTTAGAATGAAATTGTATTTTCCCTGAACCATACTCAATTTTTATTTCATAAACAGCAGGAAGGGCAATCACACCTCCAACACTTGGGGACCTCAAAGATAAAATGTAACTTTCTGAGAGCACACTCCCCTCGTCTCCCCTTGCTCTTTTCACTGTCCCATTGTCCCTGAAGGCTCTTTCGTATCTTCTGCTCATGACTCCAGTAACTTCCTCCTCTTTCCTCAGCTGGTAAGTTTACTTTTCTTCTTTGACCAAGCAAACTGAAGCCAACAGAAGAGAAATTTCACCAGCAACTCCCAGCACATCCACTCGCCTTCTGATGTCTGTAACCTCACTCTCGCTGCCCCACCTCTTATTACAGGTGACATCGAAAGCCAGAGCATTCAAAAGTCGCCAGGGGGGCCATCCATCCAATCTTCTCTGGGCTGTCACTCCCACATCCATCCTCTCTGTCACTACCTGATCTATTTTTTTCTCCTGCTAGTTGTCTCCTATCAGTATATAAAAGTCCATCCTCTTAAAAGGAACAAACATCACTCCTTGACTCTAATTCGCCCCACCAATTGCAAGCCTATGTCTTTGCAGCAAATCTTTTATGAGTAGTTTAAACTCACTGTCTGCATATTCAGTTGAGCCATCCCCTTTTGCACCCACTCTGGCTTTTCCCCTGATCCCTTGCTGTATGGAAACTGTTCTGTCAAGGCCATCAGTGACCCCACGTTGCTAAATATAGTGGTCAGTTTTTAGTCTTCATCATGCGTGGCCCTTTGGCAGCATTTGACCCAGCTCTTCCATCCTTCCTTCCCCGTGTTCCTGCTTTACTTAGCCTCCAGCCCATCACTCTGCTTTCAATCCACTGGCTGGTCTTTTGCCAACGTCTCCACTTTTTTCCAAACATTTACTACGAATGTGCCCAGGAGTTGGGTCCTGGGTCTCTCCACTATCTCTCTGCTATACTTTTGGTGGAAGCAACTAGATTTGGAAATTGACATGCCATCAATTTCTCGATTTGTTCAAAACTCCCTGATTGGCCCTTTTCATTTGGAACTCTCTCCCTGATACTCATATTATTTTTCTTTCATTCATCTTGCTTTCACATTCATACGTATGTTCTACTGTGTAAATTACTTTTCCAAATTTTAAATCAGTCCATAAATATCATGTAAAATGCTCAGATCTCTATTATTTCCACTAAGATGCTAATTCGACCATAGAAAATTTTTGCATTTCTGTATTTATGACAATAAAGTGAATAGTATTTCTACAAGCCTCACAGTTAAACAGTGTGTTTGTTTGGGGCTATTATGTAACATGAAATAATGATACATCAACATAGTCCTTTTTCATTTAATTTTATGTAACACCAAGATGAGGTTTTTGCACTGAAGACTGGTATTATTGAAATTTTACCTACGTTATGGACAGTCAGTTTCTGTGAAAGCCCTCATTTCTCCCCTTTTCTGATATATTTTCCATTTGGATATTATAACATATAACTTGGAATGAAATAAAATTACAATTTCATTCACATAATAAAATTAATACATTCAAATTATATATTTTAATGTTAAAAAGAAAGAAAAAAAAACCCCAGACTCCTCTACCTATTAGGCATTTCTGTGGCAATATCTAATAGACTTCTTAACCATGACATTGAAGAACTGAGCTGATTCCAGCCCCTTTCCACCTGCTCAGCCCCATCTTGTCCCATCCCCTGTGGATGGAGAGGACATCCATCCCATTTTCCAGGTCCAGATGTTGGAACCATGTTCTTTCTCTCTCTTTCTCTTACACACACACACACACATACACACACACACAGCAAATCCAGCTTGTTAGAAAATTCTGGCTACTCTGTCTTCATTAACCACCTACTCCCTGTTCCCCACCCTCCTAGGAGCCACCTTCAGCCTCTTCCTGGACACCAAATAGCCTTCTTCTTCCATCTTTGCTTTTCTACAATCTCATCCACACAGAGTCAGAGGGAGCCTATAAAAGCATACATTGAGGGGGTGGGTGTAGCTCAGTGATAGAGCACATGCTTAGCATGCATGAGATCCTGGGTTCAAACCACAGCACCTTCACTAAAATAAATAAATTACCCTCCACCCACAAAAAACCAAAACAAAAGCATAAATTGGACATCACCCATCCCATCAAAACTCACCAAAAGGGTCACCATTTCATTAGGAGCCAAAGTCGTCCCAAAGTCTTCGAGGACCCGGCGTGTTCTGCCTCTCCGCGCACACTCTTCCCGTCATTCTGGGGGCCTCTGGCTCCAGCTCTTCCTTATTCCTCCGGATCTATGCTGCTTCAAGTTCATTACTCTGTGAGATCTGCCAGGAATGCCTTATTCCCTCCTGCCTGCCTCGCACCCCACCACCATCACCTGAGTTTGCTCATACCACTCTTATTTTTCCCCAAGCTCTTGCTACCCCCAACATGCTGCCTGTTTCCTCTGCTAAAACTCTGAGCCCCCAGTGATGGGGAGTCGTGTCTATTTTCTTGACTAATAAAGCCCAAGAGCCTTGGGATCGGGTCTAGTTAATAGATTCCCATATGTCGTAGGAGCTTATACAGATTTGCTGAATGAATGTAGAGGTCCTGGTCCAATCTGATGGAGCACTTGTGTGTCCTGCTGAAAGAATAACTCTCCTTTCCTCCTGAGGGGGGTGACCACTTCCTTGGTGATCAAAGGCAATATCTATTATCTTTATGCTGCTAACATTAGGCGGGGAGACTGGGGGATCGTCATTTATATTTTAAAATTTGATTCACTCTGCAGATTGTCTTCTGTCTATATACCCTTTTGAGAAACCATTTATGAGTGATCATTCTTCCATCAGATTGAACAGGATCCAGGGGGAAGTACCAAGCCTGTCCCATCGGTCATCCTGTGTGTCATGTCCTGTGACCCAGTGGATGCTCAGCACGTAAGTGAACCGACAGGAGTGAGTGAAGAGATGGGAGCATCTCATTATTGTTGTGGCTGCACTCTGTTCGATGCCTTGAGATTTGGGGGTTTAAAAGTGCGAAGGGGAGAGGCCAGGTCCTCTGTGCTCTTCCTGAGTGCCCTGGACTTACCCATTCCCCCAGCCCCCTCTGGGCAGCCAAGACCAGGAGCTGGGCCACCAACGATTGTGTTGATCAATAATCCACCTCACCCAAAGTACGGGGGTATGAGCGGCCAGCACAACTGGTTGTAGACTCTGGAGTCAGGTCCTTGGAGGAATTCCTCACTGAACGATGTTTTGGACCTTTTATTTTTCTCTATAGCCTCCAGCTGAAGAAACAGATTACCTTAGATACATGAAAGGTGAGGACACATATTATCCCCATGGAGCCCAGGTGGGGATGGGAGTCTGCTGTTTGTACAGCCGTTGGGCTCGTGTTGCTTTGGGCATCCCTGTGCCTGAACTCCTGCAGTACACTCGGTGGTAAGAACGGGGTGCCTGGTAGGGAGGGAAGCAGGTCGGGAGACTGCACAGCTGGGGAGACGTTAACTTGGGGTGAGCGGGAGCCGGCTGATGCATGGCATCTCGGTGCAGGGAACTCTCCACACTCAGAGAGGTTCCCACTCCCGCAGGGTCCTTTTGATCAGGGTGCTGGATTGTCAGCAAAGCAGGGTCCCTGTGAGGATCATGGTGCCTTCAGGCAGTTGGAAGTGAGGGGTCCAGTGTCACTTACATTAACTGTGCACCCGAAGCCAACCCCCGTATCTTTCAGCCTGTTTCCTAATCTGCATAACTGGAATGATGTTAACCATTCCGAAGGTTCGTTGATGGGCTGGGACACACTAGAAAGCCAGGAGCTGGAATTCCTCTGTCCCCTGATTGTTAACCTTCCTTGCCACTATTTGCTCTCACAAGCTCAGTCTCTCTGTCTCTCTCTCATTCACTTGTAATTTTCTCTCCTGCTCTGGTTTCATTTGATTCCCACCCTCCTCCCAATCCCCAGATGAGTGAAATTAATTTCTGTGTGTCAGTTCCAAATTCCCGGGAAAGATGCTCTGTCCCCTCTGGATTGGTTGTCCAAACAATCAGTTGCAGCCAGAGGAGTGAGTCCCTCTGTGACCAGTGGAGGGGTTCTGCCCAGCCCCCAGCCACCACTGTGGGAGCACATAGCTCTCCGAGGAGGAGGTACTGGCTGTGACTTGGTATCACTAAGTGTGAATTTATGTCTCCTCTTGCCCCACCTTCATCCTCCTAAACAAAGATGAAAATTAAACACTCTCGGGATTTGTGTCATGGAACACTCAGGGATCCATGGGGCTAAGAGAGCTGGATTCCCTGCTGAGTGTAAGGGGATACAGTGACTCCCCAACGAGAGCCTGTAAAGGGAACAAAACCGGCCCCACCGTACACTTAGGGCTCTGAGTCCACGTGACGTTGAGCCAGGCTTCTGACTACAGCTCAGAGGTCTGGTCCGACCAGGTTAGTCTTTGAAACCAACCAGCTTTGGATTCCTCAATCCCTCCCTGAGGTTTTACCTGAACCACAAGCTTCTGTATCTCTGAAGACAGATGATGAGGACCCTTCACGTAAGGCATTTGCACAGCCCTGTGCGGGAATTTGTGCTGCACGGTCTGCCCAGTGAGCTGACCGAAGTTGGTATTTTACTGATCTTAGAAATAATCTGGTTTCCTGATGCACTATTTCACTGAACAAGCAACAGAAGCCACCTCTGGCTGATAAAAGCAAAAAAGGGACTTAATGAAAAGATACTGGGAGGGTGCATGGAGTGGCCTGGACCAGAGCCGACCCGGGGGCCGTAAGAGATGTTGGGGAGCCACAGGCACCAGGCTGGGCAGGGTGCTACCGGGCCCCCTGCTGCCCCAGCAGGGACCCCCCCCTCCTCCTGACCCTCTACCTCACTGCATGTTCTTGTCCCGGCAGGGCCAGGTAACACTGAAGCCACCAGCACCTCAATGGGGAGTTGGCCCCGTCTCAGCTGAGGGCATGCCCAGTGTGGGGAGGTGCCCAGTTAGAGGAAGGCGGGTCCCCTACTATTCCGAGTTAACATGCAAGTCAGTGCCCATCACTCAGGAGAGCCAGGCTGGTCAGACTTCATTGTGGTGACTAGGCCGTCTGAGTTCACTTATTACTTTTTAGGTTGGAAGGCCCAAGAGGGAGAAAAAGTGGAGGTACTAGTACTTATTTTATATTTCCCATGTACCAGGTGCGGTAAGCAAGCCACTTCAGACAAGGCCCAGAACAACCACATAAATAGTCCACGGAGCAAGTCGTGCAGTCAGGCCTCTGCAGCCCCGAAACCCGTGTCCTCATCAGTTCCGTAGTTACCAGTGGAAGTTGTAGGGATTTATGGGACTGTGTGCTCCTGTGGGGGCTGGGATGTGTGTGTTTAAATCCAAATCTTCAGAAACTCGGCTAGAAACACAGCCACTGACTTTCTGCATGGAGGCAGAGGAGGGGAGGCTTCCAGCCTCTGGTCCAGCTTGTGAGGAGCTCAGAAGTTGCTCCTTCTGTACTGAAAACATTACCAGAGCTGAGGGAGCTGAAAACCAACTGCTCTTCTTAGATCCACAAGAAAACAGGGGGAAAGCTTCTCCCAACACAGAGAGGCAGCCGGGCAGGCTTGGAGAGTCACAGCTCCCAGGGAAGGACACGCTTTTGTAAGAACCCAGGGGTCAGGCAGATTTAACAGGTACCTGAGGCCAGCTGGAGGCTCAGCGTGGGGAAGTCTGAGTGTGAAAACTCCAGGGGGCCAGTCAGAGGGGCCCCCTACTCTTTTTCATACATTTTACCTCCAGGACCGTACCCTGTTCTCAGAGTGAAGATCATAGGAAAACTCTTCATGCTTCCTGCCAGGAAAGGAAAAAATAGCTCTATTGAAATACACCCAGAACATTCTCTTCCATTGTGGGGGGTTGTGTTTTGCTTTGTTTTTTTTTTTTAATTTTTAGTGAGAAATTATTTTACCAGAGCCTAACCTACCTAGGGGAAGGGAAAAACCTTCTGTGTCACCCAAATTGGGGTGGGGGGGAAGAGACACACTTGTGGAGGTCACAGCTCAGGGCACAGGCTCAATGAGAATAAATCACAGGACTACAGATGCCCTAATTTGTCCCACTCCCACAACACCTTACCTCCATATCAGTAGGGCCCCTGTGCAATGACAGGAATAAAATTAAAAGAAGTAAATGTCTCAGGAGTGTCTAAGGAAAACCCAAAGACAGCGGGGAGATGAAAACAAGGACACACAGGCGGCTTTAGCCTCTCGCACGAATAGCTGTAGCAAACTACACACAGCCAAGCCCCAGTAGATAAACAGAAAACCTCACAGAAGAAACTGTTTATTTTTGTTCTCTTACCCAGTGCATTCCATGGTGCATCCTCGCCTAGAATGGAGTGGAAGCAAGTCCATCTCAGAAGGGACATAACTGAAGAGGGATGGCTTTCCAGACTCTGAAGGGCAGAGAGAGCACCAGCCTGGGTTAGAGAAAGGTGAGGGGTGGGGTAGGGGGTGGGCTACCTTCTTCCCCAAATAAGGAACCTTCCTGGGGCCAGCAGAGTTGGAGGGAGGGCCATGGGGTGGAAGCAGCCAGACTTCTTCCTGAGAAGTGATAGGATGCCTCTAAGGGACCTTTCAGGTGCCCAAACTGGGTCCTGACTGTGGGAGCCAGTCGGTCTGCCTCAGAGCCCAGGACAGAGGTGGGCGCACAGCAGGCCGGTCTTACTTGGCCGGATCCATTTCACTTCTCCGAAGCCCTGTGTAAAACATGAAGCGTGGACGGCCTGGTGAGCACAGCTCTGCCCTCAAGACCGGTTTCAACTCCTCTCTTCCCAGAGAACAGCATCTCTGAGCCCGTCCTGGGTGACCTCACAGAGATCACCCTAGTGGCCCAGGCTAGTGACCGGGAACATGTACCTTCCTGCAGCCAACCACAGACGTCCACTGATGCATCATATACTGGCAAAGATGTGAGTCCCTTTGCATTGGTCTAACAGCAGAGACTCTGCCACAGGCCCAAGAGGTGGTGTGTGGGACATGCAGGGGTGCAGGAGTGTACGCAGTGCAAAGGTGTAAGTGGTGGCAGGGGTGCAGGGGCTGTGGAGGGTGCAGGCAGTTCAGGGGTTTTGGGGGTGCAGGCAGTGCAGATGTGCAGAGAGTGGCAGGGGTTCAGAGGTACAGGGAGTGTAGGGGTGCAGGTAGGTGCTCAGGCACGTGGCCAGGATCAGAAGGCAAGTGCACATCCTCGCAGTCAGCCTGACCCCGGGAGGCTAGTGCAATGGTTTGGGGCGGCGGCGGCGGCGGCGGCGGAGGGTGGGAGGCTGCACGGGGAAGCCGGTCAATTTCTTCTCCTCCGTGCAGCCTGGCCTGGGGGGTGGGGCGGTTAGGTCCGGGGGCGGCGGCAGCGGCAGAGGAGCGAGGCGGGGATGCACCTGACGAACTGGTGGAATAGCTAGCTGCCTTTTCCTGGCTGCCGGGCCTGGGAGCGGCGTCTGCTGCCCCAGGTCGCCGGACACACCTGTCCCACTCAGCTTGCTGAGTGGGGAGAGTGGAAGGTGACATTAAGGGGCGGGGCCCACGGGGGGAGGGGTGCTGCCACGGGGTAGCAGGTCAATTCGCTCCGCTCTCCCCCGCGGGGGAGCCTGGGAGCGGCCTCCGCTGCCCTAGAGGCGGGACGCCGGTCTCCAGGTGAGCTAGGTCCTGGGAGGCGGGGGCAGCGGCGCCAGGGGGATGGGGGCCGTTCCAGGGAGCTGCTCCATTTCTTCTCTCCCCCGCGGCCTGGCCTGGGGGCGACCTCTGCCGCCGGAGATTTGCCTGAGGTCCGATTCCAGGTGAGCTTGCTCCTGGGAGATGGGTGCGGTGCGGTCAGGGAGCTGGTAAGTTTGTGGCTGCGGAGATAGGAAGGCTGCCCCGCAGTAGCTTGTGGATTAGCTCCATGTCTGCACCGTGTTGCCTGCAGGCGGCCTCTGCTGCCCCAAGTTCCGGGACACCCCTGTCCCACTTAGCCAACTGGGGGCGGGAGGTAGGGTAGTCAGTGTGCAGGAGTGGCTGGGGTCTGGGGCTTACAGCGGGGAAGCGGGCCCATTTGCTCCCATCATCCCCGCGGCTTGTCCTGGGGGCGGTCACTGTTGCCCTGGGTTACGGAACACGTGTATCCTAGTCAACCTGACCCTGGGAGGCGAGAGTGGTACGTTGGGGGTGTTGGCATCAGCGGCGGGTTTTCCCATGAAGCCGGTCCATTTGCTCCCATTTCCCCTCATGGTTTGCCCTGGGGGCGATCCCTATTGCCCCAAGTTCGCCGGACGTCCATCTCTAGGATAGCCTGCTCCCTAGAGGAGGCCACAGTGAGGTCAGGGTTCAGGAGCGGTGGCTGATGCGGGGGATGGGGATGCCTTGGGGAGTTGGTGGATTAGCTCCCATCTCCCCGATGGCTTGGTGTGGGAGTGGCCTCTCCTGCCCCAGATCTGCAGACACACCTGTCCCATTCAGCCTGCTGGGGAGGGGCCCCCTGGGCGGTGACTTTAAGTTGCGAGGGTGGAGACGGCGAGGGTAGAGGACCCTCAGCGCGGAGCTTGTCAATTTGCTCCCCTCTTCCCCGTGGACAATCCTGGGGGCGTCCTCTGCTGCCCAAGAAGCCAGATGCCCGTCTCCAGGTAAGCTTGCTTCTGGGAGGCGGAAGCGATGAGGTCGAGGGGCAGGGGCAGCTGCCACGGCCTGCTGCCCCGCCCTCCTGCCCCAGCTAATGGGGCCACTTCTCCTTTCCCCTGACTGACCTGGCCTGGGGACGGCCTCTCCCGCCCAAGATTCGCCTGACACACCACACCAGGTCAGATTGCTCCTGGGAGGTGGGCACGGTGAGATCAGGGGGTGGAGAGGAGAGGGATTCAGCCTATTGCGAGCTGGAGGATAAGCTCCCATCTCTCTGGAGGCCTGACGTGGGGGCGGCCTCTGCTGCCTCTCGTTCTCAGGTCACCCTTCTCAGGGTCATAATGTCCCGCGGGTGCGTTAATTTGCGGGGGTAGCGGGGTGAATGCGAGGTTATGGAGACTGTCACTTGGGAGCTAGTAGTTTAGCTCCCATCTCCCCAGCAGCTTGGCCTGGGGGCAGCCTCTGTTGCCCCAGGTCTCAAAGCACAGTTTTCCTGACAGCTTAGCCACCGGAGGTGGGCAGGTTGTGCTGAGGGGGCGGAGGCAACATCCAAGGCAGTGACATAGGGGGCTGTCCCAGGCCAGCTGGTCTATTTGTTCCCATCTCTACCTTTGCTGCCCTAGTTTCGCAGGACGTCCTTCTCCAGGTTATCCTTCTCCTGGGAGGTGGGCGCAGTGCATGCAGCCCAAGGTCTGGGCTCTCCCCTGGGGAGGGGAAGAACTCTCTTGTTCTCTTTTGTCTTTATTCTTCAGGGAAGGAGTTCCTTGACTCAATTCTTAATCCTGGGAAAGTGTAGCCTGTGTTACGGAAGAGCTGCTGGACAGTGTGGTTTCTAGGTGGGTTTTCACATCAGCTGATGCCCAAGGCAGGCAGGAAAGCTATTACTCAGAGCTTCTTAGTGTGGAGTTGGGGGATGGTCCCGCTGTCCTCACCATACTTTTTAAAAATGTGTTAGTCCCCTGTTTTTCCTAGGTGACATTTTAGGTTAATGGGTCACAGATTGCTGGCACACTCATCCCTGTTCTGAAACATCTTTTAAACTTGGGTGAAGTGATAAGTAGGGGAAGAAGATGATTTACTGAAAGGTAAGAATACTTAAATATGCATTAAAGCTAAATTCTGTCAATCTTTCTCAAATGATTTTTCTCTGATTCTAAATCCACGACCTAGTGAATTTTATACTCCTGTGTAAATCGTTGACCTTCACATCACATTTGTTAAATGGTCAATGAGAGTTTTAAGTAGATTATTCCTGAAAGGAAAAGCTCAGGCTTTTGAGAATTCCTTGTCTGATATCACCCAGGCAGTCACAGTATAAGACAGAGCTGATATAAAAATCCCTCAGCTGCCTGACCTGCAAAGCTTCTGGGATTACTGATCCATGAAATGCAGGTGACTCTTGATGATATTCTGGGGGATGGTTTATATGATCAGATTCTTCCAGTCCTGTAAATGGGTTCCGTGGCCCCAGCCCCGGGAGAACTGGTCATAAGGGCCATATCGTGAGGAGTGGAATGGGAAGGCAAGGTGTATGAGCTGGAATCACTGAGATTCCACACTCGCTAAACACAGACTCCAGAGCCTAATTGTTGTCAGGTTCTGTTCTGGATTTGAGAGTGTGTTCATACATGATTCTTGCCCTTCTGGAGTCACTGCCTGGGTGGAAGTAACCTTTACACAAATCTTGGAAGGATGGCAATTAAGTAGATGGGCTGTTATGATTCTCAGTGTGCCCAGGCTTGCTCTTCCAGGCACTCGTGGGAGTAACGAGAGTCATGTTATTCACTCATTCACTGATTTATTACCCTTGAACTGATCATTTGTCCCACAGTAAGTGAAACAAGGGATCAGAAAGCTGAGTTTTGTCCCCTCTCCTATCACTGATTGTATCTGTCAGTCGGGCACCCTGCGTATGCATTGTGAAATGGTGGTATTTCGTGCCCAATGGGGCAGCACTGTCAGTTCTGAGAATCGGGGGAGTCTCGTGGGTAGGACAGCACCCTGACACACATGGCAACCCCCTCACCACGTGAGACAGCATTGTCGATGCTCAGGTGACCCGATGTAGATGACGATGTTAAACCTGAGCGTTTTTAGTTATCTTGGCGACTCTGAAAATACAGACTACCTGTCCCTACCACTGAAGACGCTGAGTGTACCCCAGAATTCTGCATTTTAAGAAGTATTTTAACTAATTCTGATGAAGATGATCTGAGTGTCGCATTGAGAAAGAGTGTTGTGCGATACAGCAATATTGAGGATTCTCAGGGAACGATGTCTTTTCAGGATGGTCCAAGGGCCCTCACTTGAGACTTTGCCTTGGGTTTAAATTTATGTGTTCAGAAATGATGTCTCTCACTTCCAGTGCTTGTAAGCGTGCTATGTGCAGGGACTTGCACTCAGTAGATGGCAAAAACTATGATTCTTCAGGTCACCGAGCTAGAGTGTGAGCGATATTTTATTTTGGTTTTCTTTATAACAATGCAGAGTCTCCCGAGAAGAGATTCAGACTGAAAAGCTTTGTGTCAGACTTTGGAAGACCAGTGGTGCCCAAGGTATTCTCTGGCAGCGCAGTGATGAATCTCGGTCCCTCTTTCACTGCTACGTCAATGAAGTGGACCACTTGGACAAGGCCAAAGCTGGCATCTCAAACTTTGCCCTTGACAGTGATTTTCGGCTCCAGGAATCCATCAGATGCAGCAGGCGGCCAGAGGAGGAGCCGAACAGGCTCATGAAATGTGACATCCCCAACTTAATCAACACGGAGCAGAACTCTTCCTTTGGGGAAGATGATCTCCTGATTTTGGAACCACCAATTGTTCTAGAAGATAAGCCAGTTTCTCAGACCTCACACAAAGACTTGAATTGAGAAATGTGCTTTGTCAAGTGTCTTTCTGAAGATGTGAAGTCTGTCTTTGTATGGCAGGAATTGCCCTTTCACAAAATTGTATGTGTTTGTGTCTGAGAGAGAGAAATGGAGACAGATAGAAAGATGGAGACAGAAGAGTGCCCCTTCAGAAGAGAGCTATTTAAGGTGAGTTTTTGTGCCTTTAAAAACATTTGGGGTTTTGGGGGGAACAAAGTATTTACACTTTCTCATTCTCCTAGTTGGAAATCTTGGCCCCATACTCAGTGTTAGCGGCCTTGAACGGGGGTTGGAACGGTGTGTTTCATCTGGTGCTGCCACTTCCACGCTCTGCCTTTAGCACGTTGCTTTGCCTGTCAGGGCTGCCACCCTTTTAACTGTAAGGTGAGGAGTCTGGAGTAGGTGATCCATCCCAGCTCTGCTGTTTTGCAAATTTCTGATTTCATATTCGAATGAGGCTGGGATACACCCAGAGCAGTATAAACCAGGCCCTACCTCCTGCCTATTGCTGGGGCATCCCTCAGGTCTGTGCCTTCTACTCAACCCTTTATTGAGCCCAGCTTTTGTCAGGAACCGAAGTACCTACCGAGATGGCAGGGGACGTCTCTCGTGGTCACGGTGGCCATCATTTCTATTGGTTGTGCTGAAACAGCTCTTCTGAGATCCCCCGGCCACCCTTGCTCAAACCTGAGGACAACACTGTCGTTTCTTTCCTAGGAGGAAGATCAATGCATGGTGTACATTATGACAATCTTGTGCCCAGGAATGCACGGGAAGTTCTCAGCTGAGTGAGGGGAGATGCCTCTGTGTCCCTGTGTCCCTGTATCTCTATCTGCTCACAGTGCCCTGCCACCGACTACTTAGCAAGAAAAGTGCTATTCACTATGATGTGTGTTTTGCAGACGTGTAGGTGATAGTCGTGTGGCTCCTGTGTGGGCTTTGAGCTGGGATGTTGAAGAGCTTATAAATATCTCATCAACATGTATTTGAGGTGGCCTGGTGCCACACAGACTTGATTTATGAAGGCGTCAAGCCTGTACACTGGTTTGGAAACAACTTGGTTTTGATCAGTTCCACTGCATGCATGACTCGCTGCTAATCTCTGGGTGTTTTTTTCATTTTAGATTTGTTCACCCAGTGTCTTGCTTATGCTGAGAAATACTTTTATTTCACAAGAATATTCTCTGATTCTTTGTTTTCACACATCAAGTTTTTTAATTCCTTTAAAAATTGTTCTGTGTTTATAATGCCTCCTTATTTCTATCATCTCTAGGTTCCCAGTGGCCTGAGCCATTCATCAAATTTTATGTAGGAACCATTCCACCAAAAGAAATCCCCTCGTCATAATACCTTTTGAGGAAAATATTATTCTTTAAGACTCTAACACTAAATCGTAGAACAAGCATGGAACATTTCTTGTAGTTAATACATGTTCATGCAAAAAGAAACTTGATATTTTCATTGAAGAATGTTGATTTTAATAACTTTTACTAATGTGAATATTATTATTCGTAATTTAAGTAACAAAATAAAACCACAGTTATTTATTATTAAGATTGAAAACTATTTACACAGTCTCTCAATTAGAAGACTGAAGTGTATTTAAAAGATGGAAAAATACCCATGATGACACCATCTTTTTTATTAACTAAATATCAAGAACTGTGCAGGGTTAAGATTTGACCACCTGCAAGCTGCCAAGTTAGCATGAGGTAGTTTGTGGATGCTGCCAGAAGACAGGACACTCCCCCAGGATCAGAGACAAAGAACTTCCTGCCAGCAGAGCAGGCAGCCTGTGGTTCATGTCCATGTTGGTTCCTGAGTTCCTTTCCTATTGCTGTTGTAACAAAGGACCACAGACTCAGTGGCTTAAAGTAACACACATCCATTTTCTCAGTGTTCTAGGGTGCAGAAGTGCGAAGTCAATGTCAGTGGGCTAAAACCAACGTGTGGCCAAGGCTCCGTTCCACACCGAGGCTCTTGGGAGGGATTCATCTTCCTACCTTTCCCAGCTTGCAGAGGTGCTCACACTCCTTGGCCCAGGGCCCTGTGTCACTGTGACTTCTGCTTTTACTTCACATCTCTGTCTCTGACCAATCTGCCTGTCTCCTCTAAGGACCTCCGTGATGACGTTTGCTTTCCCACAGTGATCTGCCATCCCAAGGTCCTTGACAGTCACACCTGCAGAGTCCCTTTTGCCATGCACAGTGACATATTCCCAGGTTCTAGGGATCAGACCATGGACATATTGGGGGCCATTATTCTACCAAGTTGTTCTTTTTGCCCCAATGGTTCTTGTCCATCCCACATGCAAAATGCATCCACCTCATCCCAACACCCTCCAGAGTCTCATTTACTACAACATCAATTCAAAGTCCAACATGTAGTCTAACTATTATCAGCTCAAAAGCCTAAATATTTTCATCCTCATCACCTAAATCAGGCGTGATTGAGACCCTGGGTGTGATCTTCTCTGCTCAAAATCCTGCAATGGCTTCTCATTTCACTCAGTGAAGAAGCTAGAGTCCTTATGGTGACCTTACAGGTTTCCTCCCCCTCCGCAAGCTGAGCTCATCTCCGGTTTTCTCCATGGCTCACTCCACTCCAGCCACACTGGCCTCCCTGCTGGCTCTTGGGGACATCAGACATGCACCCACAGGCCTGTTGCCCTGGCCGGTCTCTGTCAAAGTCATATGCTGAACCCCCAGGACTACAGAACATGACACCATTTGGTAATAGGGTTGTTGCAGATGTAATTGGTTAAGAAGAGGTCATTAGGGTGGACACTAATCCAGTATGACTTGTGTCCTGATAAAAAGGGGCAATGTGGGCACAGACACGTGTACATGGGAGATGACGTGATGAGATGTGGAGAGAAGACGGTCGTCTCCAAGCCAAGGAGAGAGGCCTGGACCAGCCTCTCCCTCCCAGCCCTCAGGATGAACCAGCCCTGCTGACACCCTGCCTGCAGACTCCCCGCCCCCAGGGCTGTGAGACAGTGAGCCTCTGTGGTTCCCGTCACCCAGTGTGTGGTGCTATGTTAGAGGTAGCTCAGCAACTAGCACCCCCTTCTGAAGGTCTTCAGTAAGGCCAGCTCTGGCCATCTCATTTTAAATTGGAAACTGCCTTCCCCTTGTCTCTGCCCCAGAAACTGCCTCTCCCTGATCATATTATTTCTATCACCTTCTAGAATACCATATATTTCACATGACTGTCACGACTGTAGTTTATATTCTGCTCTTCCTCACTCCTACAGGGACAAGGATCCTTATTTGTTCACTGACGGTCCTCAGGTGTCTTGGCCAGTACTCGTGGCACAGCATCAATACAAATTGGCCACATGCAGGGAGGGATGATTCCTTACATTCACAGAGGAGTGAACGAAGATTCCGGGGGACTGAGTGTTTCGCTCAGGCACAGAGCTGGTAAGTGTCAGGCCAAGGTGGGTTTCAGGTACCTATGAACCTGAGGGAGGCTTGAGTGATTACCTTTCCATTGATTAGTATTTCTCAGGTGTCTCTTTTTCTGGCTCTAACTTTTGACCTCTTTCTGTTATTTTTCTAAGCTTTCAACCAGTTTTAAGTTTCAATTATGCTTTGTCTCAGGTAAATGAAATCTGTAAATTTTTTAACTCATTATTTGTTTCATCTAAATACATTGTGATTAGTGATAATGTCTTATTTCTGGCATCTTGTTTTGTGATTTCTATTTGCTTTGCTCTGCTTTTCTCCTGCCTGTTATATATCTTGCAGTCATGGTTAAGGGCAAGGCGTCTAGACACTGCCTATCTGGGATTGATTCCCTCACTTGCTAACCATGTAACCAGGATATTTAATCACTTTGAAACTCAATTTCTTCATATACAAAAAGTGGTACTATACACCTCAAAGACTGTGAGCATTTAGTGATAAAATATATGAAGAACTTAGAATAGTGACCGGCCTATTTTGCATTCTTCATTTTGACTTCTGTATTTTCATTCTCTTTTAAACAATTACATTAGAGATTACTGTTGAATTTTAATGAACACCCTAGATATTGAAGATTAAAATGTTACTTAACTCATACATTGAATTTTATATACCAAATGATATCTGTATTTTGTTTCCATAAGTTCTGTATAGTTCTTAAAAAAAATTGATCTGTTTTCTTTTTCATGATGTCCTTATTGTTCACTATGTTATATAAGATTCATTTTATCTTTTTTAAAATTTTTTATTGATTTATAAACATTTTACAATGTTGTGTCTAATTCCAGTGTTCAGCACAATTTTTCAGTCATTCATGGACATATACACAATCATTGTCACTTTTTTTCTCTGTGATTTATCATAATATTTTGTGTATATTTCCCTGTGCTATACAGTGTAATCTTGTTTATCCATTCTACAATTTTAAAATCCCAGTCCATCCCTTCCCACCCTCCACCACCCTGGTAACCACAAGTCTGTATTCTCTTTCTGTGAGTCTATTTCTGTCCTGTATTTATGCTTTGTTTTTGTTTGTTTTTGTTTTTGTTTTTTAGATTCCACATATGAGCGATCTCATATGGTATTTTTCTTTCTCTTTCTGGCTTACTTCACTTAGAATGACGTTCTTCAGGAGCATCCATGTTGCTGCAAATGGCATTATGTTGTCGGTTTTTATGGATGAAAAGAAATCCATTGTATAAATATACCACATCTTCTTTATCCAGTCACCTGTTGATGGACATTTAGGCTGTTTCCATGTTTTGGCTATTATGAATAGTGCTGCTATGAATATTGGGGTGCAGGTGTCATCCTGAAGGAGATTTCCTTGTGGATACAAGCCCAGGAGTGGGATTCCTGGTTCATATGATAAGTCTATTCCTAGTCTTTTGAGGAATCTCCACACTGTTTTCCATAGTGGCTGCACCAAACTGCATTCCCACCAGCAGTGTAGGAGGATTTCCCTTTCTTCACAGCCTCTCCAGCATTTGTCATTTTTGGATTTTTGAATGACGGCCATTCTGACTGGTGTGAGGTGATACCTCATTGCAGTTTTGATTTGCATTTCTCTGATAATTAGTGATATTGAACATTTTTTCATGTGCTTTTTGATCATTTCTATGTCTTCCTTGGAGAATTGCTTGTTTAGGTCTTCTGCTCATTTTTGGATTGGGTTGTTTAATTTTTCTTATTGAGTCGTATGAGCTGCTTATTTATTCTGGAGATCAAGCCTTTGTCGGTTTCACTTGCAAAAATTTTCTCCCATTCCGTAGGTATTCTTCTTGTTTTACTTCTGGTTTCCTTTGCTCTGCAGAAGCTTGTAAGTTTCATTAGGTCCCATTTGTTTATTCTTGCTTTTATTTCTTCTAGGAGAAAATTTTTGAAATGTATATCAGATAATGTTTTGCCTATGTTTTCCTCTAGGAGGTTTATTGTATCTTGTCTTATGTTTAAGTTTTTAATCCATTTTGTGTTGATTTTTGTATATGGTGTAAGGGAGTGTTCTAGCTTCATTGTTTTACATGCTGCTGTCCAGTTTTCCCAACACCATTTGCTGAAGAGACTGTCTTTATTCCATTGTATATTCTTGCCTCCTTTGTTGAAGATGAGTTGACCAAAAGTAAGTGGGTTCATTTCTGGGCTTTCTATTCTGTTCCATTGGTCTATATGTCTGTTTTGGTACCAATACCATGCTGTCTTGATGACTATAGCTGTATAGTATTTCTGAAGCCTGGGAGAGTTATTCCTCCAGCCTCTTTCTTTCTCTTCAGTAATGCTTTGGCAATTCTAGGTCTTTGATGGTTCCATAATTTTTATTATGATTTGTTCTAGTTCTGTGAAATATGTCCTGGGTATTTGGATAGGGATTGCATTAAATCTGTAGATTGCCTTGGGCAGTGTGACCATTTTAAAAATATTGATTCTTTCAATCCAAGAGCATGAAATATCTTTCCATTTTTTAAAGTCTTCTTTAATTTCCTTCATCAATGGTTTATAGTTTTCTGTGTATAATATTTCACCTCCTTGGTTAGATTTATTCCCAGATATTTTATTACTTTGGGTGCTATTTTAAAGGGGATTGTTTCTTTACTTTCTTTTTCTGTTGATTTATCGTTAGTGTAAAGAAATGCAACTGATTTTTGAACGTTAATTTTGTAATCAGCTACTTTGCTGAATTCTTCAATCAGCTCTGGAAGCTTTTTGGTGTACCTTTTAGGGTTTTCTATATATAGTAACATGTCATCAGCATTTAATGACAGTTTTACCTCTTCTTTTCCAATTTGGATCCCTTTTATTTTTTCTCTTGCCTGACTGCTGTGGCTAGGACTTCCAGGACTATGTTGAATTGGAGTGGTGATAGTGGGCATCCTTGTCTTGTCCCAGATTTTAGTGGGAAGTTTTTGTGTTTTTCACCGCTGAGTACTATGCTGGCTGTAGGTTTGTCATATATAGCTTTTATTATGTTGAGATATGTTCCCTCTATACCCACTTTGGCGAGAGTTTTTATTATAAATGGATGTTGAATTTTATCAAATTCTTTTTCTGCATCGATTGAGATGATCATGTGTTTTCTGTCCTTTCTCTTGTTGATATGATGTATTACATTGATTGATTTCCGTATGTTCAACCAGCCTTGTGTCCTTGGGATGAACCCCACTTGGTCATGATGTATAATATTTTTTATGTGTTGTTGGGTTCTATTTGCTAAAGTTTTGGTGAGGATTTTGGCGTCTATGTTCATCAGTGATATTGGCCTATAATTCCCTTTTTTTGTAGTGCCTTTGCCTGGTTTTGGTATCAGGGTGATGGTGGCTTCATAGAATGAGTTTGGGAGTATTCCCTCCTTTTCAATTGTCTGGAAGAGTTTGAGAAAGACTGGTATGAGTTCTTCTTTGTATGTTTGGTAGAATTCCCCAGTGAAGCCATCCGGTCCTGGACTTTTATTTGTAGTGAGGTTTTTAATTGCTATAACTATTTCTTTCTAGTGATCGGATTGTTCAACTGTTCAGTTTCTTCTTGATTCAGTTTTGTTGGACAGTAGATTTCCAGAAACTTGTCCACCTCCTCTAGGTTATCCAGTTTGTTTCCATGTAGTTTTTCATAATATTCTCGTATGATATTCTGTATTTCTATTTTGTTTGTTGTAATTTCTGCATTTTCCTTTCTTATTTTGCTAATTTGTGCTCTCTCTTTTTTCTTCATTGTGAGTTTGGCCAGAGGTTTGTCGATTTTATTTACTTTTTCAAAAAACCAGCTTTTGGTTTGGTTGATTTTTTTCTATGGTCTTGTTAATCTCTATTGTATTTAATTCCTCTCTCATCTTAATTATTTCCTTCCTTCTGCTGCTTTTTGGGCTTTTTGTTCTTCTTTTTCTAATTGATTCAGTTGGTGGGTTAACTTCTTTATTTGAGATTGTTCTTCTTTTTTGAGGAAGGCCTGTATCGCTATAAACTTCCCTCTTAGCACTACCTTTGCTGTGTCCCATAGGTTTTTAGTGGTTGTGCTTTCATTATCATTTGTTTCAAGGTATTTCTTTATTTCAGCTTTGATTTCCTCATTGATCCATTGTTTTTTTCAATAACATATTGTTCAATCTCCATGCTTTCCTTTTTTTCTCCTTTGTTTCACCGTTGTTGATTTCTAGTTTCATGGCATTGTGGTCAGTAAAGATGCTTGAGATAACTTCTATCTTCTTAAAATTGTTCAGGTTTCTTTTGTGCCCAAGTACATGGTCGATCCTGGAAAATGTTCCATGTGCGCTTGAAAAGAATCTATATCCTATTTTGGGGGTGTAATGCTCTGAAATTATCCACCAAATCTAGTTTTTCTATTGTAGTATTTAATTTCTCTGTTGCCTTGTTTATTTTCTGTCTGGAAGATCTGTCTAGTGATGTTAATGCAGTGTTACAATCTCCAACTATGATTGTATCCCCATCAATATCCCCCTTTATCTCTGTTAGTAATTCTTGTATGTACTTAGGTGTTCCTATATTGGGTGAATATATATTAACGAGAGTAATATCTTCATCTTGTATCACTCCTTTAATCAATATAAAATGTCCTTCTTTATCTTTCTTTATGGCCTTTGTTTTAAAGTCTGTTTTGTCTGAAATCAGTATTGAAATACCTTCTATTTTGGCTTTTCCATGTGCATGGAATATCCTTTTCCATCCTTTCGCTCTCAATCTATATGTTTCCTTCTCCCTAAAGTGGGTCTCTTTTATGCAGCATATTGAAGGTTCTTGCTTTATTATCCAGTCTGCCACTCTATGTCTTTTGACTGGAGCATTTAGTCCATTAACATTTACAGTAATTAATTATAGATGTGTGTTTATTGCCATTTTAAACTTATCTTTGCAGTTGAATTGGTATATCCTCTTTGTTCCTTTCTTCTTCCTTTTGTGGTTTCATAATTTTCCTTTGTATTATCATTGATTTTAGTTAATTTTTGTGACTCCCTTGTAAATTTTTGGCTTGTCGTTATCCTTTTTTTTAATCTATTAACCCATTACTATAACTGTTTGTATTAAACTGATAGTAACATGATCTCAAACCCATCCTATCGTTAAAACATTTAAAAAAGAAAGAAAAAATATTCTATATTTCCCTGCCTCCCTCTCCCACTCTCAGTGATTTGCATGTCTTCTTTTATAATTTCGTGTTTACTTTACTTGTAATTCATGAATTATCACCTTTCCAGTTGTGAGTTTCTCATTTCTGTAGCATTCTGCTTCTTTTCTATTTAGAATAGCCCTTTCAGTATTTCTTTTAGCATGGGTTTAGTGTTGGTAAACTCCTGCAGCTTATTTTTGTCTGTGAAACTCTTTATTTTTCCTTCTATCCTAAAGGATAGCCTTGCTGGATAAAGTATCCTAGGTTGCATCTTTTTTTCATTCAGGGCTTTGAATATATCTTGCCACTCCCTTCTGGCCTGTAGTATTTGTGTGCAGAAATCAGCTGAGAGCCTTATGGGGGTTGCCTTGTAACTTAATCTTTGCTTTTCTCTTGCTGCCTTTAGAATCATTTCTTTATCCTTGACTCTGGCCATCTTGATTATGATATGTCTTGGTGTGGGTATATTTGGGTTCTTCCTGTTTGGGACCCTCTGAGCTTCCTGTACTTGGATATCTGATTCCTTCTTTAAGTTTGGGAAGTTTTCAGTCATGATTTCTTCAAAAACCTTTTCAATCCCCTTTGATCCTTCTTCCCCTTCTGGGAACCCTATTATGCGAAGATTGGTACACTTTATATTATCCCATAAGTCCCTTATGCTATTTTCATTATTTTTTTATTTGCTTATCTTGTAGTTCTTCTGAATGGTTGCTTTCTATTGCCCTGTCTTCTAGATCACTAATTCATTCCTCTGCATTATCTACTCGGCTTTGCACAGCTATTAGGTCATTCCTCATCTCTGTCAATGAGTTTACCCATTCTACTTGGCTCTTCTTTATAGCTTCAATTTCATTTTTGACATATTTTATATCTCTAAGCACTATCTCTTTTAATTCCTTCAGCAATTTGCTCACTCCTTTTTTGAAATCTTGATCCAGTAGTCTATCGATATCTATTTCATTGATCTTTCTTTCAGGGGATTCCTCTTGTTCTTTTAATTGGGAAAGGTTTCTCTGCTTCCTCATCTTGCTCATACCTCTGTGGCACTGTGGTTTATGGAGTATCAGTTGTCTAATTTGGATCTTAAGTATTTTATCTATCTAATGCCCATTTAGGAATAGAACTTAGGAAAGAAAAGGAAAAAATAAGAGAGGGAGAACGAATTTTATAAGAAGGGAGAAAGAGGGTTTGAAACAGTGTATAATGAATAATAGATGCGCGAGTTGAAGCAGAGAATTAATCGGGTTGAGACGTCCTTTTAAAATCTTTAAAATATAAGGGGGGGAGATGAATAGATGTATTTGAAACCTGTGTCTAATCAATAACAGGACATCAAAACCCAAGAGAAATAGAAATGAATTAAGAAGTAAAAATTATGAGAGTAATAGAAAATAGAACAGGTAAAAACAGATTTTAAAAAAAAAGGGGGGTTGTCGGTGTTCTCCTGGAGTCTGTGTGCTTTTAATGTGAAGTCCTTCTGTCTTCGTCCTGTTTTGGAAGCTCAGCTTGTTTTCATAGGCCCTCCGTTGGCGCCCTCTTCTGTACTGCTCCCAGCACCTGTCGGCAAGCAGACCGCACCTCCTCCTAACACGGGGTCAGGTGCAGCTCTCCTCTGCTGTCAGCGGGCGGGCGGGTCACTGCCCCTCCGGATGGCGCAGTCAGATGTTGCAGACTGGCCAGGCAGGAGGGCCGGTCGTGCCCCCTCCCAGCACCTCGGTCAGGGGCTGTGTTCCTGCCCGACAGGCGGGGGGCCGCTCTCCCTCTACCTGCGCCACCGGTAGCTCAGCTGCTCTGTGCAGCTGCGCTCTCCGCCCTGATCGGCGCTCCGCACTTGTGCTCCGGGAAGACCGAGGGACAGCCTTGTCCCTGCTCAGGGCCAAAACCCAGCTCCTTCTTTGTCTTTGCGAAGCAAGTTCTCTGAGGGACCAGGATGGAAGGATCCTATCTGCCCCGGGATGTAGGCCCGTCTCAGTCTGGCCCTTGAGGCTGCTAAGCCCTTCGGTGCGGATGCAGGTTTCGCCCCCGCCCCCGCCTGGATGCTCAGCACCGGACGATATGGCGGCTCTGCCTGAGCCCCACCTCTCTTCCCCCAAAAAGTTTCCGTGGGTTTTCAGAGATGGGGGTATGCAACCTTCCCCCCAAGAGCACATCAACCTTGCTGTTTTATGCAGGGCCCAGGTTGTTCTGCCCTGTACACCCACAGCCACGGCGCTCAGCCACTTGCAGTCCCCTGGGGCTGCCTCCGTGCAGCCGCCCCCGTCCTCCGCCCGGCTTGTGCAACATGGCCCTGCCCGCCGCTGCCGGCCCACGTCTCAGGCTGGGCTTCGGGGGTACGCTCTGTGCCCGTTTAACATAGTTCTCTCAGACAAGGGCTGCTCTGTACAGATGCGAGCCCCGGAGGTTCCCCCTCCTCCCCGCTGGCCTCTTAGTTGGAGAGGGGAGACCAGCGAGCGAGCGTCAGTCCTCCTTTGCCGCTCCCATCCTGCGGGAACCCTCCCGCGGTGCTTTGCCTTTTGTTCTTTCTTTTTTCCTTTTCTCCTACCAGATTTTTGGCATCTTTATCTTTTGAAGACGGCGATGTTCTGTCGAAGTTTCGCAGGTGCTCATGTTGGCTGAGTGGGTCTGTAGATGTGGGTCTTGGTGTATTTATGGGAGAGGGTGACTTACGAGCGTCCTTCTACTCCTTCATCTTCTCCGTCTTTTCAGATCCTTTATTCACTTTTTAATTGAGTTCTCTTTTTATTGTGGATTTGTAGGAGGTTTTTTTATTTGAAGATACAAATTCCTAATCAGATAAATGATTTGAAAAAATGTTCTCCTGTCTGTTGTTTTTTCACTTTCTGGATGGTATCCTTTGAAGCAAAGTTTTACATTTTGATGAATTCCAATTTATCACTCTTTTCTTTGTTCCTTGTGCTTTGGGGTAATAGTTAAAATCTGAGGTATTTTATTTAAATGTTTATATATAAAATAACTTAATTCTTAGGACCATTCAAGGAGACGGGTGCTGTTGTTGCACCAGTCTATGGATAGGAGACTGAGATGCAGAAAATTTCACTAACATATCAGTGTCACAGCTACCCAGTGCTGTGGGAGTTCAGGCCCTCATGTTTGTCCCCAGCATCTGTGATGTTCACCAACATGCTCCACTCCTTCCTGGATTCGTTAATGAAAAAGTCTTTCCTTTTTTGATTTCTTGTTAGTTTGTTTTCTCATTGGGGACCTCATCCCTTCATTTTCCTTGCAGAGATCAGTGTAGGTTTATTTTAGGTCTCATGTAGGCGGAAACATTTCTATCAGTTTACTTCTTTGTTACTCACTCTCGAGTGATGATTGATGCTAGTTGACCTAATCAATTCATGCTCAAGCCTTTCCTGCTCATCACACTCACTAAAAACAGAGCCATGACTTACAGAATGCTCAAAGAAGAATGTACCTGAGTGATTTTATTTTTCTAACAATCAAACCAATCAAATAAAAACCCCGGTGTTGACACAGATTATAAGCCCTCCAGAATAGGGTCACTGTCTTCCTTGTATTTCATTTGTTTTGTCACAGTGTCTGGATAATGCCTTGCTGTCCAGCAGTTTTGTGAGGATATGGTGCTCGTGAATCATTGTAAGGACAGAATTTTGACAACAGACTGTGTTGTTCATTTCACGAGGGAAAAGATCATATAGAAATACTGCTCAGATATATTTAAAAATTAAACTTGGAATTTTGAAAAGAGTTCAAGAAACCATACAAAGATCTTTTCCACTAATTTTAGGTCTATCTTAGACACATTATGGTTATATAGCAGAGTAACTTATCAACTAGATTTGACAAGAGTTGTGTATTATTGATTATTTGTTTTAGTTGAAATATTCTACCTGGGATAAAGTAATCAATGCCCATAAATGAACATATATGTTTGTATTTCTATGCAACATGGGAGCAGACTTCATATGTTTCTATATAATATATATGACTGTGTGTTTTAATCTGTGTGTCTGTTTTTATAGTTTTTCAGCAATGTTGTAACTTTAGAATTCTTCTAAGATATGCACTACCGATACTACTGCAGTTTGTACTGTGTATCCTGTCTTATGCATGGGATTCCACTGTCCCCTCAGTGAGGAATTTCCTCTCCTATTGAGTTAGTAGCAGATTTAAAGGAACTGTGATATCTAGGCCTTTGCTCTCCATGTGTTTGCTGTGGGCTGTCAATCACGATTTTCCCTTTGAGTTTTCATTGTTCAATTAGAATTTTTGAAAATAACTGTTAATATGTTTCACCGGTCTCCCTAGAAACTTGATGTATTTCTGCTATTCGGTTTTCAATTTATGAAAATTGTAAATGCACACTTGTTTTAAAGTAGTCCCTTTTCACTAGATATTTATTTATCTCTTTATAGTTAAAATAATTTTTTCCCATTGAATGAATCGGTGTGCATGATTTAAAAGATACCTTACTTTATATTTTTCTTATTCTTTCAGGTATATTCATTGTACACAATTTAGAAAATAAGGATAAACACAGTAATAACTTAAAAATGGCCTCTAATATCATCTGGAGGTACAGCTGTAGGGTTTGAAATTGAGAATTACAAGTCCTCTCACGTTGTTCTTCTTTTTCAAGTACGTTTTGGTTACTGAGACCATCGAATTCCCATATGAATTGTAGCAGCAAGTAGTCAGTTTCTGCAGAGGAGCCCGCTGGGATTGTGATGGAGACCACGTTGAATATACGGATCGCTCTTGGGAGCACTGCCATTCCAAGAGCACTTTCTTTTGATAGAGGAATGTGTGTGGAGTGTCTGTCCTGGTATTTAGGTCTTCTTTAATTTTGTTTCAACAATGCATAGAGTTTACAGAGTATTATTTTACTTTTTTTCTTTGCCTTTATACTGAGGACAAGTGTGCAAGGTACCGGGATCAGAAGTGTATTTGAGCCCCGCCACTTGCTGCCAACATGGACGCTGCACTCTTGCTTTGCCCTCTGTAAAATCTTGCATGAAATGAGACGTCGGTAATTCTCTCTTGAATGAATGATTATATGATTGCTGGATGATGCTTGAGAGTCCTTGTGATGATGTCATTTTCCCAGCCTTTCCCCTCTTTTTAACTATGCCGTTTCTCTTCCTTTCCTCCAGCCTGGTTTTCAGCCTGCCTGTGGCATTGATTTTCCCTGTCTGTAAACTCATCCTTTCACTGGTTCATGATAATGTTAAATGGGGACTGCGAAAACTTTCTAGATGACAAGAAAGAGCAAATCGATTGCATGCTAGTATTTTTAGAGTGTGTTATTCTTTTATCGATTGAAATTAAATCAGGCTGACCCCCTGAGCCCTCCCGTGAGCTGTTTTCGCCTTCCTACATGTGATAGTGCTCTTGTTGCTGCATGTGCCCTACCCCCAGTCTCGGTTTTGGAGTAGAGTAAGTCACCATCAGTGGAGCCCTCTCTTTAAAAGTTGAAGAGAACATTTGCCCCTTCTCTCTCATTGGGGACTTGGATGAGATGAGGTACCAAATAAAGAATGGAGCCCCACCTCATTCTGACCCCTGCTCTTTCCGTTGCTTTCTCCAGGGGAAAAGAGCACAATTCAACAATATAAAGATTAATTGTGAGCTAATGAGATAGACAAGACAACCGAATATTTATTAAATATCCTTTCATGTCGGAAACAAATGGATTATACGCACAAAAAGCACACAAAGCACGGTAGTAACTTGATTACAAATGTGGGTCCGAGTTCAAGTCCTGCTCTGGAGTGACCAGTCCTGTGAGATGGAGAACTGGTAGGTCAGCTTAGCCTCTCCTGGACTTGTTTTCTGTCCTGCAGGGATGGGGCTCCCAAGGCATCCCTCCCCCGTAAATGTGCTCAAGGGTGTAAATGACGTGCGTGGGGAGCCCCAGCACAGCTGCTCATTTCTCCTAAGAGCAGGATAGAATGGATTTGCGGAGATGGCTTTATGACCACACCGTGTAGACTCTCAGTGTTCCAAAGGGATACTTTGTGGTTTGGAGATGGGATTCTCACTTCTGTAAATACCCAATGATTGTGTTATAGCGCTCATCTGATTTGAATCTATTCTTTAGAAAGTACATATTGTAGATAATATTTTCCAAGAATGCGTGCTTTTTTCTTTTATTATTTATAGTTCTACCCTCTCATCTCTTGGTGTGACTTTACATGGAATCCTGGAAACAGCCCTAAGCTACTTGCCTCTTCACACTTCTCTGTGGTGGTTTTCTTACCTGACTAGAAGAGGATTTTATATAGGAAATTTTCTTTGTTCCCCTTTTCTTGAAGTCTCTCTGTCTGTCTGCCCATCTCTCACCTGTCCATCTGTCCATTTCTCTACCCACTCATTCTTCTGACTTGTTCCAAGTAGCACTTCAGGCAGCTTAAAGAAGAACAGATGCCAAATAAACAGGTGAGAAAATGGGGCCAAGTTCAGACAGTGAGGTTAGGAGGCAAGCCTGTGTGAGGGTTGCAGGCGTGAGATACACGCCTCTGCCCTGTGCCTTATAAGATGGACATCAAGAGTGTGCACGAGGCTCCCAGCAGACACAGGGAAACAGGGTTTGTGGGAGATGCTCGCTGGCTGTGAAATAAATAAGTGGCTAAGGAGAAGCCCAACCTTTCCAGCTACTAAGGCTTAGGAGAATATTTTGATTGTCTTCCAGAATCAGAGTATTTCATCTTTTATTTGTCAGAGTTCTACATATAGTTGGTTACATTCTATACCTGGAAATTTCTCCCAAACTCCTTCCTACGTGAGTCCCATGGCTCGGGAATGGGGCGGTTCTGCTCATTGACTGTGTTTGGACAGAAAAAGAAAATGACAGCCTCCAAGGAGCCTGGGATTTGTCATTTATGTTTTGTCAGTGCTGTAGATTTCAGAGAATGCTTTCACAGTTTCTCTCCATCTGAGGCAGCAGCGTGCTCTCTTAACAGCATTAGGAGCTCAGTGCCACGGGATGGTGGGGGCTGACTGCACTGCCGTCAAGACATCTAAGGTAGTCACTACAGGCGTGGTGCTTTTACATATGCATTTCATATTCTTTAATAGAAGGTTTCAACAGGAAGTTAATTAACTGAGTTAATTAACATTTAATAAATATGATGCTTTGTTGAAAAGACAGTTATAGGCAAAATATAAGCTGTAAAGATTTTAAGAACAGTTTCATTACTGAAATTTCATTAGGGAAGATTCACAGTTTATCTTATTTATGCCTCTCTTTTAAAGTAACAAAGAAACAAGACAGAAAAAGCAGAAGATGATTTCTGTTCTTCCTCTCGGCTTGCAGGTGCCCTCACCTCCAGTGGCATCCATCCAGACACCAGCACTGACACTGGCCGTGCTCAGAACTGCCTCAGCCCTGAAGACACAACTGACAAATAGAAGGGGGCCGCGTCCTGTTACAGCAGGTGATCTCAGTTTGTGGGTCGTTATGTAACTGCGCTGTGTTTATCAGGATCGCCCTTTCTACATTGCGTGACGTTGCTGCGGTGTCTCCTAGTTACTTGTTTCTGTATGTACTCGTGTATTTTCTCCAATGAGTGGTACTACACTTCTTAAAATGTTTTTTTAGATGAAAAATAGTGTATTTAATATAATAAGTCTGAGAAAAGGGACAAAATGGACTATCCTGGTCCCACAATTCAGAGATAATAATTAACACTTTAACATCTATTTTCTGTTCTTTTCGTCAGTGTGTATCAATTATCTCATAAAAACCAGCGAACACGCTGGGCCTCTTTACTGTGTGGAGACTTCCATTTTCCATTTGGCTTTTTATGTGTTTTTCTACAATATTCTAACTCCCCTGGCATGATTTTTAATGACCAGTATAGCATTCTGTCTTGTGGAGACATCGTCCATTTTACTTCGGACTTAAATTAACCTTTAAATTCCAAGTATACTTTACTGAAATACCAAAAAGAGAACTGTGGTGGTACCGATAGACCCCTATATTACTTCCCCTTATTTCCTGAGGGTAAAAGCTGTTGACAATGTGGTATATATATTTCATGAAATTTATGCCTATGACATATATATATATATATATATATATATATACACATACATACATAGATACATACATGAATCTGAGAAATCCATGTATATGTGTGTGCATATATGCTTTATTGAAAAATAAGGTCATACTATATGTTTTCTGCAGCTCGCTTTATTCACTCAGGTGTATATCATAGACATCCTCCCAATCCAGACTCACCCGGTCCTTTCAGATAGAGTGGAGGGGTCCCCTGATGTGCAGGTGTGGTCTCCTGTGCAAGGACACATTTGGTGGGAGATTGCTGTGGACAAGACCCAGGACCACGCTGAAACTCCGGCCCCCTGAGACACCACAGCTCGCTGTGATTTACTGCATAATTTTCTTGATGGTGGACACTTAAATTTTCTCCATTTTCCACTGTCAAAAAGATGTTTGACTGGCATGCTTCTTCTGCAAATATTCCTGTGATCTCATATGAGTATTCCTCTAGTTAAGGCTTCTGGAAATTTAGTCCCTGGATGTGACATTTACATTCATCACAGGCTCTTTTCAAGTGACTCTAGAAATTCCTTCTCCAGTGGGGAATGAAAAGATGTAGAATAACTTATGTAACCAATTCTATATCGCTGGATATGATTTCAGTTCATGTTTTCTTCCCACCATTGTAAACAGTGCTGTGAAAATATCCTGATGACTACATCTTTTTGAACTAAATTTTTCTAAATTAAACGATTCCTAGAAGTGGAGTTGAGTCTGTGTGTACACACGTTTTTCAGAGTTTACATATGCATTGACATGTCGTCCTCCAAACACGTCGCTCACAGTTTGTTCTCTCACAGATGGACACTAGCTAGAATATCTTTTAAAAATATTTGCCAATATGATGAGCAAAAGTGCTTTTTCATTGTTTTAGTTTGCATTTGATGACCAGTGAGGTATTCAGCGTTTTTCACTTATTAGCCATCTGACTTTTAAAAAGTGAATGATCCCTTATGTCCTTTGCACACATTTAAGTGAGGGAGCTTCTTGCTGCTTTGTGACAGCTCTTTGTATGTTATGAACAGTAACCCCTTGACTTTATCAACATGTATCACACAGCTTTTACTTGTCATTTCTTGCCTTTCATTTTGTTCAGTAGGTTTACTTTTGTTGTGGCCCAAAGTATACTTAAGTTAGTAAATGTCTTCTTTTTGGGTTTTATTTTTGGTATTATTCTTAGAAATACTTTCTTATAACGGTACAAATCTCTTCTGTAGGTTTTGTAACCTCTAATTTGGAGATGATAATAGTGCTTGTTACAGTGAAAGGAAGTTGAATTAATGTGAGCAAAGAGTTGTATTCGTTGTTATTAGTACTTTCTAATATTCACATCACTTTCTATAATTTTTCTTGTGGTCATTATGACTGGAATAGAATTTGTTCTTTCCAGGTGATTCTCTGCCCCAGGAGAATTATTGAATTCATACTTTTCTCTTTGATTTGAAATCCCACGTGTACAAAATACTTATGTACACTAGAGTCTATTTTTGAGCTCATGGTTTATTTCTGTCAAACTTACTTTCTTACTCCAGCGCCATATCTTACAAAATGTAAAAATTTATTTAATATCTGACAGTGCAATTTTTTTTCGATTCTTTTCTTCCATCCCAAATTTTCTTGGCTAGTATTATGACTTAATTATTCCTGAAGAATTCTAAAATACTTTGTTCAAGTTAAAAAAAAAAACAGAAAAGTGTTTTCATAGGATTTTTAAAAAAGTTTTGAATTATCTTTAGAAGAAATTTGATCTTTACAAAACTGCTTTCCTCCATGCAATATGCTGATGTCTCTACATTCACATCTCTTACTTTACCCCTAAGTACAGTCCTGTAGTTTCTCCATGTAGAACATGGGCATTATTTTTGAGTTTATTCCTGATAATTGTTTATGTTTTAGTTAATTTTCTAAGTGAGAGCTTTTTGCTATTATATTTTTTAAGCTGTAAAAACTGACACCTAGGAAGGCAGATTCGGTTTGTAAATACTCACTTTGTAACTTGTCATTTAAAATTGTAAGTATTAAATACTTGTTGCAGAATCCTTTCTTTTCTGTTTTTCAAAATTTGTATCCAAGATTATCTAAATGGTCACAGCTAAGTAGTATAGGTGGGGAGACAGAAGGAGAGAGGTATTGTGGCTCATGTGCAAATTGTGAGCAGTTTCATGGCTGCTTTTAGGCTTGAGAAGCCACATAAGAGCCCAGTTAAGACCAGGGATGGCTTTGTATGTACTTGAAAGCCAGCTTTCCTGCCTTTATGGTGAAGCCTGGTGGGCGTGGCAGGTAGATGAACAAGGTCCAATGGAGGTTATTGGCTGCACAGAGCACTGTGTCTGTGAGAACTGGAGACCATCGCCATGGCAAATGCTTGGTGTCAGGAACACTGCAGGGGAGCTGGGGAGCCTGTGTGTTAAGGATTTTCCAGCCCTGGGAGTGAGAAGAGCAGACTCTGCATTCAGATCTGAGTTTGAATTCATCCTCTCTTGTTTACTGGTCCTCTGACTTTTGTCAAGTTATATACACTCTTTCAACCCCTGTTTTCTTGTCTCTCAAAACAGGATAATTATGGCCTGCTGCTAGAGTGTTTGATCTGGGTAAATGATTTGTGTCTATAAGATGCCACGTACTGTCACAAGTTCAGTGAGAAATGGGCTATTGCCTCTTCTTCTGCAACTCAGTGCTCGACAAGTCATCGGAGGAAAGCCAGTCCCTAATTTGTGTGTGATATAAGTAGGAACAAAATTAATGTCTTGTCTTTCACTAGCAGTATTCTTACTCCTTTGCTTCATTTACTTCTTTTCTTCTTTCCTTACCCCTTTCCCCCCTCCACCGAAAGAACCTGAGACTCTCTCAGAACAATAGATTCCAATTACTTTTAAGGTTGTCTCATTCTCATGAAATAACAGTAACATAAAAAAAACTGTACACATCCCAGAATTCATTGTATTTGATTTAGACACACACGCGTGCACACGCACACACACACACACACACACACACAATCAGGCTACCTCCCACTTACTGAGGGGGAAGAACCACTTATTCTGAGTTTTCATTCACTGACCGTGAGAGCAAAGTGTCTTACGCAGACTTTCACCTGGCTTCGTGCATGGTGTTTTTAGTTGAATTTCTGCTTTGTGGCCATAGAATTATTCTCCTAATAGAAGAGAGGAAGTGGAGACATAGACATTCTCCTGAGATATTGGTGTCATCATATTTGAGTTGGGAAGGACTTAAGACAGCAGAGAGTCATAACTGTTTATGGGTGTGAATCCATGATAGTGTAACTTGGACAAGAACCTGGATCTTCTGCCATCGTGTCCACGCGGGTGAAGAGGTAACTTGTTGGGGGATGGCAGGGATCCTTCTTGCTTGATTTCCAGGGTCTTGCTAGTTTTCATTGCTCACCTGCCTTTACTTTAGGTCCATGTGGCCTCTCATGGGAAGGTCACTCTGTCCTGATAAATAGAGTTACTTATCAGAAAAAGCTCTGGACCCACTCGTATTTCCCAGTTTTTTCTGCTGACCTGCTGACACTTTATATAAATGAGATATAAGAAACTACTTGATATAAAATCCTTTGTGTTATCGTTAGCCCTCGAGTTCCATAGGAATGGGGTCCTGTCCCAGGCTGTCTAAGACTAGATCTGAACAAAGATAGGGTGATAGGCTGTGCTGCTGGACCCTCCACAATCAAATGTGATTTCCACCTTAGTTTTTAGAATCAGGCAGATGAGCTCAAAACTTGCCTTTACCAGTTATTAGCTTAGTGAACTTGGGGAAGAAACTACTTTTGTGTGTACAATTTTCTTTGTCTGTAACTAAGCTCAGTATTTATTTTAAGGTTTTTGTTTTAGAATTGAATGAGCTAATTCCCTCATTTATACCTAAAATACTGATCGCGTGGTTCTATGATGGTGCCTTGGTTGTTGATTACTAAGGCACTCGGCGTTGAGAAAGGGGGTGGGTGACCACTGGATTCTAAAGCTTATATTCCAGGATATGCTTGTAAAAGACTGGATGTGCAGTGGATTTTTAGTAAATATCCATTCCTTTCCTAATCTGCATTGATTGTGTATATATCTTTATAATAATATATGAACATTTTTAATGCAATTTAAATCTTTCTGTAGTATTTAAAATATATAGCTGTAACAAAAATACGTGAAATTAAAGGATTTCACTTTTATTTTGTTTTCAATAAGCAAAACAAAATAAAATAGAAAAGAAAAAGTGTTTTGAAGGAGCAGAAATAACTTTATTTCTGTAGAATCAGTTCCCTATGATAGGTTTTTTGGTTGTGTTGTTAAACAGCATATAAAATTGATAGGTTGTGACATACTGGAAATGAGGAAACAGTGGAGACATACTGCCACCAATGCAGTCATTTTATTACCAAGTCCAAACTCGTTCCGCTTGCTGCATAACAGGCCAATAAATCAGGAGATGAAGTGTTGGAGCAAAGAAAAGTGACTTTATTTGAAAAGCTGGCAGACTCAGAGGATGGCATACTGATATCCTGGAGAACCCTCTTCCCCAAGTCAGAATTCAGTCTCCTTTTATACTAAAAAGGCGTGGGGGTGTGGTTGGTTGTTGCAAACTTTTTGCTGTATGAATTGTTTTTCTTTGGAATCCTTTGTTCTTGCAGCCGTCCATGTAGGTCAAATCATGGTGCCTCTGTAAAACCTCCAAAAGAAATCAAAGTTTATTCTCTATTTTGCAACGTGCCATCTCTACATAAGTGCAGAAGAACTAACATCCTTAAAGATCAAAGCCCGGAGAATAGTCTGTCCTGGATATTTCAGTCTAAAGGCAACTTTCTTTTATAAAAGGTGCAGAGCTAGCAAGTCTGAGCCTAGAAAACAGGGCACAGGTTAAAAGCCAAAGGAACACATCTAATATGGAGTCAAACTTGTTCTTTTCTATTACAATTTTTTTCCATCTGATAAATAATTTTATTAATAAATATGGGCAATTTTTTTTTTATTTTTGCTTCTTAATAACAGATAAGTGGTCCAAATACATTTTTGTGATCAGGAATGCTGTGCATGCCTTGGGGTCACAGCAAACTCTTATTGGGAGTGGTCGGCCCTTCAACATGCCTGATGCCCTGTGAGTGTTGGTGAGGGTCCCCCTAAACAGGGGCTGTCTTCAGGAACCAGCATATGGGCATTGACCTCTGGAGACCTCTTTTTCAGGTGCGGGAAAATTTTTCAGGTACTGTGATTGAAAAATTATTCCAGCTGGGGATAATTAGGGAATAAAGGAAGAGAAAAAGGGCTTGGAGTAGAGTAGAAGAGAAGGAGAGAAGATCATGGAGCCTGGGGGCTTGGCAGCAGGGCCTCCGGAGAGAGAGAAGCAGGGGTGTGGAGGGGCCCGGTTCCAGAACCATCTCCTGCACCTGTCCCCGCGCCCAAGACACGCAGCCTTTAATTACCCAGGACTCTCTCGTGTCTGAACGTCACCCTGGTCAGAACCTTGAGAATCGAAATTAAGGGGTGGGCAGCACTAACCTAGGGGGTCACAGAGGACTTTGGTCAAGTGCACAGTGCCTTTTCTGGTCATGTGTCTTCACTTGCCCTTTATCTTTGGATCTGAGGAACAGGAGCAAGGAACTCAGAGAGAGATCCAGGAAGACATCTGACTGTGTTAGGGAGGACATTCACAGTGACACGGGGAGCAAGGACACTTGCAGCAAACTAAAATGACTTCACAACTATTGCATCAGAGCTGCAGGTGTGAGAGAGCCTAAGCCTGTCTCAGAGTGCAGGGGACAAGCGGAAAGGAATGGTAAAATTTCCACTGACAATTGAAATTTTGTTAAATAGCCTGATACTGTTAATTGTATCACTTGAATATATGCAGGTGTATTTCTGTGAGCATTTATAGGTTCACACAACCCCATCAGCTCCTCTTGCCCCCATCGGGGATGGGCTTTCTCAAGCACAGTGCCCCTCCTGCTTGGGTGGGCCACTCTGTGGGTCCTTGCCTGGGGCAGGGCTGCTTCAGGGCACTGAGTCCCTGAGGCATAGCCTGTGAGACACGACAGGAACATCTCTACTCTTGACTGAGGGCCTCCTTTTACCCCTGCAGTGTTAGAATGCCGATGACTCAGTTAGAAAGATCCTTCAAAGCTGTCCGTGTCCTTGCCATCCAGAAGCGGAGCCTGGAAGCTTCCAAATTTCTCCAGAATGCGATCTATATTCACCTTCAGCAGGTGAGTGTGTGCCCACTTAAAAGTGCAGGAATTACTGAAGTTTTTCTGAAACTTACTCACCATTATTCCATCTGTTTTTTCTGTGCTAGGATTCAGTATGGTCTGCTAAAAATTCTGGAGTCAGATCTTGAAACCCTGATGAAGAGGATTATTTATTTTATTTCTTTATATGATAACATTTTCTTTGAAAATTCAGAGTTTTCAGTTCTTTGAGGAATTTTTTTGGGTGTTGTACAATCAACTTTGCTCTTACCATCTTTGTGACCTGTTGATATATGCCTCTCATCTGGCTTCTGTCACTTGTGAGGCAGTTCCATTTGTGACCCTGTGCAGGATGTTCATGTTATAAAACATAAAGTCTGTAAAAGTACAGTCCCTTTTACTTCAAAGACATTCCACAATTAGTATTTAAATTTGGGTGTGGTTTTTAGAAGACAGTATGATTAGAACATGTAATTGCAGGTTGCTAGTGCAAAATCCCCAAATCAATAGTCTAGCTCAACATCTAAAATCTTTCTAATCTACCTTGGATTTGTATGGATAAGTGAAGCAGTTTGCTAAGAACACAAGACCAGGTTTAGATACAGGCTGGTGTTTCTCAGCAGGTCCTCCCAAGCTGAAGTTCTGCCATAGGGTGGGGCCGAGTGGAGAGGGCGGGTCCTGCCCTCCCTGAGCTGAGAGTTTCATGGCAAAGACATTCATCAGGTGAAGAACTGGGAGATTATTCTAAGAAGAGTGGGTTTGAAAAGAGTCCTATAAGCATGGGACTGACACAGTCCAATTTGTCTCAAGTAGGGGAGAGTGTCTTTGGGGCCACTTGTGAGACTTGTGAGTCCAGGTGGTCAGTGTTGGTGGCTTCTACTTGAGCTGTGTGAGGGTCAGTGTGTAAAATTGAAAAGTTTGAAGGCATATTTAGATGGTAAAAAGGAAAGGATGAATGCTGTCTGTGAAGGTAGGATGCAGTAAGGCCCAGGTTTCTGGGTGGATTAATGAGATGGTCCTGCTGTTCTCTTAGGAGGGAAACATGCAGAGGGAGTTCTGGGGGAAAACTGATGAGTTCAGCTGTGGGTAAATTGAAAGACTGTTAGATGTGTGTTCTGAGAGCTCAGGTGAGAGCCAGTAGTGAGTAGGGGGGGAGAGAGACTTTCAAATCCTTTTGTCTTGTGAACATACAAATAAGTATGAGTAATGACACACTTAACACCTCAGTATTCTGTTTTTAAAACCCAGTAACATTTTGTTATATTGAGGGCAGAGGTTCTTAATGTTTTTAATAGAAATAAAACAAATAGAAACAAAATAGTGGAGTTAATCAACATCTTAGAGTTGATCTGTGTCCTTGTATGTATTTTGATACCACATCTGTTTATTAGCATAATCTACAAAAGCTTGTTTAGCATAAGAGTTAAAAAGAGGGACGGGGCACACAATGTTGGGGTTTGAGGCTGATGTTCTTGAGCAAATTATGTAGCCTCTTTGTGCCTTAGTTGCATCTTCTGTGACTGCACCCGGGGCCCTCATCACAGATGATTTCCTAGACTAGATGTTGGGAGGGAGGCTGCTGAAGGGAGTAAGAAGTGGCAACTGCTAGGGATACTGAAGAGAGGAAAAAAAAACTGATTAAAGCCGGGAAACTGAGTACAAATACACTCAAATTGAAAGAATCCCGCAGTGTTTTGAGCCACTTAGCGTAAGGGAAACAAAATCACGTGGACCCAATTCTCTTGAGCATATGAGTATTGTGGGTGAGAGGGTGTCATCAGAAAAGGGTTGAGAAGAGGCCTTTTGGAATCCCTTGACGTTTCCAGTAAGGATGGGGCGCAGAAGTGAAAACCCCCTGCTTCACAGTGGAAGCTGCTGTTTTGTGTGAAACTGACCAAAGTTTGGAAGCCAGTCATCAGCGTTGCTGGCAAATGAAGGGACTTCTGGATTAGGTGGGGCACTTGCTGTGACTTCCAGGTGACCTGCTGGCTGGGGGCTGTGAGGCGGGCAGTAGGTTTGCAGGGTGACCCAGGCATAATCCCTGGCTCTGAGGCTGCTGGTCTGACTAGCAGACCTGGGCACCCGCAGTCCTAATGGGGCAGATTTGGATGTGGCCTGGGACACTTGCCGTGCTGAGGGTGAGAGGAGTGCTCCCCTGTGTGGGTGTTCCTGCGGAGAGTGGAAACGTCCTCCTGCAGGGGAGGAAGACCCTCTGAGCAGGGGGCCAGAAGCATAGGCAAGACCAGCCTGAACACAGAGGTTTTGGGGAGTCGGAAGTCATACAGTGGCCCGAGCAGCCTTGTTACTGAGAGACTGGAGGAAAAAGATGCTGAAAAGTCAGGCTAGGGTCCGACACTGTGGTGGGTTATGAGTGACAAGAAAGGACTGGTCAGGCAGGCACAAGAGAATTCTGTGGGTGTCCCAGCTGGTGCGTCCTGCCGGAGGGAGGAGCAGAGATATAGACTTTGCCACTTATTAGCTGTGTGACTTTGAGCAATATCACTGAACCTCTTTCTACATATATCTTGATCTGTAAAGAGACAATGTGACAAGCTCGTGTCATCAGAAGGCTTAGTTTAGCTCTGATCCTCTTTGTCCCGTTCTGTCAGTGTTGCCCTGCAAGTTTCTGCAGCGGCTGCTCTTACCCTGAGATGGGAGGGCATAGAGGGACATTGTAGTACACGAGGACAGGAAGGGGTTGCTTTAAAAGCAGACATGCAGCCTCCTGCAGTTGCAGACCTGCAGGCAGTTTGGTTGACAGTAGTGGAGAGGACTTGGGAGGCCTTAGCATCGTCTTAAAACCTGTTTTCCCTTGGAGACCGGATGTGACTTTGCAGATTAAAGTTGAAGATTTGGGCTTCTGTCAAAGCTGTTTTCAGAGATGGGTATATAAGTTACATATGGTATAAAATAAATGTTTTATTTAATGTGTGGGACTTTGCAGCTGTTGGGAACAGCTCTGTTGGCCTGGTCTCCAAGGAGGACAGTAGAGGTCAGCAGAGCGTGCAGGAGGGCAGGCAGACCATCTTACTTCTGCAGGCGGTTCTTCAGAGCAAGGCACTCTGTTGAGTTGACTCTTCTCTAAGTTTGGTCTGAGCAGACAGTAAAGTAATGAGTTCTGGTGGGATTGTATAATGACAGGAAGAAAGGGGAACCCGTAGTTTTTCTGGGCTAGAACACGCTTTTGGTTCCTGATTCAGTGTGTTCCATTACAGAATTGATGAGTTGTGTCTCTTCTAGGACTTGCTTTAAATAAACGCCCAGCCTAAAAGTGAAGAGTTATGTTTTATTTGGAGGGAGGACCCGAGCCGAGATGAAAGCCTCTCAGATCACTCTGAGGGACTTCTCCCAAGAGGTAGGGAAGGAGCTGGTTATATAGGAGCTTTACAACAAACACCAGGTAATTGGGACAATAAAAGTTTTCTTGTTATCTAAAGAAATCCAGGTATCTCAAGTTCAAGAATTAAGTGCTTTTCTATGTATGGGAATAAGGAAACATTTTGGTCATTGAATTCATTTCTTTGACAAGCACCTAGCTACCTAGGGCCAGTTTCCTGTCGTTTCTTATTCTGAGTCCGCTCAGAGGGCACCACTGTGAGTGGCTGTGAGGCTGGGCTGCAGGCATGTACTCGCTGGGGGTGGCAATAGCCGCTGATGTCTTGGTTTCAGTATTCTTTGTTTACTGACATGGTTGCATTATTTTCATTCACATTGTAGTATTTTCATTCACAGTGCTCCGACTTGGTCCTAAATTCGACCAACATTTTGAGAGACATTTCATGACCAATTTTGTCCCACGGTGCTAGGATGGCTCATACCTAGTTCAGCTGAAGAAATTTCTGAGCTGCCATTCAAGGTGTTAGGTTTTTTTATCAGGATCTGTTGATACTAAAAGTTCTCAGGATCGCCTGTCTTACTAGTTTATTATGATCCAAAAAATGTTTGCCCTTCGTTGCTCATTTCTATACCTAGAATCACACTATTACAATTATTTTATACAGGGTTATAAATTTTATCTAATTCTTCAAGATGTTTAGCCATCATCAATCTTGTAGACCTAGTTACACATTGGGAAATGTAACAGACAACAATTTTATAAAATAGACAGGATATAAGTAATAAAGCTAGTAACATTAATAAAGGCACGAGTAAGAATTTAATAGTCGAGGAGTTACATATTTGGGTTAAAATTTTGCTTGTGTTTCCGATTGAGTTTGAGTGACCTTATGAGAAATTTCTTATTTATGGTCAGGGCCAGAGCAGGTATTAATTGGCCAGGTGAAATCGCCCAACTTGTATGTTCCACAGTTGCCTAAACAGAAATATAATTACCTTTTTAGAATAACATTTCTGAGGGCTATCTAGTTAGAGCCATGGAGTAGGGAAACCCACCAAGGTAACATAGAAGTACTAGACATAGGTAATTTACCATGAACTTAACAATTGGAGTAGTTCATAATCAAAGGTAGGAGAAATTATCAAAGTAATTGGCATACAGTCCTGGTCCGGTGTCTTGGGTCAGCTGTCTAGCTCAGATGTAGTCTTCTTCTCATCCTGACCTGGGTAGCTTTTTCTCCATTTGAGCATTGTTTTAAGGTGAGCAGTGTTCTATAGGCCAGTGCACTGCAGGGGCTGTTTCTGATAGGAAATGAATCCGAAAGTCTGTTTCCTTCAGCTTTGGTGTGTACGGTGTATTTAAGAGTACCTGATAAAGGGTCCTTCTATTCAGGTTGGAGACAGTTCTTTAAGTCATGCCTGTTCCATGATGTATAACCCCCTGGCTGCAGGTCATTGGGCATTGGAACTTTACCCAAGGATAGATTACTGAGCATCAGAAACAAACCTAGAGTATCCTTTTCATAATTCAATTAAACAGAGCAATGTGACATAACAGCAAGGAATGATCTGGAATGTGTCTTATTAAATATAGACCTCAATTAACAAAACTAGAATTTAATATCCACTAAAATATAATCTTTTTTCTCTCTAAAATTACCCTAATATTTCTCAAATACAGCCAAATGAAGACAATTTGTTTACAAGTCTGATTATTTGATCATATAGGCTTTTTTAAATTGGCTGTGTTGGAACTTTTAATAACGAGTCTCAGGGTAGAATGTTAATAAGCTTTTCTAAGGCCAGGAAAGCAACATCAAGGGCTTGTCATGGGTTTCTGCCTTACAGATTTAGGTAAATTCTTTTCTCTTTAAAATCCCTAAAATATTTTGGGATTCCTATATCTGTTAGGAGATGAACTTCCTCGTTTTTCTGATAGAGCCACTGGGGACCTAAGAGATTTTAGTCTCTTGAGGGATCAGATAGAGGGAAAAGATAACACTTCCAAATCAGATTACATAGGTATAATTCATCAAATTGCTGTGAATCATAACTTGCTTAAGGAGAAGAGTTTATTTATGTCTGGGAAACAGGTTAAAAGCCAGTAGTGTTTCAGACAAAATCAAAAATTATAACCATACTCACCAGATGTAACTAATTCTTCAAATCAGTTTTCATTAGACCTTTAAAATTTCTTACCCAGTTTAGTTCAGTGCTACAGTTTGAAATTTATTAGAAACCAGTAAATCTCCTTGAAGAGAAAGCACTTTGCAAAATCACCAGAAGGAAACAATTAACTGTCTATAAATGACAAAATATTTAAAAGCATGGTTCAACACCATTACACTAAAATCAATAAATTAACCTGCATACTATAACCAGAAATATGACTGGTAACATTTTAGATATGCCATAATTTTAGGGAGTCCATATAATATGTAGAATATCTATGTTAATAATGTTTTCTCATACAATATAACCTTTGAAGATTTATTATTCATTTGACAATACCATGTATTTAACATGCCAAATGAAATTTACTAGTTTTAAATCTCTTTTTGGGATGTTTCAGGGGCACGCTGTAGCATCCCAAACTTAACTGGAGATTAAAAGAACTTTAATTAGAACTTGATATTTGGGGAGCTTATTAAAATATTTCAAAAAGCTTGGTCAGATAAACATATAGATCACTGTAAAGTAGTACTTATTCATTAAGAAAGTATGTCAAAGGTAAAGGCAGAACAGATCAGGTAAGTGGTATAATATGCTTTACATTTTGTTACTGAAAGTGAATGAACATTTTAAAAAAATTTTGTCCTCTTAACAGAGAGAAAACCAAATCTAGTCTTGTACCAGCTTAAGTCGAAGATTCATTTACTTTGCCCAAGTTGATTCTAAACTTAGCCAATTCCGACTACGTACAAAACTCTTTCCTTAGGGTTCCTCTTCCACATGCCTTCCACAGCTTTCTATAGTCATATTAGTGTGTCCCTTATTTTCTGTTCTATTCAGAAGTGACCAGCTTCAGGAGAAAGTCACTATTTTTCATTAACAAAATATAATTTCATTCTTATATCTTCCTTTACACATTTATCTTACTTTCCTAGGATACTGAGATCATTCCCTTAATAATAGAGACTACTTCAGGGTGGCACCAACCATGTATTAATATTTCTAAACACCTTTATTTCTCTGTAAGAGGAAGTTAAATCTTAATTAATTCATGTTTCAATCTTATTTTATCCAAAAATAGCATAGCTATTTAATAAAATCCTATCATTTAACTTAAAGTAGCACAAATCTAGAATTTAAAGATACCAAACATTTGGAGATTATCTTAAGCATACATTTTAAAAATATATTTTAAAAATTTACCCTAAGCTCTCATCTCATTTGTATTTAATTTACTTAAAATTTTACCACACCACATTACTATAATATTTTTTGACAAATCTGCACCAGATATAACAGGATCTTATTTGATTTTCATTAAACCTAGATACAGTAAATGTAGTATACTTAATATTGATGACTTTAAAGATGTCTATATTAATTATAACATACTTAAACTAAACAATATCAAATATTATCTTAATATTGAATATTTTCCAGTTCACGTGAAGCTGAAATTCAATTTGGTCAGTTTTTATTTTAAAATACTTAATTTGTAAGCTCTTATTTTTTATGCCAATTAAGCAGAGCTCTTTGACTATCATTTTTTTTTTTTTTAGCTGTAGAAATATCTCACATCTATAATGTGTACGCAGGCTTATAAACAGACAAAAGCTGGAGATTTCATAGCTTCACTTTAAAACTTACTTATGAGATAAGTATAATAATAGTTGGAGTAAACTGAATTTGCTTGCTCAAATCACTAAGGCTTACTGTTTATGAAAGAGACATTTAAGATTTCTTGACAAATTCTTAAGGATCCGTCAGAGTTCTGAGTTCTAAAATGCCAAAAATTTCTTTGTTCTAAAGTTTTATCTCCTTGAGCTAATTAGGCTCAGTCCTAGGTCACTGTTTGCTGTATTTATATTTCTGATCTGCTAGACAAAGACACACGCTTCCAGTTCCCCAAAGAACTGCTCTGTCAAAGGATTCTTGAGAATCCCAATTTATTTGCGTGGCCACCATATGTACACAATACTTCTACCTTTTGTATGGCAGAGTCCAAGATTTCCTTTAAAAAAAAAGGAAACATATATATACATACATACACAAACATAAAATACCCAGAAAAAGATAAAACGTTTACATTTCAAGGACATAGGAAGAGAAATCCAAGTTCCCCCTAAAGGGGATTTTGTTTTATGAGTTCAGAATTCCAGAAAATGTTTTTAACAGGCCTGGATAGTTACTTTCAGAGTGAGTTTTTATTTTCTAATTCCCACTTAATTTTGTTAGTTTTGTACGTATATAAACCTGGCTGTGGAATTAGTTGGAGGCTCGCAATCTGTGATTACTTTTTCTTTTCTTTCCTTTTCTGTTTTTTTTTTCTTTTTTTGAAAGTTCTATTCACCATTCTAAGGTCGGGTTCTCAAAATAAAATTGCTAATAAGTTTTCCTGTAGGGACAACTCTATGGCATTAAGTATTTGCCTCTATCACTCCTGCAAGTTTCTCTGTCAGCGGAGAAAGCTGTTACCAGCCAGGAGGAGGTTCCCATTTTTCGAGTTGAAAGGTTCCTCATAAGAACTTTAATTTTATCCCAAAAAATTCAATGGAGGTAATCAAATTGAGGAAAACATTAGACCAGCCTCTTACCTAAGAACTCAGTCCTGAACCCAGTGTGTTTCAACTTGGACCCACTCGGGACTTCTCCACTGGGTGAGTATTTTCCTGGTATGTTTCCACCAGTCCCACCTCAGAGGTTTCCTCAAGGTGGGTGTTTCCCGTTACCTTTCAACCAGGCCCTACCCAGCATGTCTCCACTGGGTGGGTTATTCCCTTCAGTATTTTTCAACTGGAGGGCCAGTTACCTGGATACACCACCAAATAAATCTCAGGATCATCAACCAATATGGGAGATCCTAGAACCATGAGAAACTCACCCAAATTCATCTGGACTCCTTGAGGAGGAGGACGGGCACAAAGGACCACTGCTGCTACCAAGGCTCTGGTTCCTCGGAGAGTTCAGTTGGAGAGAAGTCTGCTCTGGGTCCCTTCATGGTGTCCAAAACTGTTGACTGAAATACATGGGCATCCTAAAAGTTAAGAGTTATGTTTTACTTGGCAGGAGGACTCGAGCAAGGATGACAGTCTCCCAGATCGCACTGAGGGACTGCTCTGAAGAGGTTGAGGAGGAGCTACGATATATAGGAGATTTACAACAAAGACCAGGTTGTTGGAACAACAAAAGTTTGCTTGTTATCTAAAGAAAGCCAGGTGTCTCAAGTTCAAGAATTTAGTGCTTCTCTATGTATGGGAGGAAGCAAATATTTGGACTCACTGAATTCATTCTTTAGACAAGCACCTAGCTATCTAGGGCAAGTATCCTGTCCTTTCTTATTCTGAGTCTGCTCAGAGGGCGCTGTTATGAGTGGCTGCAGAGGCTGGGCTGCAGGCCTTTCCTTTCTGGGGTGTGTTGGCAGCCACTGATGTCTTGGTTTCAGCATTCTTTGTTTACTGAAATGGTTGCAGTGTTTTCATTCACATTGTACTATTTTCTTTCACAGACTGATTATGGATAATCTGCAAACTTGGAAAGCAACCGAGATGGAATTACTGCAGGTACATTCTACTTTAATAAGCCGTGTGCAAACATAAACATGGAGGAATCATACAAAAGGATTTGTTGGTGTAGGGAAGGGTTTCTGCACATTACAGGCGAAGGCAAGGCAGAATTCCTCTCCTTTGTATGCAGGGACGTGAGTCCACCATTCTTTTCTGTAGTGGTTTCTGAGAACAATTTATGGTAATTAACCAACATTGACAAACGGTGGAACACAATGCATTTAAGAGCTGGCCAGCTGCAGATTGTTTATTGGAAGGTGGATTTCATAGGCAAGTGGTCAGGTGGATGGGAGAGAGAGAGATCCCAGGCCTGGGCCCAGATTCAGGTTTAAATCGCCATTTCCTCACCATAGAGCCTTGGACTAGAATGTAACCTCTCTTAACCTGTTGGTGAATCTGTGAAATGGGCATGATAATATTCCTTTGTTCCTGGGATTGTTGTAAGTTGTAAAGAGTATTATAGCACACATGAAGCACTTAACACACTGGCAATTAGCAGTGTTCACTTTGTGCGGCCACCCTGCTTGGCGTGTGTCAGAGCCATAAAGGCAGCATGTGTCTGTTGAGGGCGCACTGGTAGCCCCTTGAAAAGGTTGTGAATTTGGTGATTTCCTTAATCCTTGTAACTCTGTGTGCCATGGGCAAATATTTTCATGGACAGATGAGGAATCTCAGGGTAAAGAAGACTGTGTAATTTGCCCTAACTCAGGCCATAATTTTCGGTGCAGGGGCCTCGGTTCAGCATGGGCCCCTGGGCCTTATACCGCCTTCTTTCAGCACCAGAGCCAGATGTTGGCTCGGCTGTCATCCAGCCCAGAATACCCAGCAGGCAGCAAGACACACCTGGCCCTGTGCTGCTTGAGCAAAAACTCCGGAGGGGAGGCAGTTACAAAAGGTATAATAATAAAAACAGGCGATTGCAAAATGTGATCAGCTCTGAGAAGGAAAGGAACACGTCTCGCGGTGCAGAGATGGGAGCTTTCCCGTGGGGGCTGCTCTGGGGGCGTTCATCTCAGCTAAACAAGCTCTGATGTTGCACCAAGGCAGGAAGGCAGGGCACGTGTGCTCAGGTAGACAGGGCCTCGTTGTTTATACTCATTCCCCATTTAGCGGTAACTGTCACGAGCACTTTCGTAGTAAACAGATGTCGGCCATAATCATCCCACACTTTGCTTGGTAGTTTTTTCCCCCACTTTTGAGATGAGGTAATTGAAGCTGGGGAGTTTGCTGCATGCCCGTGATTAACTTGGAAATACCCCCACTGGTCTTTCAACTTAGACTGGTGTGGCTGTCATGTCCCAGCCCTGTGAATGGCATCGTGTAGCTTCTCCCAAGTGGCCCAAATGACTGACATTGATTTTCTTAATTCATAGGAAATGGTATGTGACAATAGGGAAAAAGGTAGTAAGAAATTGGAAAAATACAAAAAAAACCTATTCTTCCCCAGCTGGGGAAACATGCCCTCTGTCACTCACCCCACTCACTGCCTGGCACCTCCTCCCTGCCAACTCCGTGTTCAGAAGCCACTCTGAGCCTTTGAAGAACATTTTGCCTTGTGACACTGTTGACTAAGACCTGTGACCTCTCTGCCCCTGGTTAACTCTCGCTTCAAAGCCATTTAAATTTTATTCAGGCTCCTCCTCGCAGATGTAAGAGTAGCCTCTTTAAACTTCTTGATGCAGCTCCTTAATGAAGATCTTGTGAAGGAAACCTAGCCAAAACTTGGGGGGTATGCACATAGTGAGTGTAAGCTCAGCACTTTGTGAAGTTCAGAATCAGATGAGTGGGTGACTCAGGAAAGACTTTTTTAAGGTAGCAAGGGGAAAGTGAAAGGACACGGGCTATGTGAGACAGAAACATCTCGATCCCAGCCAGCAAGGCACCAGCATTCAGGATGGTGTGTGGAGAGTGCAGAGTTCTCACAAAGAAAGAATTGGTGGGATCGGAGGGAGGACAGTTAGGTTTTTACTGGGGAAGGAAAACGTGGGCTGAACATTTCCTGGTTGAACAAGAGGAATGTGACATGATGTGCTTGTATTTTGGAGAGAAGGGTTTTGTGGGGTTAGGCCTAGGGAGAACGCTCTCTGGCTGGGGATTCAGCACAACAGAGAAACACAGAGAACTGGGTCAACCACAAGCCCCTGCTGGGGGAGGGGCTGCCCGCCAATTGGAGCCTTTGGTGCTGCTTCTGTCCCTTAGCTGGGGCCTAAGAGCTCCCTTCACAACCCTGTCCTGTTGATACAAGAAAAAACGTGGGGCATGAGAAGGGCTGTGTCCCAGCATTTGGTTGAGCCCCTGGGATGTGCCCCGCCGGATGTGGGTCCTTGGCTTCATGCAGGAAAGTATTCAAAAGCAAGCCAATTTTGAGTAAATGTAGATTTATTCAAAGATATATATTGAAAGGCAAGAGAAACACTACGATGTTTTGGGGTTGTATGCTCAGATTAAAAGTAGGTACTGGGATTTCAAAATTGTAGAATAGATAATCAAGATTATACTGTATAGCTCAGGGAAATTTACACAAAACTTTATGGTAACAGAGAAAAGAATGTGACAATGAGTGTTTATATGTGCACTTAAGACTGAAAAATTGTGCTGAACGCTGGAATTTGACACAGCATTGTAAAATGATTATAAATCAATTAAAAATCTTAAAAAAAAAGAATGTGAGGAAGTTTTCAAGGGATGTTTCTAGATATAAAACCGTTTTTGAGCATTTTTATATTTAATATGAAATGCATTTTTATTTGAAAGTTGATCATAGTTGAACTTAATTTTTTCAAATATGGCAGGATTTTTTTTTTTCAATTTTTTTCTCTCTCTTTTTTTTTCTAGAGTATGAAATCTGTTAGAACTAGGGTAAAGCGTAAACAAAGCCTTGCTGACTTTAAAGTGTCATCTGTTGACTGTAATTCTTACAAAACGTCTGTATTTTGAAATAAAAATCTTTAATGCTAACTGAAAAATAAAAGTAGGTACACACTCCACAGACATAGTGTGGGACTTCTCCAAAGAGGGAGAGAGAGTGGTGACCGCGAGGTGACACTGTGTTGCTTGTTTTCATGGGCTTGGCAGTTTCATATGCTAATAAGTAGAAGGACCAGCCTTAGGGCAAGGGAATGGAATTACCACGAAGTTGGCCATTTCCCACCCTTTGACCTTTTGTGGCTAGCCTTGGGACTGCCATGGTGCCTGGGGCTTGTTATTCACCATGTTACTATTACAGTGGGTGTATAATGATGCTCAAGATCTGCTAGAAATTAAATCTCTTCATCCTGAGCCTCAAGGCCTATTTGGGATTGAGTGCTTCACCATTTTGATGTTAATTGCTGTGGCCTTCCTTGAATGGCTGTGCTCTGCCCCCTTCCATCCTGTCTCACTGTGATGACACAGAGAGAGCAAAGTCCGGGCCCTGCCTGTGCTCCTGCATTTAACATGGGGAGGGGTGGTGTGGGCTGAGGATGACTCTGAGTGGTGAGAAGGATGTTTCACATTTTCCCACGTGGGACATGGGGACCTGTCAGCAGCCACCACAGATTTATCTCACGGGCATTATCGCTTGTGTCACACATCTTTTTCTATTTTTCTTTTTTTTTATGTATTTAATCGAAATTTAATATCAGATTTTTTCGTAAAGAAATTTCTCTTTTCCTTTTCTTTGGGGCTCTTTTTGAGGGGTAGGCAATTAGGTGTATTTATCTGTTAGTGGAGGCCCTGGGGCTTGACCACAGAACCCCTTGCACGCTAAGCATTCGCTCTACCACTGAGCTCTACCACCCACCCCATCATCTTTTTCTTTTTACTTTAGCTGCCAAGAATCTTACAGCTGAATATCTAGTCCATCTTTAACACTTACCCTGATTTCAAGGCATCTATTTTTATGACTTTACCTTCCCCTGGTTTTATTTAAGTATTGAATCTCCATTTTCTCTTCACTCTCACTTTTGTCTTTTTGTTGTTATGGTTGTTAAGCAGTGTTTAAAAAATTGTTTAAATTCTCTTTTAGCAGGAAGCTGAAAGTAAATATATATGTAAGCAAATTTATCATACTTAAATGCTTTTTTACATTCTAAGCTGTTTAGTAGTTGCTTAAAAACCGAATGGAATATTAAATTGATAATATTTTAAAATTATTTTTTAATTTTTTATAAAGGTATAGCTGATTTACAATATGAAATAAGTTTCAGGGTGTTCAATAGATGCACAATTTTTAATATTATGCTCCTTTTATATTTTTTGTAAATTATTGGCTATATTACCTGTGTTGTAAGATACATCCCTGTAGCGTGTTTATGTTATATGTAGCAGTTTGTATAAGAAAGTTAGGTAACGCAGAATCTGGGGCGTGGCTGTGTCTGACCCAGGTTCACGGTCACCCTGCCTGTCAGGGCCCAGGCCCTCACTCCAGTCTGCAGGGCAGCGAGTCGAGGCAGCACTCATTAGTGCTGGTATCAACCTCTGAGTGGCAGTGACAGCAGTGACTGTCTGTGGACGTGCAGAGTGTTGTTCCAGGAGCTTTAAATGCATTTCTGCATTTAATAATTAAAGCCTTCCTGTGAGGAATCGTTTTATGTTTTTAATGAATAATATATTTTATTTTAATTTTGATAGAATTCAAAACTCCGGAAAATTTCTAGGAATAGTACAATAAACACTTAGATGCAGTTTACTTAAAAGGGCACTATTAGCCCTTTTGTGTCTGGCTTATTTTAGCATAAAGTTTCAAGGTTCATCCATGTTGTAACCTGAATCAGTACTTTATTCTTTTGGTTTGATAATATCCTTTTTCTTTTGGTTCATTTTGGTCTATTTAAACATATTTTAATTGAAGTCTAGTCAGTTTATAATGCTGCATCATTTTCTTGTGTACAACACAACACTTCAGTTGTATAGGAAAATTCCTGTATTCATTTTCATATTTTTTTAAACATGTTACTATAAGATATTAAATATATTTTCCTGTGCTATACAGTATAAATTTGCTGTTTATTCTATACATAGTCCGTATCTGCAAATCTTGAACTTCCAATTTACTCCTTCCTATACCATCTCCCCTCTGGTAACCATAGTTTGGTTTCTATGTCTCTGTGTCTGTTTCTGTTCTGTAGATAAGTTTATCTTTTTGTTTCTTTGGCTTTTTTTTTTTTAGATTCCACATGTGGGCGATCTCATACGGTACTTTTCTTTCTCTTTCTGGCTTACTTCACTTAAAATGTCATTCTCTAGGTCCATTCATGTTGCTACAAATGGCATTAATTTATTATTTTTTTATGGATGAATAGTAGTCTAATGCACAAATATACTACAACCTCTTTATCCAGTTATCTGTCAGTGGACATTTAGGTTATTTTGATGTCTTGCTATTGTAAATAGTGCTGCTCTGAACATTGGGGTGTAGGTGTCTTTTTGAATTAGGGTTCCTTCTGGATATATGCCCAGGAGTGGGATTGCTGGGTCATATGGGAGGTCAAGTTTTTGTCTTTTGAGGAATCTCTATACTGTTTTCCACAATGGCTCCACCAAACTGCATTCTCACCACACTGTAGGATCGTTCCCTATTCTCCACAGCCTTTCCAGCATTTATTGTTTGTGAACTTCTGAATGATGGCTATTCTGACTGGTGAGAGTTGATATTTGATTGCAATTTTGGTTTGCATTTCTCTGATAATGATATTGAGCATTTTTTCATGTGCATATTGGCCATTTGTATGTTTTCAATGGAGAAATGTTTGTTTAGGTCTTCTGTCCATTTTTGGATTTAATTGTTTGTTTTTCTTTCTTATCAAAAGTAAAAGCTGTTTATATATTCTGGAAATTAAGCTCTTGTCAGTTTCATTCAATGTAAATATATTCTTCCATTCCATAGGTGGTCTTTTTGTTTTGCTTACTGTTTCCTTTGCTATTCAAAAGCTTGTAAGTTTAATTAGATCCCACTTATGTAAATTTTCTTTTATTTCTATTCCTTGAGTAGAATTCTCTAGGAGAACATTGCTGAGATGTATGTCAGATGATTTGCCTATGTTTTCTTCTAAGAGTTTTATAGTGTCTTGTCTACATGTTTAAGTCTTTAAGCCATTTTGAATTTATTTTAGTGTATGCTGTGAGGGAGTAGTCTAACTTCATTGATTTACATGCTGCTGTCAAGTTTTCCCTACACCATTTGCTGAAGAGGCTATTTTTATTCTATTGTATGTTCTCACCTCCTTTGTCAAAGATTCAAAAACCAAAAGTTTGTGGGACGATTCTTGGTAATTTTGTTTATCCATTCATTGATGGATGGATATTGTTTGTAACTTTTGGCTACTCTGAAAGATACTACTATGAATATTGATGTACAAGTTTTTGTAAGAATAAGTTTTCATTCTTTTGGCTGTAGAGTTGGCCCTCCTTATGTGTAGTTTCCACTTCATGGATCCAGATGGCTGATTGTAAAGAGAATCAAACATCCTTGGGTTATGTTATCCAGGGTGGGGGTTCCTTAAACCATCCCCCCGAGGATTCTAAGGGATGACTCAATATGTAGGAGTGGAATTGCTGAGCCAAATAACTCTAATCTTTTGAGAAAACACCAGACTTCTGCAAAGAAGCTGCACCATTGTTCCTTTCCAATGGCCGCATATAAGGTATCTCTTCCTCCTGAATGACACTTGTTATTGTCCATGTTTGATTATAACCATCCTATTGGGTGTAAAATTAGATCGCATTTTGCTATTGATTTAGCTAGTGATGCTGAGCATCTTTTCATATGCTTATTGGACATTTGTGTATCTATTTAAATCCTTGGTAAATTTAAAAATTGGGTCGATTTTCTTTGTATTGTTCAGTTGTAAGCATTTGTTATATATCCTGGATACTAGTCTCTTATTACATATATGCTTTGTAAAATGTTTTTCCTATTCTGCAGATTGTCTTTTCACTTTAGTTTTCTTAAACATTAAAACAATTTCTTTATAGGGGAGGTAATTAGATGTATTGATTTATTTTATTTTTCTTGCTAAGCACGCACTCTATCGCTTGAGATACCTTCTTCCCCTGTAATTTCACTTTTTTGATGATGTCATTTGAAAGAAAAAAGTTTTAATTTTGATGAAGTCCAGTTTATCTGCCTTTATCTTCTGTCACTTCTGCTCTTGGTATTGTATCTAGGAAGCCAAAACCTATCCTAGGACCACAAAGATTTATAATGTCCCTTCTTTTAGAAAGTTTATAGGTTTAGTTTTTATATTTCTGTCTGTGATACAATTTGAATTAATTTTTATTTGTTATATACAATATGGGGGTCCAGATTCCAGATTCATTCTTTTGCCTGCAGATACCCAGCTGTCCCAGCAGCATTTGTTGAATAGACTCTTCTTTCAATGGAGTGTTGTTGGCACTCTCGTGGAAACCTTACTGTAAATGTAAGTATTTCCCCTCTGGGTTTTTATTGTGTCTCACTGATTTATTTATCCAAACTTATGCCATCACTATACTGACTTGAGTACTATAGCTTTTTAGTAAACTTTAAAATGAATCCTCCAAATTTGTTCTACTTTTTCAAGATTGTTTTGGCTGACCCCGGTCCCTTGCACTTCCATATGAATTTTGGTATCAGTTTTTCAATTTTTGCAAAGAAGTCAGCTGGAATTTTGATAGGGATTCCACTGAATATGTAGATCACTTTGGGGAGTCTTAACATTTTTAACAATATTGTCTACCATTCCATGAACATGGGATGTCTTCCGTATATGTAAATCTTTTAAATTTTTTTGGTGATACTTCAAAATATTCAATGTACAAATCTTGTAAATTTTTGTTAAATGTATCTCTCATTTCATTTTTAATGCTGTTGTAAATGGAAAGGCTGAGCTTCTTAAGGGTGGGAGTATATATCAATTTGTTTATTTCTAGGATTCCTACACTGCAAATACCCTAGGTTTAAATTTGCTACATAAATCTATCCACATCGCTTCCCACCCCCGTGTTATAAGAATCCAAGACCCAAGTTAGGCTACCTGAACACCTATGTGGAAGTGAGAAATGAGACCCTTGGGTGGGGTTTTGTGCAGATGATACTTAGAGCTTATTCAGGATGGCTTTATCTTAATTTCTTTTAAACAACCCTTTTGGTGTATTTAGTCAGATACATTAAGAACATGCCCTTTGATATGCAGAGGAGCTAAGACTATCATTTTCAAATAATTTCTAGTGAGAGTGTTGTATTGAAACCCAATTTGCATCAATCTTTGAAGATTTATGTTTCAGGAGCTTTGCCTAAACAACACATGCCTTTATTCAATAACGACAACTAAATGCTCAAGCAACATGAAAGAGTTTGAGCAAACTGCCCCCGCCCAGTAGTGCTGGTTGGCTGCAGCTGTAAATGGAGTCAGCGCTTACCTCTCCCAGTACACTTGTGCTGATCTGCTCAAAGGGGTTCATCCAACAGTTTGTCTGTAGTCTACTGGACAAAGCCATAAAGCATTGATTTAAGGTTGCTGGAGTGCAATATATTCTTATTAATATTAAGTAAGCACATATTGAGTGCTTACTGTATGATGGAATTGTCCCTCAGCCTCACATGAATATTATTTCTCTTAAAACCTCACATATTTCCTTGTTATTCTCACTTTACAGATAAGGAGACTGAGAATTATGTCTTCTCTCTTTTGGGGGGAGCTCATTATCAATGACTTGAAGTTGTAAGGAAAAAGATATTGTTTCATCCTGAAAAAATATTTTTTTGAGAGTCAGCATTGAAGAGGGTGACCACTGAAGAAGGGGATCATTGTTCGAGTGAGATGAGCCCCAGGTTGTACGGAGTCAGCATCTCTGTCCTGGACACGGCCAGTGCAGAGCTTCGTAGTGGGTGAGGCGGCGCGGCCGCGCAGGGAACGCGGATGCCGTGCCGTTTGGCTGTGCTCAGGCCAGGTTTGGCTTTCCCTTAAGGACAGTGGACCATCATTGACAGATTTTAAGTAGGGGAGTGGGGTGCTCTTGTAGATCACTTTTGTATTGTAGAATGCTTGGAAACATTTAGAAGGCTCGGCAGGAGGTGATGTGATGAGTCAGAGTAGGGTGGCTGTGAGGTGTAGCAGTGTTCAATTTTTAAGTGGTTTTCAGTCCCAGGTTTGTGGCTGAGTAGCCGTGTCACTTTGGATGACACACTCAAGGAAGTGAAACAATTTAATCAATTAAAGAAGTGACGTACCAACTTCCCAGGACTGCTGTGGAGATCCAGTGATATAACGTGGCAGTGTGGTTCCCAGCAGAGTCAGTGCTGAGTGAGTGCCAGTGAGTACCTGGAAAAACAGGTGTGTGTGGTGGGGCTCGGTGACTGTGGAAATCTGGGCCCTGAAGGATGGGTCCAGTCACATCTGTGAGAGATGGGCCCGTGCTGGGAGAGGCAGGGAGACCTTGCCCCCCGACCAGGAGCCCTGGGCAGGCCTGCTATGGGAGATCTGTGAAGTCAGGTCTTTGTGGAGTTGGAGGTGCCCTTGAGACATCTAAGTGCAATGTCACGAGCTCAAAGAGGAGGTCTGGGCCCGGGCGGTGCACTTTCCTATAATCTCAATCCCTGAGGACGCAGAGGTATTGATCACTGAACGTGAACTCATACTTTACAGGACAAGTGAATAGTAGTATCATCTCTGTCATCAAAGCTCAAGTCTCTTTATTCATCACTCATTTTGCTACTTGGGTACTTACAGGGCGGTTCTTCACTGCCCTCCCCTGGGCTCAGGCTCCACAGTAAAGAGCTGGTGAGCCTCCCTCTTTTCCAAAAGAAGACACATTTAGCTAGTAGCCTTCTATACCTCACCAGACGTAGAATTTTAGTTTGTTGTTTTAATTCTATTTTCTGTTGGCCATCTCCTGACAGGAGAGAAGTTTTACCTCATGGTCATGTTTCAACAAGCTGTTACAGAGAATTGCTGATCTGATCCATAGTGTATGTATTCTATTAACTTTGTAGAGTATTTCTCATTTGTCTGTCTTTGCCCTTTAATTTTGTATGCCACTTCAAGGCTCTATCCTATATGTGGCCTTATTTTTTTTAATTAAAAAATGTCTGATAGTTAAGAAAACAAAAGCAAAGAAAAAATGCACATGATGTCTAAATTTAGAAAATATCTAGTGTGTTTCCTGCCTCGGCAATGGAGGGATATAGAAACTTGTTAAAACCTTCATTACACAAGTTCCTTAAAATATTGATTAAGAAATAAAACCTTCCTTCCTCATCTTTCAAGCTGCATAGCTCATTGTCAAGAAAGTGAGGGGAAATACTCAGAATCCAAGACAAACCAGAAAGGGATTCCGGGAAGTAAGCAAGCCTTAGAAGCGCTGGGGGGCCGTTTGGCTCCTGAGCTGGGTTTCAGTTGCCCTGACAGGAGGGCATGAGGTGAGCCCCAGGCCTCTCACACTTCGAGTTGGATGACTAATCATATGTATGGCCAAGCAGATCCCGAGAAGCATGGTTTACTAAAGGGTGAACTAGGAAAAAAAATATTCCTCAAGGCAAGAAATTAAGAAAAGTCAATTTTGTTGGAAGAGGGGAAAAATAACAAATCGAAAGTAAGGATATAATTTAAAGCTGTTCTGGCATGAGAGTAACCACAAACTCCTGGCAGAAAAACACAGCTACTTCTGGAATGAGAAGATGTGTTTTGAATGGATCAGTGAACAGCCATTCCGAAAAAGGCCTCCAGAGTCTTGTGGATCAAGATACTGGACCGCAAACACCTCCCTTCCATGGTCTCATTTAAGTAACCAGAAAGGTTTTAAAGGAAATAAGCCATAATCATAGTTCTATTTATTGACATTACTATATGCTAGGAATTCAGAGGTGACTATGAAGTTGTCTCATCTTTTATGGACCTTACTTTCTCTTTGGGGAGACAAACTGACATAGTTGGGTAGCTTGGTGGAGGGAGGTGTTAGTCTGTTGCAATTAGCTAGGAAAGGAGGTTAAGAAATCAGTGAAGAGTGGCTGAACTTTTTACTTGAGGACAGTCTTGTTCAGTTGGCTTTTAATTGCAGGCTCAATGAGCTTTCACTGGAGGGAATAGATCATATGGAGGATGCACTTAGCTCAGGCCTCTTTAGAATGGACAAGTGAACCTGGAGAAAAACAGTCAAATCTGTGCAGACATTGAAATTCACTTGAACATGCTCCATCCCTGAGCGAAAAATAGGACAAATATGTAGCATTTCTTGAGGACAGGGTAGTGGTTTTTAAGGTTCTGTAAGAATGAATCCCAGGGAACAGAGATGGCCAGTTGTCAAACTGTGAATTTGCTCTTTGGACGGTGTACCCACCAAGGGTATTGGATCTTTATAGATTTCCATTTCTCTTTAATACATGTCAGGTGATGAGGTCGTGTGCACAAGCATTTGGCACCTCGTCTAGGTGACTTTGGTTACCTGCCTAGAAGCGCAGGCACAGCTGCAGATGCGTCATATATCTTGCCACCCTTCCCGTTCCCTGGCTCCGTGATCAATGCAGAGTGGTTCCCTGTTGACCTGTCCGTCTCCTCTGTGACATCATAACCCATGAAAAGACCAGAGCGTATTAACTTGGCTTTGTTAAATTCAAAAGTACAGATCTAAAATGGAGTCAGATTTGTTCTTTCCTATTTAAGCAGTGCCATGGAGAAGGCACTTTGGGCAGCTTCTTATAGGGTCCAGGAGGCTTTCCCTCTCAGCCTCTGGGCGCCTCTATTGCAAACCCTTCATAGCTGTCTGGCTTACTGGAAAATCACTCCGACTGTTTTGCCCTGAATATGTGGTCTGTTTATAACTCATCCCTACACCTTGGAAAACAACTCAATAAAAACTCAGTGGGTTTTCCACCAACCATGGGCAGGAGTGAGGGATAGTATGTTATAATATTATTAAAAAAATAATAATAATAGAATACTTAAAACAGCAGTGGGCACATACGAGAGAGTCAATAAATACTTCCTGGCTTAAATCAAAAGTGATGGCTCATCGATTCCATGGCTGCTGTATTTGCTGTTCTAGTTATTCCTTTGATCCATTACATTTTTTAACTGAAAAACAAATACATGCATATGGTTAAAAAAATTCAAACACAGCACTAAAATACACAAGTGAGAGAAGTTTTCCCTAATTCTCTGTTCTTTCAGCCCTCCCTGGAGATGCCACTGTTTACTATACTTTGTGTGATTTTCCAGATATGCTATGCACATTCCCCCCTATGTATGTAAATTCCCTTAAAGTTTTAGTTATATTTAACTTAAAGTGCTATAAACCCTGAAGTGGCTTCTTCCCCGGTAATAGAAAAGAACAAACCTGTCTCCATATTAGACCTGTTCCTTTGACTTTAATCCTGTGCTCTGCCTCCTAGGCTTCATCTTGCTTGTATAAAAATGTGCCTATAGCCTGAAATATACAGGAGAGCCTATTCTGAAGTCTCTGCCCTTTAAGGATATTTAACACATTTTCATTCATAAAAAGATTAAGAGGTTCAGAATAGAAAATAACGTTTGTTTTCTTGGAGGTTTACAGATTTGCCCAGCCAGGCAGGTAGCTGCAAGAACAAAGGATTCTAACAACAAATAATTCCTACACCAAGAAGTTTGCAACAACCAAGCACGTAGGAAAGGAGCATGAATTCTGACTTGGGTTGATGGTTTTCCAACATTAGTTTGCCATCTAGGTCTACAGAAACTTGCTATTCCATGCTCCAACACCTGGTCTCCCAAATTATTGGCCTGTCCTGCACTGAGGAGAATGAATTTGGACTCGGTAACACTCTTATCTACCTAGCAAGCTGGGCACTGGGACTGAGGGAAGCTCTCCCACACCCAGGGACCTACTGTGACCCCTTGATGTTTCCCCTATGGTGGGGTGTGGTTTACTAAGGAGGGATGGGGACTATGCACCAACAATCAGGCTGTCTGCTCCCTCTGGGGCTCTGATCTTGTACCACCCCGCTCCCCGCCAGCCCAACACCTGGGACAGTGGAGCTAAGGCAGAGATATTGCCTGTCTGTTTCCTAGCGTGTAAAAGGGGAAAATGTACTCTTCCCAAGGTAGATCTGAGCGACAACACCCGCGGGTGCTTGGTTCCCAGAGCAACAGGAAACCCAGTTCCGCGTGGGGGCAACGGGTGTGATCCCCATAGGGGTTCTGTAGAGGCCTCGGGTGAAGGGCTGGACCAGGGAGATAAATTTGGGCTGCGGGCCTTGAAGGGTTAGAGAAGGGTACAGAGGCAGGACTGCTGCCTGTTTCAGGGTGCGACCAGAGGTAAAGATTTATCTCTCCATCTCTGCTACTCCCCTCCCCCCCTCCAGGTTACTCCCTTTTCTCTGCACCTCCTGTCCATCTGTCTACCTCCACTTTTCCCCTCCTCCTCCCATCTTCTCCCTCCCTCACTTCCCCAGCTTCTCTCACAGAACCCAGAGGCTCGCTGACCCTCCTGCGCATGCGTAGTCAGTGCCAGCTGGACCGCGAATTGGAAGCCCCAACTGCGAGCCGAGGATCGGCCCCAAAGGCATCTCAGCTCTGTTGCCCGGTAGGCCTTTGGCTCCTGCCATGGGCCGGGGCCTCCGGCTGTAGAAGTACAAGGTGGGGGGCTCACCGGAAAGGTTCAGGCGGCTGCGGGAGGGCAGTCGGCGTGTCACAGCCCGTGAGGGCGCGAGTCAGCGTGTGTTCAGCTAAATTGCTCGGGCCAGGCCCCTCTGCCCCTCTGCCCCGGCCACAGCTACCCAGGGACAGGTGTGCACATGCCGCCTCTCGCCCCAGCCGGGCTCCCCTCAGTCCGCGACTGGCGTCCCCTTCCCCTCTCCCGCCCGCCAGTCCTCTCCTCCCGGGCTTCCTCTCCTCGGCCGCCGGCCCGTCCCCACCCATGGGCGGGCTGCGTCCCGGACGGGCGGGGTCTGCGGACCCGGACGGGGGCGGGCGGCAGGGGCTGGCCTCCGAGCGGGGCTGCAGCCCGCGTCCCCAACCCCCCTCTTTCCCTGCCCCGCAAACCGGGGCTGCCCTCGTCTCCCTTTCCTGCTCCCTGAGGACCAGCTCAGTGGTGTGGGCACTGCTTCTCAGGCTGAGAGCCTCAGGCTGTAACGCCCAGCTTCTCTTGGTGAAGTTGGCAAAAGGGAGCTTCAGTGCTGAGTGAGCTTCCGTCTCCTCTCTTAGTGTTTCTGCCCCAGGTAATTTTCTTGAACACTTTCAGGTGTTATGATGGCTGTGCTTGTTAATGTCACGTGTTTTTATAGTGAGAGAGAGAGTTCTGTGTTGAAAGCAGGGTTTGGTTCAGTTAAAAATAAGCTGAATGCATGAGTCTGTGACATCCTCCAGGCTTCCCTCTCCCAGGGTGAAACGTGTGACCGTGGATTTTAGAAAGATAGTTACAGTCCCAAATAAGTCCAGCACAGCTAGTGTGTGTTAACAGAAACAGCACCACCAGAAGCTTTGGAGACCTAGGGACATTGCAATCCTAAAGAGCTCCTGGCACTGTTTGGTTTGTTTTGGTTTTTTGTTTTTCTTAAATTGTGTGGCAGACTAGTTGTATAGAGGGGAAAATAATTGTCAAGAAATTTTTTTTTCATATAACAGCTTTTTTGTGATATTGTTCACACACCATGAAATCCATCCATTTAAATGGTACAATTCAGCAGCTTTTAGCATATTCACAGTGGTGAAACCATTATTATTCCAGAACGTTTTCATCACCTCAGAAATAACAGTGGAAATCAATGACCTATCCACTCCTCCCCAGTGGTGGTTCTAAAGAAGTTTCTTGGCTGTTCCTGACCATAAATTATCTTGTTACATTCCATGAAAAATCTGGTAGGTATTCTAATCAGAATTGCATTGAATCTATCAAAACAGGAAGAATTAATGTCTTTATGGCTTAAAATTCTTCTAAGCATGAATAAATCTGGGACCCTATATTTTCATCTGTCCAGAGCCTGGCCCTTGGGAAGTCCTCACTACTTGTTGGGCTTGTGAATGATGAGATTCTATACATCGTTAGTTGCAGCTGTAGCCTTTCACAGGAGAGAAAAGTAACCTCAGTGAAGCAAGTGACTCTCTGTTGGTCAGAAAGAGTGACAGCCAGTGCTGGAGTGATCCAGTTGACTTGGTGCTTGCAACCAGAATTCTCCACCACCTACAGCTAAGGGGATTAGAGTTTTCTTTTATTTTTTCTTAATGGCGTTGCTTTTATTTTTACTTATTTTTTAAAATTATTTTTTATTGAAGTGTAGTCAATTTACAATGTTAGTTTCAGGTGTACAACAGAGATTCAGTTATAAACATATTCATATGTATATACATATGTTTTAGATTATTTTTAGTACAACTCATTACAAGAAATTGAATATAGTTCCCTGTGCTATATAGTAGGTCCTTCTCATTTATTTTATATTTATTAATTTGTATCTGTTAATCACCCCTTTCCTGCCTGCTAAACACAGTTTGCTTTCTATGTCCATGAGTCCATTTCTAGCAGCACCGTTTTTCCTAGTAATATATGCTAGTTGGCTGTTTTCAGTTTCAGTAATTCCATCTTATCTGTGGGCGCTTTTCTTCTGGTGGGCCTTTATGTGGTTTGCATATGTGGTAATAGAGATCTGTATTTGGGAGAACTCCAGGCCTAGTGTCGTCCCTGGTATGGAGCACCCACTGAGCTGATGCTTGAACTGTGAAAAAAGCATAGTAAATGTTGGAATTTCCACTATGTTTGAGACTTCCAGGTTTCTATAATCTGTTTAGCCCACCTTAATATTGGCTGCACCCATACTGGGTAATTTGGTGGAACTTCATGGTATGGTGGTGTAGAGACAGGGAGTTGTATGCTTCTTCTCCTTCCTTTTTCTAACACTCATTCTCCTTGGCCCCCCGGATCCTCACCCAGAATTGCCCAGGGATGGTTTGGTGCTGCGCTGAGGTAATATCTGTTAATAAGGCACTTTCCTCATATCTTCTGAGCCTCTATTTGCTTCTCTGCACAAAGAGGGCTTAGACTAGATAAGTACTTTTCAGTTTCTTTTTAAGCCATGTTTCCTTTGAGAAACAGAAAATGCAAATCTCTCCTCCCATTGTAACCCTTTAGATTTTGATAAGTCCTCCAAGAGTGACATAGCTGTTTGTGTAAAATGGATGTGATTGTGATTCCAGGTGGCACAGAAAAGACTCTTCAGTGATTTATTGCAAGGAGAGGGCAGGAAAGGGTCAGTATGTCACACTTTCTAGTGTGAGAACTGGAGCAGGGTCTTGGGTTTAAATACGGTGTCTGACGTGGCCTCTCTCTAAACTTGTACAATGTGATAAACCTCTCTCCCTCAGTTTCTTGATGTGTCAAGTTGGGGTGATAATATTTTAATGCTTTTGTGAAACATTATACACATAAGCCATTTGTGTCTTGGTAGAAACAAGACCTGCTAGGGAGTCAAGGATTTCTTTAAAAAAAAAAAAAACTTGTCCATAGCACTCTGTGTGTATTTTGAAGTTTCTGGACAGTGAGAGTTGAGTTTAAAGTCCATTGTGGGACAGGTTGCCCATGGTTCTCTGTGCCCCAGATTGCCCCCTCCTCCCCAGTCCTCTTCCTCTCAGACCAGGATGAAGTTCCCTAGTAGATTTACACAGAGGTTTTGTGGAAATGGCTCTTCATTTTATTGTTTCACCAAGGAGGGCTGCCATCATGATCTCTGCGATCAGGTTTTGGTGACCTGAAGGCTATGCAATTGGGGGTTTCTATTTAATGAAAAGAAAAAAATTATGAATACAAATTTAGACCTAGGGTAGTTACAGAGTCACTTGGAAGTGGGGACCATTAGCTTTGTTTGCTTCAGGTGCAGTGGCCTCTGGCCACGAGGACCCATCCTCGTGCTCTGAAGTTGGAGGGACTAGTGGGTTCAGTGGGAAATTTAACTGAGTGTATCTCGTATGCTGGGCATTGTCCTATTTTTGCTGTGTGTTCCGTATTTTAGACAGTGAGCTCATTAACCTCAAAAGCATCTTTAAGAAACTAGAGTTTTATTTTAAGATGTAATGTAGATTCCCATGTAGTCATAAGAGATAATATGGAGAGGGCCTATGGACTCTTTGCCCAATTTTCCTAAATGGTTCCGTTCTTGCAATGTTGGGGTACAATTCATTACTGACTCACTAACACTTTGAGGTTTGTATTATTGCCCTCATTTCTATTCATTATTTAACTGGGGCTTAGAGAAGCACACAGGTCTGCCCTGGTCACCCACATGGTAAATGTAGAGTCAAGTGGAATGTGGGCTTGGGATTTCCAGGAAGTACCATTATGATGGTCTGTGGCAGGGAGCAGCATTCACTTTGCTTGTTTATTCATTCATTCAACAAACACTAATTAAGTAACCTCAGTGGGTCAGATGCTTTCATAGCGTTATCTAATCTTTCAGCAGTACTGATGATCAGGTAATATTTTCTTTTTTAATCTGAGAAAATTAGCTCTTAGTATTTATACCCCCCCAAAGGATATATAGCTCATAAAGGAGGGATAGTAAATCTGTATAGTCCCCCCTTTTTATGCAGGTGGTACCCTAGGCATTTTACATTTGCAAACTTCCATAATCCAGATATATTCTTGTACGTCAAGAATTTTTTTTTAATTGAAGTATAGTCAAGTTTACAATGTTGTGTCAATTACAAGGTGTTTTTCAACTTTGAATTAAAAAATGTTTTTTGATTAGGATAATTAGGTTTATTTATTTGTTTCATTTTTTAAAATGAGGTTCTGGGGATTGAACCCAGGACCTCGTACATGCTAAGCACGTGCTCTACCACTGAACTGTACCCTCCTCCCCAGGGCAAGTTTTCTTATCCATTATTCTACAGCTTAGGATTTCAAATAAATTGGAGGTGAAATCCAGATGTTTTGATCCCACTGTGGTTCTTTTGTTTATATTCTGCTGAAGCGGGTTTGGGAAAGCAGTTCCTTTGTTCATTTGTTTATTCAGCAGTTTTGAGCACTGATTTTGCATCAGGGTCTGGCTAGGTGCTTGGAAACAGAAAACAAGGAATGACCCTTCTCTGCAGGGTCAGGAAGCCTAGACCAAAAGCTAGGTAATGTGATCCGAGCTACGTTAGCCATGTGCAGACTCTGAGGACAAACTGTACCCCTGGCTTTGCTTGGACTTCCCTTGCCTTCTGGCTGGTACACACCAGGTCACCGCAACCCAGAGGTGCCTGCATCCCACAGCAAAGTATGAACCTCGATCTCCTCTCCCCTCTCGGCAGGGCCTGCAACATGAGCATCCCTGACTATGTGCAGTGTGCTGAGGACTTCAAGACCCTCCCCGTGGTGGTCCAAGCCGTTGGGATCATCTCAGAGGAGAATTTCTTTTGCATCTATAAGTGAATCCCCTTGGTGAGCCAGATCAGCCTGTTCGGCTCCCAGTTGGCACTCTTTATCCACTACAGGCACCATTATGCGCCCGAGAATGGGTGGAGCGAATTCCAGACTAACCGCAAGCTCGTGGGCCTTGTCACAATTAGCGACTGCCTCTTGGCTAAGGCCTTCGATAAGCTCCACGTGCAGAGGAGCTGTATGGCACCTCGCTTAATCACTCTCAGCTCTTTGTCTTTGTGCTGCATGGGGAGGTAGCCGAGCAGACAAGCACCGACGTGTCTTTCAATCTACGAGGGCTGCAGGGTGGTGAAGAGGATCAAGGATTTCCCTGAGTCACTCTTCATCTTGCTAAAGTCTAAGTGGCTGGATAGGGCCCTCAACAATTCTGGGGACAAGATCCCCCTCCTCTGCATCCTGTTTGAGAAGGAGGACTTCATGGGACTGGACACAGACTGAAAGTAAGTTTACCTGTCGGCCCATCCACCCTGGCTCTTTGCCGTTTTGCTTCCCTACATCCAGAAAGGGATCAGGAAGGAAGAGGGCTGTCTTGTAGCGAAGGGTGGAGGGAGGTGCAGCCCTCCGGTTTACAGACACTTAAAAGTGAATCCACTTTTGTTTCAGAGAGATCCTTTTAAGGTTAGTGTGGACACATCCTCCTGCTTTTCAGCCAGGAACCCTGGTGGGACCCTTGGAGTTGCTGTCCAATAGGTTAGACACAGCCACTGATGCTAGGAGCGCTGGAGAGTAGGCTGGTCTGTGCTGAGATGTGCTGTAGGTCAAATGCACATCAGATGCTGAGACTTGTCAAGGAAAAAGAATGTAAACTATCTTGTTACTTTCTATATTGATTACATGTCAAAATCATAGTATTTTACATACAGTAGAACAGTAATATCTGTTCTTAAAATCAGTTTCTAGTATTTGTTTTTTGTTTGTTTGTTTACAGTTTTAAATATGGCAACTGGGAAACTTTCTTTAAATGGCTCTCATTTCTTTTCTGTTGTGCATCCTGTCCTGGGACAGTCTCATACCTTTGCTTATAGATGAGACGCTGAATCCCGAGACGCAGAACGAGGAGCTGGTTGAGCTGGGGGTGGAGCCGGTGTCTCCTGCCTCCCAGGTCCAGCACCTGCACGGCTCAGGCCCTCTCTTCCTGCCCGACAGCCACCATGCCAAGTTAGGACATCAGAAACACCGCCAGGGACTTCTGAATGAACTCCTTTCGCAGGGAAAGTTTTGTCACGGAGTATGGGACAAAGCAGGGAAAGGTTCCTCCTCACTTTGTCCCTGTGATTAAGTCAACGGCCCCGCTTTGCCACGGAAGTGCAGACGAGCCTTCTGGGCTGCCTACCCCCCCCCGTTCTGCTCTGTTTCCCCGTGTGTCCATCGTGCTGTCCCTCGGGCAGAAGAGTGTGAGATGCCTTTGCCGAGAAGTGGTCCCCCTTTGCTGGGGAGAGTGAGGGAAGTTCTGTCCCCCCGGCCTACGGCCTCGGGCCTTGAGTCCGAAGAGCGCTGATGGCGGTCCCACAGGTGACGGTCGTAGGACCTGGCACGTGCTGCCGGGTCGGCTGTGAAGGCGGTGCTCTGTGTTTCTTGAACTTACTTAAGATCAGATCCTACTTTCTGGTTGTTGGTAAGTTGGAGGAGAAGATGCCAGAGAATTGATAAAATGAATGTAGAGACCAGCCCTGTGAGTGATAGGAACAGGGGACCTGAGTCCCACCTGTGTGAGGTGCCTACTGGGATCTGGACGAATTTTCTGTTCCTCCCAGACATACCTCTATGGCTTACGGAAGGGGCAAGTCATGTCGTGGCCATGATCTGTACTTGTCCTAACAGGGCCCTGTGATCTACATGTCCGCAGTCCCCTTCTGCTCCTTGGAGATGTGGTGTCAGGTTTAGGAGCCTGGGCACTTCTGAGGGCATAGCTGCCAGCACCGTGCTAAACCAAGGCTGGCTCGGTTCACCTCACATGTCACCACGTGCTGAGCCCCCAGGCATAAGTCAAGGTAGGTACATCGGTGCAATATAAGCAGGGACCACCTTTTCCCCCTGGACAGACTGGTGGGTGAGCAGTGGAAGCCTGGAGCCTTGCCCCAGGCCCCTGGCCAGTGCCTGTTCTTTTGTCATAGGAGGCACTGTTGACATTTTTATTCAGTAACTGCTTGGCTCTGAGTCTACAGACCCACCAGAGAATGCCAGCTTTTTTTTGCCTTTTGAAGTCTACCCTTGGGATTTGGTGGAGTAGCTGGATGTGTGCTTAGCCCATAGTGGTTGAAACTGTCCCCATTGTTTACCCAGAACCTCGTGTACCAGGCATGGCTCCCGGCATCAAAATACAGCAGCGCATTAAACCTTCCTCCTAGTGGGTTTTTTCTGTTCTGGTACCATAAGGGCTTAGCCAGCATCTTAACGTCAGTGAGTTAACGCGGCCAGTGAGCTCGAGTCAAGCACGTTCTCTTCCAGTCACTTTTACTCCATTGTTGCTTTTGCTATTCCACAGTCATTAATTTTTTAAACAATGCTTTCGTTTAGGACCAGAGCCTAATTCTCTCCTTCTGCACTTGGTGGAAGTGAGCCTGAAATGCGACCACAATTTGTAGCTCAAAAGCTGCCTAGACGCATGTAGGTGGAGTTTTGTTTTGGGGCACTGAACACGTTGGGGTCCCCCAGCAGCGCCGCTCCCCACAGGCCCCTGCCTTCCCTGGAGCAGGAAGTGAGGGTGGGTCTCACCTTCCCCGCGTCCCTGGCCTCACACACTCACGTAAATTCTTGTACATGCTGTCAAACACATTTTTGTTCTTGTGTTTTTCTAATTTTCTCTTGTTCCTCTTTTCATTTTTCTTCATTCCTCTTTTCTCTTGTACTGCCCAGTGAGCATTTTGTTGCTTCTGAAAATGTGGGCTGTGCACACCCTGCATTGGGAATAGCCAGATTGCACTCCGTAATGTCTCCATCGCTTTAAAAAGCAAAAACTTAACAGCTGCCTTTATCCATGTGTTATCCTAGTAGTCTTTTTATTTTCTAAATTTGTGGAATATTTGCTTTGTTAGCACATCACCCACTGGTGTTTGATAGCTGTTAAAATCCCTGCTTTGAGGGACCTGTTTCGTCCTTCTTATATTTGGTGACAAATGCGCCCTTATTAAATTTGTTTGATTGTTTTGAAGAAGTGAGACGCGAATTGATTTAGGCGGCTGCTGAGGGATACTTTTCATGGAGTATTTAAACTTGGAAAGTCAAAGACTGCAGCATCTTGCTCGATTCCTGCTTTTCCACAAACGTGCTCGGCATGCGGTTCCTTGCTGTCGTTGTGTGACGTGCGTGATGGCGCTTCCTGGCCAGCGGTCACTGGTGAGAAAGTGGCTGGCTCGGGGGTGAGCAGCTGCAGGGGAAGCTGTTGGAGGAAGCAGTTAGTATTTTTTTTTTTTTTGCATTCAACTTACCCGTGCCATTTACTTTACTTTGCCTCCATAAAGGGGCAGAAGTGGGTCTAAAATCCATGCCACTATTTTGTTCCCTTTACGAGGGTGGTTTTTCTGAGTATGAGGACAACATGGCCTTCTCCTAAGTAGCTGGCTCACCTGGATCTGTTGGGCACAGGGACAGCTAAAAGGACCGTAGCTTCCTCTATTCTCCAGCCAGTGGGCTTTCAGAGCCGGGTTTGTGGTTTGCCTCAGCAGCCGTACAGACCTCCCTGCCCCGGCCTTTACTTTTAACCCATTATGGCATTAAATAGCTGAATCCGTTTTTGTTGCAGCTGACGCCCTCCACTGACGGCCGTGTCGTTAGTTTGTGGTAGTCAGTCTCCAACACCCCAGTCAACCGTGAAGGAAGATGATTTGGCCGACCTAGGACCTTGGATTCTCACCCTAACCATGGTCCATCTCATCCGGTGGAAGGGTTTGGCCACCACCACCATGCTGACTATGAGGCCTTGTTTCTCCTTTCATGCTCTGGTCCAAATGTGGACACTTCATTTTTCACTGAATTTGTCTCGCTTGAGGCAGGCCAGAATATCTGAATGAGTCCATCACATTCTGGGTGGGGAACAGAACAGAAGTAAGTGTCGCAAGTAGATGGAGTCTAGGCTGTCCGGGTTGGCAAAAGCAGGCTGGGATCTGTGATGGCTGGGCTGTGCCCTGGACACAGGCTTTTCCTGTGGCTCCCGAGAGCCCAGGAGTTGGAGTGAGAACAGCCTTCCCTGGGTTCCCACATCCTCATCTGCTCACTGGCAATTGTTTCTGCTAATTAGGAGCTCCCTCAGACCTCGGGCCCTTTAAAGCTAAGACCACGGGAGAAACTTGAGTCCCTTCTCCTGGTCCTGCTTTGTGAGAATCCATTGCCTTCTGAGGTGACCCGTGGCAGGAGATGCCTCCCCTTCCAGGGAGCACCCTACGGAGCACTGTTAGTCACTGCACCATGCTGTGAGCTTGTGGGGTTACGGCCATGGTCCCTGCAGAACCACACTTGAGATGGGCTTAGTGACGGAAATAACAGGACTGATTCCAGGGCAGAGCCGGGGGGAGGGAACATTGGAAATTGAATGTGACGTTAGACACATAAGTGGGTGCTGGGGCTGTTACTAAAATGGGGAGTCTGGGAGGTACCTGCCAGGAATCGAATTCCAGAGTAAATGGTGGACATGAGGCATTTTTAAGATGCCATTTGTCATCCAAGTTAGGACTTCAATGAGGCACTCGTGTCTATGAGACGGGCTCAGGTGAAGGAGCCGGACTAGAGATACACGTTGGGAGTCGTCATTCTTAGCTGGTGTTCACAGCCTTGCATGTGAATTAGATCATCTCGAGGGCTGCAGACTGAGGCTGAGGGGGGTCAGGGCTTTGCCTGGGTTGGAGGAAAGCCCAGACCATGCAGCTTTGGTGTGTCTGTCAGCAGCGTTTGGGATTTTCACTCTAATGCCGTTTATCTTTAAGGGGCCAGGGGGTGGGCATGGCCAGCCTGGAAGAAATCTGAAGGGAGGGTCTTGGCCACATGTGTGTCTTGGGAAGTTGCAGAGGCTGCAGGGTCCGGAAGAGGAGACTCCTCAGAAGCTGGAGTTGGAGTGGGGAGTGGGGAGAAGGTAATCACACTCACCTGTGAGGGAGGGAGGCCTAGGGAGACCACACCCTACCGGACTCGCTTTCCCATGAACAGAAGTCAATCATTCAGAGTATCTGAGGTGAGAAGGGATGGGCAGCTGGAGGGGAGGCAACCTGGATAATGCTTGGTGCTTGGAAAGTTTTGGAATACTCTCCCTGAAAAATAGAGTTAAAAATACCCAGACTCTTAAGAACATTGTTAGTGACTTGGGAGGAGGCAGTTGTTTTTCTGGCCTCCTAAGGGTAAGGCATGTATCCAGGGATAAACGGAAGATACAGGCAGTCTGCTCCGGGGGCTTGATCCTTACCGGGGGAACAGTGCAAGGTTGAAGAGGGAGAAGGGCAGCAGAGAGAAACTAGCCAGGCCCCGTGTCAGGTACCAGTCGGCCGCCCTACTTGCGTTTTGCATTCACATCCATGACTCCCAGGTGGGCGGTGGCAGCCCCCTTTTGCAGATTGGGAAGCCTTCTCAGAGGGGTTAAGGAATTGATCCATTTAGCGGCCAGTAAATGCTGTAGCAGGATTCAAGCAGGGCCGTGTCAGAATTCAAGAGCATGTTCTCTCTACTATTTCCAGTACTTCCCTGTTATACCTGGAATGGTGAATTGGGTCAGTTTTGGAGCCTTTCAGAAAAAGTATGATTTATGTGCCTCAGGATTGTTTCACAAAGCTCAGTGTTCTTTGATGGTTCTGAAGCACGCAGTGCTTTTCGCCCCACAGAGGTAAGGTCTAACTCCTTTGTCGGTGACGTGGTTGCAAATGATGTACAGGTGCAAAACCACACTTCACAGCTTCTGAAGGGAAACTCTCCAATTCTCCCTTGGTCGGCTTTCTTCCACGGATGTAACTGTGCTGCAGCATAGGCGTGAGCTTTCTGTATGGAGTGAGGGTTTAATATCCAAAGTTAGCATAAAATGGTCAGATGAAGAAAATCGATGTTGACAATTTATTTTTGCGTTTCATTAGTCAAGATATACTATCAGTTAATGGCCCATATAGCAAATGAAATTGAGTACAGGACATTGCATTTCTTACTTTCTATTTAGAGTTCTCTTACAGAATAATGTTGCCTGCTTTGGAACATCAGCTCCACCACTCACGGCACCTATCAGTGTGTTGGTGTGATTGCATTTACAGAGTGAATGTAATCTAGGCTTCCTCAGCCTCAAACACTTCAGTGCAGAATCACGGGCTGTAGCCGTCTGTTAGTCACGCAAATACTTCTCAAATTATATGATGCCAGAAAAGAAAGAAGAGAGAGAGAGAGAGATTGCCTTTATCAAATTTCCTTTCAATTCTAACTGCAAACAGTTGTTGAGCAGCTCTGGTTTCCTTTGGATATGAATATATACATTTCTTTGCATGTAACCTGGGTTTTGGACTAGAACACCATGTTCTTGCTGTCCGCAAGCCACAAAAATAGTAGCCAAATTGTACACGTGTGAAATAGTTTATACTTTTTTCTGAGAAAATATCCTTGAATTTGGGACTTGGGCTGTGATTTTTGCTTTTTGCTTCCCCCACCCCTCTTGTAATCTCTCACTCCTTCCCACGTGGCCCCCAAGAGTTTGTGGTCTCAAAGGAGCGGGCACCCAGTTGGTCACCATGTACTGCTGCTATAGATAGAGCCCAGACAAGACCTAAAGGACATTATCAGAGAGGACTTCCTAGAAGAAATGGGCTGTACATTCAGTTGTGAGGACAGAGTAAGAGTCAGCCAAGAGAAGGAGTCAAGAATGTGGCTCAGGTCGCAGGTGCAGCCCGGGCAGAGGCCTGGAGGCTTTTGGCGTGGGGACCCGGGGAGAGTGCCCTGTGTGGTCCAGGGTGGAGGGAGCCCCTGCTGGGGAGTACACTGGAGAGAGTCCGGGGTGTAGGGCTTTGGAAGAATTTGAGTTTTCCTAGAACTGACACAGTAGGCAGTGAAGGGTGTCAACAGAAAGTGATCCTCAGGAAAGGTACTTCTGGTTTTGTTTCTGATATTCTACAGAGAGAAGGGTCGGAACGGGCGAGAGCAGGTATGTCTGTCACTTTGAGAACCACCCCGTCATTCATTTATTCATAACACGCGCGCTTCTGTGTGTCGTGGGGAGAGAGGGTGTAGCCACATTAGTAAGCAAAATGTATTTGCTTCTTGAGAGCTTAGCATTGTCAGAAGTTGACTTAGCCTAGAATGTTCTAGGAACAGAGGAACAAATTGTGGAGGTTGGAGGGAGGGAAGGCTTCCTTGGGAAACAGTCAAAATGAGCCTGGAGGCAAGTGGGAAGTAAGAGCAGGTCAGGGGGCCCTGAGGTCACTGGGGACCTGTGTACTCAGGTGAGGGAGGGCGAGCAGGGTCAGTGGTGGGGCTAGAACTCTACCAGGGAGCCTCTGGAGGGTTTGAAGTGGGGTTGACGTAATCAAATTTGTGATTTGGGAAGGCTGCCATGGCTCTGTGTCTGTGTGTAGTGGGGAAGAGAGGGAGGGTGCCACCAACTGGGGGATCATTAGAAGACCATTCACAGGCTGGGATATGGGCATCGGGGCTGCTTGGGGACGGCAGGGGCAGTGTGCTTGCCGGCTTTCCTTATGGGGTGCTTGTTAGCAGGGCCGCCCTAGAGGCACCATGTGGCTGGAAAAAAAGTGATGGAGGCCACCACGTGGACTTTCCTCTTCTCTCCTTCCCTGCCTAGTGTGATGATCTTAGCTCAGCCAACATTTGGACCTGAAGAGCTAATTTCCAGGGTTTCCCAGGACTTTGTTGAGCTCGTTCGAGTGAGATCTGATAGGATTTAGGTTTGTGTTCAGATCTGGATGTTCACTTAGCTAGAAACGTCCTGTCGTTTCGATTTCCATAGGGGTTTTTATTCTTGATATAGATTGCTTTCTTGGTGAGAGGAAATTTAATACAGCTGTTGTCTTTTCCAAAAATAATCATATCTTTTAAGAACTTTAATATTCAAAAGAATAGGAATATATAAAATTTTTAAAGTAAGTCTTTGGTGTAGTTTCTTTGCTTTCTGAGCTAATGTGGAGTTAGAGCCTTTGCATTAACTAATAGCACATCCTTGTCAGTATTTAAAGAGCTGTTAGTGAGCGCCCCAGGCCCCACCTCTCAAAGAATCGTTAAAGTTTGCTCTGAAATAGTGAGGTCATAAAGGTCTTCTTTGCAGAAATCGAACGGTTTATAATACGCAGCATTGCTCCATTTATAAAATAATACTAAGTTCAAAATTAAGAAAGTGGAGGATAATTGATTTTTTTTAAAGCCGAAACATAAACTTTCTTGTGCTAATGTTCCAACTGGAATGTTGAAAAGAAAACTCCTACTGCAATATCATCTACGTGGTATACATATATGAGTTTCACGTCGGAAAAGTAACTGCGCAGTGGTTTTCGAAGTCAGGAGCATTCCAGCTCGGTTATTGGCAGTGATGATTTTCAATGGAACAGCCTAAATTTGCCTTCTTAGCTTTTTTTTTTTTTTTTTTGTAGTGAGAGGGTTGAGTAGTGCTTTTCCAGCATGATTTTAGGGCAATTTGAGGGCAGATGTCGTGTACCAGCAGTGAGATATTTCCATGCATTTTATTTTCTGGACATCACCAGGGCACATGTGGGGTTTGTGCCTGCAGGCTGGAATGCTGCAGGATTCCCTGATCCATCACCGTTATGTCTTGGAGCTGCTCCGGTCAGTGAATGATTTTCTGTGGCTTGGAGATAATGTGGTCTGATGGAGATGTGCAGTTAAAATGCTATTACTTGAAATAAGAGTAACCTAGAACATTGCTCTAACAATAAAGGATGAGGGAGGAGAATTGGCTGAGCTGTTTGCAGTGGGGGGTCTTCTAAGGTGACTCCCTCACCGTGACTCCTGCCAATATCCGCCCCAGCCCTGCACGGTAGTCCTGCCGAAGCAAGCAAGCACTTTGCTCAAAAACGCACTGAATTTCCTTGTGCTTCTCTTTGTTGGCTTTTTTCTGAAAGCACATTTTACCCTTTGCTTAAATGCCATCCATGCTAGTCACCTCTTACACTCATTCTTCTGGACCTCGTCCATACATAGCTGCTGAATGAATGAACAGAATGTAGTATCTCCATGTAGTGGAACATTATTCACACGTAAGAGTGAATAAAAAAGAAAAAAAAAGAGGAAAATGAAAAATGCCACCTGTTTTGGGAAGTCCACCATGACTGTTCAACCCACCCTTTTCCCTTTGAAACCACATCACTTATGCTCCTCTCTACTGTTTTTGATAGTATTTACCACCTTCTAATAATCTTTAACATTTTCAAAAAAAAAAAGAAAGAGATGCTGATACTGCTTCAAAATGGACAAGTCTTGATAACAGCATGTTAAGTGAAAGGAAGCAGACACAAACGGCCACATATTGTTGATTTCAGTGATCTGAAATGCCCAGAAAAGGCACATGCAGAGGCAGAGAGCAGGTGATGGTTGCACGGGGCTGGGTGGAGGGGGATTAGGGAGTGACTGCTAGTGATAGGGGGATTCTTTTGGGGTGATGAAGTGTTCTGGAAATAGATGGTGGTGAGGGCTGCACAACCGTGAGTGCGCAGAAGACTGCTGAGCGCTGTCTCTGGGACTGCCTGTTGTAGGGCGGCTTTATTTTGTTCTCACCCTGCAATGTGAAGAGTCACCTTCTGCTGAGGCCGTTCTACTCCTGTGAGTGGTGAGGCTCAGAGACTTTGTAGAGTCATGTTTCTTTTTTCCCCCTGGCAGAGTGTAGGCAAAAAAATTTAAGCCTCAGAAAGTGCTCCATCTGCAGAAATGTCTTTTAGTTTTGCATGGTGTAAAAACCTTGAGAGCTTTTAATCATTGAGGCCAGTCTGTGGGGGTAAATAGCCCATGAAGCCTGGGTGAGCCCGGGAATAGCCGCGCTTCCCTCCCAGACACGGGTGGGGATTTCACCCCCGTTCAGGCAGTGAAGGACCCAGACCCGTGAGCGGAGTTGACAGTCGTGAATATTTACCTGTATCTGCTGCTTCATCTTGGATATTAATTTCAAGCTGAGTCAGTTTGCGGCAGCAGCCTCATCCTACATCAGGAATTTATAGTATCTGCTCTTTGGGGTGAAGACCTGACAGACTGCCTTGAATTAATATCTCAGATTCCTTTGTCAAAAGCAGAACAGCAGAAATACAGACGTCCTTTAATGCCAGTGTGACCTGGAACGGGTTTAGTCTCTGTGCCTCAGTGGCCTTATCTGTGGGTGGTGAAGATGAAAACAGTGCGCCCCTCAGAGGGGCTGGTGAGGGGGGAATGAGAAGCACAAATGGAGGACTTAACACTAGATGCTCATGAATGACCGAATTTAGTGCTCTCAGCCTGGTGAGGCCTCAGTTGCAGAGATGTCAGAACAGAGCATTCCTAGCCGGAGCTTGATCCGTGATGGCAGCTGTTATGATCACTATCACCACTGTGCATTATCAGGTAATTTTAAGACTTGGTTATATGAATTCATGAATAATGTTAAAAGACTAGACATCTCAGATCCAGTTTACATAGTCCTCAAGATTTCTTCTGAGAAATGGGTGGTTTCTTCCCCATCTTAAATCTTAGATGAGTCTCTAAAAAATTCTGTATTCCTCCATCTTTTTGCTTTAATTCTCCATTTCTTAAAAAACAAAGTTTTTAAATGGAGTTAATGGGGACTGAACTGAGTGCCTCCTGCATGCTAAGCACATACTCTCCCAAATGAGGTATAATCTCCTCCATGACTTTTTTTCAAATTTACCTTCTTAGTTTACAGAGGTCTGAGGCCTCTAATTCTTTTTTTGGAGACTTGTCCATGAACCTGTAAATCTATAATTAATGGACAAAATTTGGTTTATTTAAAAAATCAATAGAATATTCTGCAATCCATCCAAAAAGAAATGCTCATTGACTTAAAATGTTTTTCCTTTAAGGTGATTTCTCCTGTTTGGTCGAGATTAATTTATCAACAGCCATCCTCATCATCATAATGACCAAACTCGCTGTGAGTGGACACCTACCTAAGGCTAAAATGCTTTCCTCATGTTTTACTTCATAGCAGGTGTTTGAGGGTAGGTATCAGTGTCTCCATTTTTGCAGCTGAGCGATTGAGACTTGGGCAGCTTGTCCCAAATTACACGCAGCTGGCGGTGGCTAGCTTGGTGCTGGAACCCAGGTTGTACAGGATGCATTCTTAATTACTCCTCTAATCAGCCTCCCGTTAAGTGGTTACCCGAACTCCTGTGATTCCATAAATGGCCGATTTTAGTGATCTCAGCCTGATGAGGCCTTCAAAGGAGAGACACCATTGAGAAGGTGAGACAGAGGGCAGAAATTAAAATTGTTCATTTTCACAAATTTTTAATTCTCAGGTAATTACTTAAAAAGTTAATTTTTTTTTATTTTAGTGCTCTGTAAGCACTAAAAACAAAACATTAAAAATAATTATAGTGCAAAATAGAAGTGGGCTCTGAAAGTCCAACCACTGCTAATGATGTTACTTGTTTTTCTCTAGTGGCCCTTATTGACAGAAATACTTACAGAAAGACTGAATTGGTTTTATGTAGTCTTAATATGGAATAAAAGATTGTCAGTGAATATTGAAAGTAAAGTCTTTACTCTTTTCTTTCCTGTTGATGAATATGTAAGTTGTTTTCATGGCTTAACTACATTTCCTCATTTGTGAAATTTGAGTAAAATCGTTTAACTTGTCGGACTGTGAGAGTTAGACGCCTTGTATACAAAGAACCCAAGAGGTGCTTAATAAAAGTGTGCTGTCATAATGACAGATATTTTAGAAGGATCAACTCTGAATACTAAAGAGTGTCGCTTCTTTCTGATGCATATTCAATATGTATATATATGATATATTTGAATATGGTTTAAAGTAACAAGGATTCATTTTTTTGTTGTTGTAGTATGAAGTTTTATTGAAATCTGTATCATTCTAGTGAGACAGGGACTAGTTAAATTGCCTTCATCAGATGACCTTGAAGATTATTTACACAGAATATGTATTGTTACAAATCAGAATTTATGTTGCCGTGTAACCATCCACTCAGACATTTAAATTCGTGGGATTCTGACCAGATCCATTAAGTTTAGTAAAATCCAAATTGATCATTTTCAGGGAATAAGCTCCTCTCTTTTGTGATTAAAGAAAATTTTGATTTTTTTTCCTGCATTCTTAACAGGTTTAAAATATCAAAACTTTGATTTGACATGTCACTTTTTTAATAGAGAGAATAAATCTCATGCTGTTTTATTATGTAAATAAATGTTTTTGTATGGCAACAACCTTGTATGATATCCTGGCTCTTTGAGAAGTATTTTGCAAGATACTTAGATAACCTAGTGTTGGAAACATACAAACGTGAATTTTATGACTATAGGCCTAGTACAGATCTGTTGGTTTTTGTTACAGTGCAAGACATGAGGCATAGGAGAGCTTTGCTGCTGATTGCCAGGACAGATCCCATGTCTCAGTTTCCCCTCCTGTAAAATGAAGTGGCTGAACTGGATTCTTTCCTCTTCTAAGATGAGTTTCCATGAGCCTATGTCTTATGTTTATATTCAGGAGTATTAGCAATATCAGATTAAATACTGAATATCCCTCCCTTCCCCCGAATCAAAGTGCAGCATGTGCTACATAAGCGTTTATTTATCTGATTCTCGTTACTGATCCTACAGGCAATTTTTGTGTTGCATCTTTCCCGGTAACCTGGAAGGTCATTTTAGCCATAGGTGGCACTGTTGCACCTTCTTACAGTCTTAACTTTCCTGTTTGTAAAAGAAGGCTTAAACAACGTTATTTTATTTTGGTTTATTTGCTTAATGCTTCAGAATAGCCCAATGTCCATTATGTCTGTCTAACTGGAAAAGTTATTCTGCTTATATCTTAGATTTATTCTATCATCTCACTGTGAACATTTCAGACTTGCTGTGCAAACAATGGCAAAATCGAGCTTTTCTTCTAGTGTTAGAAACCAGTGAGCCGGGATTTTATGAAAGAGCTAGAATCGGCATCTGGAGGACCTTAAAAGTGAAAAGTGTATTGAGTTCCCTGAGTTTTGACCCCGCCGCTGTGTGTTAATTGGTGGTTGGAGATTTGGTACATATACGAAGGGGTGTAATTTTTTGACTTTGGTTTGCCTGCACGCGCTGCCACTGAGCCACTTGAGCCTGAGTCAGTTCGTTTTGAGTTTTTCCCTCGTCTGTGAGATGGGGACATTCGTATATGATTTGTAGAATTGTGAGAATTAGAAATTATGTGCAGTGTTTACCACAGTGGGTATGTCAAGAGTGCTCATAATCTTTAGCTGGTGTTTTGTGTGAAGCCATCATTTGAGAGTCTTTGGCAATTACTAAGAAACAGGAAAATAAGAAGAGATGGTTTTATGATGAAAGATATTTGAGGAGGTTCCATACTTCCTATACACATAATTTAGCATCAGCAGAATCAGAACTGTTACACAGTCGCCCTGAACCAACGTTAAGCCACAGAATTATTTGTTACTTCATATATTTTGGGGCTTAAGGAGATCCAATACTTACACACATGTTGTCTCCAGCAGCCAACTGAGAGATGACACAAAAGAGTAGACAGGCGATAAATGTCTTCTTTGTTACTGATGAAGCCAAGTTCTCCATGAACTTCAAGGCTGTGGGAAAATGCGTGTCATGATACTGTGTACCAGAAGTAGAGACTCACCCTGTCCCATGTAGCTCTGGGCCACAGCGAGCCTTCCCTTGAGAGGACCTGCCCCTTCATGCACAGGGCTTTCCTGCCATGGAGCTGAGCATCACGCGTGCTTCCCAATGGTGACCAACACTGGAGTGAAAGGAAGGGTTTCACATGCCCTGCTTGTCTCCCTGGACTCACACCTCACTCTGTTAGTGTAATGAGTGCTAGCTGTGGGCCAGGGGTGTGAAGGAAGAAGCACTCTCCATGGCCCAGAGGAGTGGTTAGGAGGCATCCCCTCCCTCAGTTTAAACAGGTGGTTGGATGGAAAATAAGGGTGCTCCCCAAGAGTTTATAAAAGGAGAAATAAGGATTTTATTTGGGACTTAGTTTAGCCAGGAAACACATTAGATGATTAGAGGGGAGACTTGTATATCACTTTGATATTAAGTTGACATTTGTTGAACACCCAAAATATGCTATATTCTTTTCTGAGAGTTTTACAGAAATGAATCCTTCAATCTTCTCAACAAGCGAGTAAGGAAGGTTTGATTGTTATCCCAGTTTTACAGTGTGGAAATTGAGGCACACAGAGGGTAATTAAGTTGGCAAAATCACAGAAATAGTAAGTTGCAGAGCTGGTATTTAAACCCTGGCTGCCTGGTTTTGAGGCTCCCAGAGATGGGCTTTTGGTGTTTAACATTATCAGCATCCCTGAATCTTTGTACATCTGTGCATCTGTTAGCCTAGAAAGGACAGGGAAAGGAGAGTTACACAGGTGCTCATAGTCATGTCTTGGCCACTGTCCACGGAGAGTGCACCGTGATTGGCGTTAATTGTCTTCTGGGCAGTAGATCTGTTTGTATAATAGATATTTAGTCCATTGAGTTAATCTAGAAACCCTTTCTGCTCCGTTTCTGTCCATGCTTGCCATGTGACTGCCTGCCCGTGATTGGGCCATGGAGGAGAAAATGTACTCATGGTTGAACTCTGATATTTCAGTCTGGTTCATAGATCCACGTCTTCTGTTACATTAATAAGTTAAGTTTCTGGTTTTCTTGCATCAGTGTCTCATGAGTTTGGTTAATGTGAAACCAGTCCATGGAAGCCCAGGGGTGATGACGGTATAATTTCTGAGCACGTTGTGGCACTTCTACCCGTGCAGACGTGGCTGGAGTTTGTCCAGCTTCCTCACTGATTTTCCCCAACAGCAGGGTCCTCTCCCACCCCTGGATGTGAGGTTGGGAGCTCTCTGACTAGGCCAGTCAGAGGCCGAGTCCGCCAATCAGAAAATGATGAAGTAACTGAAAGTGGGTTTAATAGAAGACAAGGGCTTCCAGGTAGTCAGATGGGCTGTTCGAATCCATTTGTTGAAAAGCTGTCCACTGTCTGTGGTTGAGCTGCTTCTTTGCTGTTGAAAATTCTGGAGTAGATGAAGGGATTTTAAAAAGCAGAAAGGAGTGATTTTAGGTGGTACTTCCACACCGGTGAGACGTGATGGATGACCGCCTGTGTGAGGCATAGACAGAGTCTACAAACTTCATAAAACAGCTTTAAAAGCTCTGCCATCTGAGTACACTTCATATGGGGTCCAGATCATCACTGGTCATGCTGTGAGGACAAGTAACTGATGATGGCAGAAAGGACACGGAGGCATCAAAAAGGTCTCAGTCATGTTCCCTCTTTAAAGGATGGGGCACAGTGTAATATATTTGAGCTGGTTTTTCACTGAACAATTTTTAGTGTTTTCTGGGACTCCCCAGTGCCCCAAGGTTCCATGCAGCTGGGTGTCCCCTCAGTGCAGCTCTGTCAGCACTTGCCCTGGGCTGACGCGGTGTCACGGGGAGCAGGACAGTCAGCGTCCCCGGCTCCTCCGAGCTCCGTCTCCTCATCCGCAGAGCCGGGTTTCTCATCCGTGTCTACTTAGTAGGGTTGCTGAGAATCACACTTGATTCTTCAGGTGTGACTTGTGGTTGTCTCTGTGATTGACATATAGTTAATATTTGATAGAAACACTTGTTTTTTTAGTATAATTGTAGCACCTAGATTGTAGTGGTTTTTAGTCTGCATTTTTTATAACTTTATTCTTATTTTTAAATATGCATTTATTTTTATTTATTTTTTTGGAGGTACTGGGGACTGAAGCCAGGACATTGTGCATGCTAAGCAGGTGCTCTACAACTGAGTAATACACACCCTTCTTTTCTGCGCTTGAAAATATATATTGCTATACACAAAATAGCTCTTAAGCACCATCATGGGACCTAGTCACTGTATAGACAATTGAAGACGTATGCTATTTCAATAGGAATAAATGTTGTTGAGACATACATTTCTGAATCTGTTAATGTGCTTAAAAACGATCATAGGTAGTGATAAACATGAATCTTTGATCCAGTACTTCTTAGGGTCTGTTTTGCCATCAAGGGTAATTACATTCTACAGAGAAGGCTAATTGGGTCTCTTTGATATTTGGATGGTCTAGCAGATGATGAAGGCTTTCAAAAGCTGACAGTTTTGTATTTTAAATTAACTACAAAGTTATCTTCTACAAGTTGTAGATACTAAGCTTGGGAAGTGCCCAGTAATCCAGGGGGTATGTGTCTGTGTCTGTGTCTGTGTGAACGTTTGTGTGTGTGATTTCAGGAAGGTAGAAAGAAATTCCATATAAACTTCTGATACCTTTCTCCTCCATTTCAAGGTGTTGGCATATATTTACACTAATAAATTGATATTCTGTTGTCATTTGGCATATTGGGAATAGGACTTTCTCATACTTGTTTCAGAAGGGTTAGGGAGCATGAGCTTAGGAAATGGGAGGAGATAGAGGCAGGGAGGTTCTTTAAACTTTGTGCAGAATGAGAAACAGTAACTTTTCTCTTTTCTTCTAAAGCAAACTGGCACTGAATTTTAACATACTATTATTCAGAATTGCTTTTCTGATCAGATACAAGTACCTCAGATTTTTTAAGGCAACATGAATGATGAAATGTGTTTTAGCAGTTATCTTTAAAAGTAGTTTTATTTTTCAAGTAAAAGGCTATAGCCTGTTCTTTCTTCCAGCAGTACAAGAAATTCTCATTGTTCTGTCTACATGATCTATGTGCTTAGTTTCTTTTTTTTTTTTTTCTTTAAGTGCTTGTTTCATTGTGGTTTGAATGAATGTTTAAAATTTCTGGATTTTGATCTTTAGAACATGCTGATTTATCAGAACTGTTAAAAACCTGATTGTTCACTGCTCCTTGTTTGGTGGGGCACCCTATTGATATCTGTTGTCTGTTAAAGAGGGAAATTCTTCCTCTAGTCTGCAGATCATTAAGTGAATGGTTTACAGCATGCCTTTAAAATTATTTGAATGCATTGAACATGTTTGTCCAGTGAATTTTAAATTGACTCATTGTAATGACTTTGCTTTGATTCTGTGGCTTTTGCTCCTCTCCACAAGAATTTGAATTCTCTGTTGCATTTTGTATACATGTTCTTAACAGGGGAAGAAATATTGCATTTTTTACAGAGGTGGGTTTTCCTATCCCCTCTGAATGCCTTCTAAAATTGATACAATAAAAATCAGTTATTGCAGTGCATAATTATTTCATAAATTATTTTTTGGCATAATCAGAAACAATGACCAAGAATGATAATAGAAAATACGAAAACCTTCCTTCCTTTGAAGAATAGAAATCAGGTGGTCAGACTCCCGCATGCTTTGTGCCTGACACACTTACTCTCATGTCATTGTGTATCATGATTCGGAGATGGAGTGGCTTCAGGTTTATAGATTTTTGTTTTAACATTTGTGTTGAATACTTTCTCCAGGCTGATGTTTCATGTTGGGTTTGTGGAAAGAGTAGAAGGGAAAAAAATGCTTTGTTTTGTTTTCAGGAGGCCTGAGTTGATGAGAAAAGAGTTGAGGGTGGGCTGAGGAAAAGAGTGACACTCCCTCTCCTCCTGGCTGAAATTGATGAACAAAGAATTCAATTAAGTGTATCGGTATTTGACCAATAGAAGTTAGAGGGCCCAAACTGGCTAGAAATATACAATGGAAATTACTGAATTCAGCTGCAGAATGAGGTGCTTTACCAAGTAGAAGCAGCTTAGAGCAATCAGAAAAATCAGTAATATGATGAGATATAAAAGGAATATTATATCTTTTATTTCTGAAACTTTTCTATGTTAAGTTGTGTAGAGCTAAAATTAAGTTTCAAGCACCAGGATTTAAGAGTGTGGGTGGTTCTGTAGGATCTTTATTCTCGGATGTGCCTAGACCCTGCTAGAGTGGCTGAAGATGGCAGGAAAAGACCCACATCCAGTATTTGTCATCCTAGGGTGTCCTCCATAATGGTTCCATGTGGGAGCCCATGATTGGGTTAACAAATTGTAACACACCCCAGTCGCCTCTGAATTTTAAGAAGAAAAAATATGCTTTGATACTGCTTTGCAAGCAAGTGCCTGTGCATCCCCACTCCAGTCTCCTTGCCTTAAAAAGCAGAGACAATGCTTTGCTTGTGTAGTTGAGGTTTTAGATAGCACTCTGCTGGTTGCAAAGCAAGGACCGAGACCCTCAGCTATAAACGCTGGGCTTGTGTGTTGTTAGATAGTGTATTATCCCCAAAACAAGGACCTGGCTGGTCTGGTGGTCTGCTTTGTAATGAACATATCTGAAAATGTATCTTGTTCCCCTCACCCCATGACTTCCCTAAAGATACACTAATCCTTTTTACTCATTGTGTATTCTATAATCTCTGCCTCATCCTGTCTTTCCCGAATTTCCTCCTTATTATTTCACAACTGCAAACGAATTTTTCCTTTGATTATACACAATAAATATGGGAGCATTTGAGAGGCTCATGGAGATGGCTCCCTACTCCCTCTTGGTTTCTTGACTTTTTCCACAGAGTCTTTAATAATCATTCCGTGTCGGTAAGACTTCTGCCAGCCAGAACCCACATTTCCAGGTGAGAAGGATGCAGGCTTTATCTCTCCTACCAGAGGAAGAGACAGAAGAGAATTGAGATATGCTCCCTCGTGATCCCTTCCTGCCCCAGGTCTACTGCGGTTCACCTGCAGCCTTCTGGCCTCTGCTCAGAGGGCCTCTGTCCCAGGACTGACCTCAGCCTTTTCTTCCCTTGTCAACATTTTCTGTGCCCTTCAGAACTTGGTCTCTTCTCTGCAATTCAACCCTGGCAGATGTGATGGTGGTCAGCGTGCTGGTGGGCAGTCCTTTGGGGACACCCAGGAGCCATGGTGATTCTCCTGAGTCTCTCAATCAGGGTTACAGGACAGTCAAGCACCGAAGGAAGCCCATTCACGTGATGTCAACAGAGCATTTCATCACTTTCATTTTATTTGTAAATTTTCGGTGGAGAAATTATTTGTAGCAAATTGTTCCAGATATTCGCCGACTGCTTTCCTCATCACCATTCCTTGTTGTCTCTGGTGCTAGTTTAATAAACCAGGTTTCTTCTGTGGTCATTTCTGGCAGCTGGGCTTGCCGAATCCTTGATCTGCATTTGAAACAGAATCCTTCTTCGTGATGTCAATGTGATTTTCCTATTTCTGAATATTTCGTGTACACTCAGCAACTGTTTCAAGTGAAATGCTCTTGTCCAATTTTGGTTAACACACATTTGCTGATCTCCTGCTTTCATGCTGAGGGCAGTTTCTTTTTCCTCTAATAAAAGTTAGCAATTTGCATTTACTATGGAAGATACTGGCCCAAGGTCCTTTTGTTCTTAAGAGTTTTAATACAATTCACCCATTAAAATGTACAGCGGTTTTTACTCTATGCCCAGAATTGTGCATCCCATTCAATCTTAGAATATTTTCATCCCCCCAACAGGAAGCCCTGTATGCATAAACAGACATTCCCATCTTCCCCATCCTCCCCCAGCCCCAAGGAGCCACTTTTCTCTCTGTGGATTTGCCTGTGCTGGACATTTCATGTAAATCGAGTCACTTCATATAAGTGGAAACGTCTATTGTGACTGACTTCTTTCACACTGAGTAACGTTTTCAATGTTTGTCCATGTTGTGGCCTTAGTCACTATTCTATGCTATGCTATTGCTGAATAACATTCCACTCTATGGCTGGGCCCCACTGTTTACCCATTCACCAGGTGATAGGCATTTGGGTTGTTTCTGCTTTTTGGCTGTGATGAGTAATGTCGCCGTGGACACTCATGTGGGATTTTTTATGTGGATATTTGTTTTCATTTCTCTTACGTGTGTGCCCAGAGAGCAGAATTGCTGGGTCAGTCAGAAACCAAATGTTCAACTCTCTGAGGCCCTGCCAGGCTGTTTTCCAAAGTGGCCACGCTGTGTTACATCCTCACCAGCAAGGGCTGCGTGCTCCGCTTCCTCTGTGTCCTCTTTAGTGCTTGTTACGCTTTTTTTTTTATTGTAACCTATTGTAGTGAGTGTGAAGCGGTTTCTCCTAGTGGTTTTGACTTGATTTCCCTTACAGCTAATGCTATTGAACATTCTTTCATTGTGCTTATTGGACATTTGTATATTTTCCTTGAAAAATACCTTTTCAGATCCTTTATTTACCTTTTAATTGAGTTGCCTTTTTATTGTTGAGTTATAGGGTTTTTTTTCCTTCATTTGGAGATACAAATTCCTTATCAGATAAATGACTTGAAAAAATTTTCCCCTGTGTGTTGTTTTTTCACTTTCTGGATGGTGCCCTTTGAAGCAAAGTTTTAAATTTTGATGAACTCCAATTTATCTCTGTTTTCTTTGTTCCTTGGGCTTTTGGGGTATTATGTAAATTCTGAGGTATTTTATTTAAGCTTTTATATATAAAATAACTTAATTTGTAGGAACGTTCTAGGAGATGGGTGCGGTTCTTGTCCCCAGTCTATGGATAGTAGACTGAGATGCAGAAAATTTCACTGAAATATCAGTGTCACAGCTACCCAGTGCTGTGGGATTTCAGACCCTCATGTTTGTCCCCAGCATTTGTGATCTTCACCACCATGCTCCACTACTGCCTGGAATCGTTAATGAAAACGCCTTTCATTTTCTGATTTCTTGTTAGTTTGTTTTCTCATTGGGGACCTCATCTCCTCATTTTCCTTTCGGAGATCAATATAGATTTATTTTAGGTCTCATGTAGGCAGAAGCATTGCTATCAGTTTACTTCTTTATTACTCACTCTCCAGTGATGATTGTTGCTAGCTGACCTAATCAAGTCATGCTTAAGTCTTTCCTGCTAATGACACTAAAAACAGTCATGACTTATAGAATGCTCAAAGAAAGTACTTGATTGATTTTATTTTGCTACCCAATCAAACCAATCAAGTAAAAACCCCAGTGTTGACACAGACTATAAGCCCTCCAGAATAGGGTCACTGTCTTCCTTGTGTTTCATTTATTTGGTCACAGTGTCTGGATAGTTCCTTGCTGTCCAGCAGTTTTGTGAGGATACGGTGCTCGTGAATCATTGTAAGGACAGAATTTTGACAACAGACTGTGTTGTTCATTTCACAAGGGAAAAGGTAATATAGAAATACTGCTCAGATCTATTTTAAAATTAAGGTTGGAATTTTGAAAAGAATTCAAGAAACCGTACAAAGCTCTTTTTCAGTAATTTTAGATCTATCTTAGACACATTATGGTTACATAGCAGAGTAACTTACCAAGTAGATTTGACAAGAGGAGTGTAATATTGATTATTTGCTTTAGTTGAAATATTCTACCTGGGATAAAGTAATCAGTGCCCATAAATGAACATATATGTTTGTATTTCTATGCAACATGGGAGCAGACTTCATATGTTTCTATATAATATATATGACTGTGTGTTTTAATCTGTCTGTCAGTGTTTTTATAGTTTTTCAGCAACATTGTTACTTCAGGATTCTTCTAAGATATTCACTCCCGATACTACTGTAGTTTGTACTGTGTATCGTATCTTATGCATGGGATTCCACTGTCCCCTCAGTGAGGAATTTTCTCTCCTATTGAGTTAGTAGCAGAGTTAAAGAAACAATGATTTCTAGGCCTTTGCTCTCCACGTGTTTGCTGTTGGCTGTCAATCACGAGTTTCCCTTTCTTGAGTTTTCATTGTTCAATTAGAATTTTTGAAAATAATTATTAATATGTTTCACCAGTCTCCCTAGAAACTTGATGTGTTTGTGCTTTTTAGTTTTCAATTTATGAAAATTGTAAATGCACACTTGTTTTTAAATAGTCCTTTTTCACTAGATATTTGTTTACCTCTTTATTGATAAAATAATTTTTTCCCAATGAATGAATCGGTGTGCATGTTTTAAAAGATACCTTACTTTTTATTTTTCTTATTGTAACAGTAATATTCATTGTAGAGAATTTAGTAAATAAGGATTAACACAGTAATAACTTCACAATGGCCTCTAATCTCACCTGGAGATACAGTTGTAAGGTTTGAAATTCAGAATTACAAGTCCTCTCACTTTGTTCTTCTCTTTCAAGTACGTTTTGGTTACTGAGACCCTCTAATTCCCATATGAATTGTAGCAGCAGCTAGACAGTTACTACAGAGGAGCCCGCTGGGATTGTGATCGAGACCACGTTGCATGTATGCATCTCTCTGGGAAGCGCTGCCCCCCCAAGAATGCTGTCAACTGATCCAGGAATTTGCGTGGTGTGCCTTTCCAGGTATTTAGGTCTTCTTTAATTTTTTTTCAGCAATGTGTAGAGTTTACATAGTATTATTTTACTTTATTTTTTGCCTTTATACTGAGGACAAGTGTGCAAGGTACCGGGATTAGAATTGTATTATAGCCCCGCAACTTGCTGCCACCATGGACGCTGTGGTCTCTCTTTGCCCTTTGTAAAATCTCACACAAAAAAGGACCTAAGTAACTCTGTCTTGAAAGAATGATTATATGATTGCTGGATGATGCTTGAGAGTCCTTGTTATGATGTCTTTTTCCCAGACATTCCCCTCTTCTTAACTATGCCCTTTCCCTTCCTTTCTTCCAGCCTGGGTTTCAGCCTGCCTGTGGCATTGATTTTCCTTGTCTGTGGACTCTTCCTTTCACTAGTTCATGATAATGTTACATGTGGGCTGTGGAAACTTGCTAGATGTCAAGAAAGAGCAAATCCATTGCATGCTAGTATTTTTAGAGTGTGTTATTGAATTATCAATTGAAATTAAATCAGGCTGACCCATTGAGCCATCCCCTGAGCTCTTTTCGCCTTCTTACATGTGATACTGCTCTTGTTGCTGCATGTGCCCTTCCCCCAGACTTGGTTTTGGAGTTGAGTAAGTCACCATCACTGGTGCACTCTCTTTAAATTTGAAGAGAACATTTGCTCCTTCTCCCTGGTTGGGGACTTAAATGAGATGAGGTAACAGATAAAGAATGGAGCCCCACGTCATTCTGACCACCGCTCTTTCCGTTCATTTCTCCAGGGGAAGAGTACATTTCAAAAATATAAAGATTGTGAGCTAATGAGATAGACAAGACAACCGATCATCTATTAAATACACTTTCATGCCAGAAACAAATGTATTATACACACAAAAAGCACATAAAGTACGGTAGTACTGTGGTTACAAACGTGGGTCCGAGTTCGAGTCCTGCTCTGGAGTGACAAGTCCTGTGAGATAGAGAACTGGTAGGTCGGCTTAGCCTCACCCAGACTTGTTTTCTGTCCTGCAGAGACAGGGCTCGCAAGTCATCCCTCCCCCGTAGGGGTGCTGTGGGCTGTAAATGACGCTCGTGGGCAGCCCGAGCACAGCTGCTCGTTTTTCGTAAGTGCAGGATAGCACAGCTTTTGCGGTGATGGCTATATGACCGCCCCGTGTAGACTCTCAGTGCTCCAAAGGGATGCTTTGTGGATTGGAGATGCGATTCTCACTTCTGTAAATACCCAAGGATTGTGTTATTGAGCCTTGCTGATTTGAATCTATTCTTTAGAAAGTACATAATGTAGATATATTTTTCAAACATGCATGCTTTTTTTCTTTTATTATTTATAGTTCTACCCTCTCATCTCTTGGTGTGACATTTCATGGAATCCAGGAAACAGTCCTAGGCCACCTACCTCTTCACACTTTTTCGTGGTGGTTTTCTTCCCTGACTAGAAGAGGGTTTTGCATAGGAAATTTTGTTTTCTCCCCTTCTCTTGGAGTCTCTCTGTTTGTCTGCCCGTCTCTCACCTGTCCATCTGTCCGTTTCTCTACCCACTCATTCTTCTGACTTGTTCCAGGAAGCATTTCAGGCAGCTTACAGAAGAACAGATATCAAATAAACAGGTGAGAAAATGGGGCCAAGTTCAGACAGTGAGGCTCAGAGTTGAGCCTGTGTGAGAGTTGCAGGCTTGTGACACACGAATCTGCCTTGTGAATTATAAGATCGAAAGCATCATTGTGCCTGAGGCTCCCAGCAGACACAGGGAAGCAGGGTTTGTGGGAGATGCTCACTGGCTGTGAAATAAATAACTGGCTTAGGAGAAGCCCAGCCTTTCCAACTACCAAGGCTTAGGAGAATATTTTGAGTGTCTTCCAAAATCAGAGTATTGCATCTTTTCTTTTTCAGAGTTTTATGTATAGTTGGTTTAAATTCTATACCTGGAAATTTCTCCAAAACTGCTGCCCACGTGAGTCCCATGACTCGGGAATGGGGTGTTTCTGCTCATTGACTGTTGTTGGCCAGAAACGGAAATGACAGCCTCAAAGGAGCCTGGGTTTTATCAGTTATGTTTTGTCAGTGCTGTAGATTTCAGAAAATGCTTTTAACGTTTCTCTCCATCTGAGGCAGCAGCGTGCTCTCTTACCAGCATCAGGAGCTCAGGGCCACGGGATGGTGGGGGCTGACTGCACTGCCGTCAAGACAGCTGAGCTAGTCACTGCAGGCTTGTTGCTTTCACGTAGTGTATTTCATGTTCTTTAATAGGTTTCAACAGGTAGTTAATTAACTGAGTTAATTAGCATGTAATAAATATGATGCTTTGTTGAAAAGACAGTTATAGGCAGAATATAAGTTGTGAACACTTTAAAAACGGTTTCATTACTGAAATTTCAGTAGGGAAGATTCAGTTTATCTTATCTACTCCTCTCTTTAAAAGTAACAAAGAAATAAGACAGAAAAAGCAGAGGATGATTTCTGTTCTTCCTCTCGGCTTGCAGGTGCCCTCACCTTCAGTGGCATCCATCCAGACACCAGCACTGACCCTGGCCGTGCTCAGAACTGCCTCAGTCCTGAAGACACAACTGACAAATAGAAGGGGGCCGCGCCCTGTTACAGCGGGTGCTCTCACTTTGTCGGTCCTTATGTAACTGCGCGGTGTTATTCAGGATCGCCCTTTCTACACTGTGTGACAGTGCTGCGGTGTCTCCTAGTTATTTGTTTCTGTAAGTACTCGTGTATTTTTTCCAATGTGCAGTACTAGACATCTAAAAATGCTTTTTTCAGATGAAAAATAATGTGTATTTAATATAAAATTCTGAAAAAAGGGTCAAAAGCGTCTATCCTTGTCCCAGTACTCAGAGATAATAATTAACACTTTAACATCTATTTTCTGTTCTTTTCATCAGTGTGTATCACCTCTGTCATAAAAACCAGCGAGCAATGTGTGCCTGTATACTGTGTGGAGACCTCCATTTTCCATTTGGCTTATTACACATTTTTCTACAATATTCTATCTCCCCTGGCATGATTTTTAATGACCAGTATAGCATTCTGTCTTGTGGAGGCATCGTCCATTTTTCTTTGGACTTAAATAAACTTTTAAATTCCAAGTATACTTAACTGAAATACTGAAAAGAGAACTGTGGTGGTACCGAAAGTCCCCTACATCACTTCCCCTTTTTTCCTGAGAGTAAAAACTGCTGACAATATGGAGTATATATTTCATGACCTTTATGCCTATGTCATATATATATATACACATACATACACGTATATGAGAACTCTATGTATATGTGTGTGTATATATGCTTTATGGAAAAATAAAGCCATACTGTAAGTTTTCTGCAGCTCGGTTTATTCACTCAGGTATATATCATAGACGTCCTCCCACTCCAGACTCACCCGGTCCTTTCAGATAGAGTAGAGAGGTCTCCTGATGTGCAGGTTTGGTCTCTTGTGTAAGGACACCTTTAGTGGGAGAGTACTGGTGACAAGGCCTTGGACCACGCCGAAACACCGGAACTTTAGTGCCCACAGCTCGCCGTGATTTAACACATCATTGTCTTGATGGTGAACACTTAAATTTTCTCCATTTTCCACTGTCAGAAAGAGTGTTTGACTGGCATCCTTCTTGTACAAACATTCCTGTGATCTTGTGTGAGTATTCCTTTTGTTAAGGTTTCTGGAAATTTAGCCCTTGGATGTGACAACTACATAAATCACAGGCTCCTTTCAAGTGAATCTAGAAATTCCTCCTCCTGTGGGGAATGAAAAGATGTAGAATAACTTATGTAATCAATTCTCTATTGCTGGATATGATTTCACTTCAGCTTTTCTTCCCACCATTGTAAACAGTGCTGTGTAAATGCTCTGATGAGTACATCTTTTTGAACTGATTTTTTTTCTAAACAAAACGATTCCTTAAAGTGGAGTTCAGTCAGTGTGTACACACGTTTTTCAGAGTTTAGATATCCATTGACATGTCATCCTCCTAAAGATCGATCACAGTTTGTTCTCTCAAAGATGGACACTAGCTAGAATATCTTTTAAAAATATGTGCCAATATGATGAGCAAAAGTGCTTTTTCATTGTTCTAGTTTGCACTTGATGACCAGTGAGGTATTGAGCATTTTTCACTCATTAGCCATCTAACTGTTAAAAAGTGAATGATCCCTTTTGTTCTTTGCGCACATTTAAGTGAGGGAGCTTCTTGTTGCTTTGTGACTGCTCTTTGTATGTTATGAACATTAACCCCTTATCTTCATCAACATGTATCAGAGAGCTTTTCCTTGTCATTTCTTGCCTTTCATTTTGTTCAGTAGGTTCATTTTTGTTGTGGCCCAAAATAATCTTAAGAGAGTAAATGTCTTCTTTTTGGGTTTCATTCTTGATATTATTCTTAGAAATGCTTTCTTATAATGGTATAAATTTCTTCTGTAGGTTTTTTTAATCTCTAAGATGGAGATGATAATGGTACTTGTTACAGTGAGGAGAAGCTGAATTGATATGAGCAAAGAGTTGTATTTGCTCTTATTAGTACTTTCTAATATTTACATCATTTTCTGTAATTTTTCTTGCGGTCATTATGACCGGAATAGAATTTGTTTTTCAAGGGGATTCTGTGATTGTCCCAAGACAATTATTGAATTCCTACTTTGCTCTTTAATTTGAAATCCCACCTGTAAAAAATACTTATGTACACTAGAGTCTCTTTTTGAGCTCATGATTTATTTCTGTCAATCTTACTTTCCAACACTAGCACTATATCTTACATATTGTAAAAATTTATTTAATATCTGACAGTGCAAATTTTTTGATTTGCTTTTCGATCCCTATTTTTCTTTGCTAGTATTATGACTTCATTTTTCCTGAAGAATTCTAATATAATTTTTTCAAGTTAAAAAAAAGTATATGTGTTGTCATGGGATTTTTTAGTAATTTTGAATTATCTTTAGGAGAACGTACATCTTTACAAAACTGTTTTCCTCCATACAAAAGGTTGATGTCTCTACTTTCACACTTCTTACTTTACCCCACAGTACAGTCCTGTAATTTCTCCATGTACAACATGGGCATTGTTTTTGAGTTTATTCCAGATTATTGTTGATGATTTTGTTAATTTTTTAAGTGAGAATTTTTTGCTATTATATTTTTTAACTGTTAAAACTGACACCTAGGAAGGCAGATTCGGTTTGTAAATACTCACTTTGTAATTTCTCATTTAAAATTCTAAGTATTAAGTACTTGTTACAGAATCCTTTCTTTTCTGTTTATAAAAATTTGTTTTCAAGATTCTCAAAATGGTCATAGCAAAGTATTATACGTGGGGAGACAGATGGAGAGAGGTAGTGTGGCTCATGTACAAACTGTGAGCACTTTCATGGCTGCCTTTACGCTGGAAAAGCCACTGAAGAGTCCAGGATAAACCAGGGGTGGCTTTGTATGCAGTTGAAAGCCAGCTTTCCTGCCTGGTGAAGCCTGGTGGGCGTGGCAGGTAGATGATCAAGGTCGAATGGAGGTTATTGGCTGCACAGAGCGCTGTGTCTGAGAACTGGAGAATATCGCCATGGGAAATGCTTGGTGCCAGGAATAATACAGAGGAGCTGGGGACCCTGTGTGTTAAGGATTTTCCAGCCCTGGGAGTGGGAAGATCAGACTCTGCATTCAGATCTGAGTTTGAATTCATCCTCTTTAGTTTACTTGTCCTCTGACTTTTGTCAAACTATATACCCTCTTTCACTTCCTGTTTTCTTGTCTCTCAAAATAGGAGAAATACAGCCTGCTGCTAGATTGTTTGATCAGGTTAAATAATTTGTGTCTATAAGATGCCACGTACAGTCACAAGCTCAGTGAGAAATGGGCTGTCGGCTGTTCTTCTGCAACTCAGTGCTTGACAAGACATGGGGGAAAGCCAGTCCCTAATTTGTGTGTGATGAAAGTAGGAACAAAATTAATGTCTTGCCTTTCCCTAGCAGTATCCTTACACCTTTGCTTCGTTTATTTCTTTTCTCCATTCCTTTCCCCTTTCCCATCCTCCACCAAAAGAACCTGAGACTCTCTCAGAATAGTAGATTCAAATTACTTTAAAGGTTGGCTCATCCTCATGAAATGATAGTAACATAAAAAAAACTGTGCACATCCCAGAATACATTGTATTTGATTTACACACACGCGCGTGCACACACACACACACACACAATCAGGCTACCTCCCACTTGCAGAGGGAGAAGGACCACTTTTTCTGAGTTTTCACTCACTGAGCGTGAGAACAGTGTCTCTTACACAGACATTCACCAGGCTTCGTGCATGGTGTTTTTAATTGAATTTCTGCTTTGTAGACATAGATATAGTCTCCTAATAGAAGAGAGAAAGTGGAGACATAGACATTCTGCTGAGATATTGGTGTCATCATATTTGAGTTGGAAAGGACTTAAGACAGCATAGAGTCGTAACATTTTATGGGTGAGAATCCATGATGTTGTAACTTGGACAAGAACCTGGATCTTCTGCCATCTTGTCCACAAGGGTGAAGAGGCAAATGGGCAGGGGATGGTAGGGATCCTTCTTCTTGAATTCCATGTTCTTGCTAGTTTTCATTGCTCAGCTGCCTTTAGTTTTTGTCCATGAGGCCTCTCATGAGAAGGTCACTCTGTCCTGATAGATTGAATTTCTTATCAGCAAAAAGCTCTGGACCCACTCATATTTCCCAGAGTTTTCTGCTGACCTGCTGACACTTTATATAAATCAGATCTAAGAAACTACTGAATATAAAATCCTTATTGTTATCATTTGCCCTCAAGTTCCATAGGAATGGGGTGCTGTCTCAGGCTGTCTAAAGCCAGATCCAAAGTAGGGTGATAGGCTGTGCTGCTGTTCCTCCACAGTCAAAGGGAATTTCCACCATAGCTATATAATCAGGCAGATGAGTTCAAATCTTGCCTTTACCAGTTATTATCTTTGTGAATTTGGGGAGAAACTGTATTTTTTGTGTCCAAATTTGTTTATCTGTAAATAAGTTCAGTATTTACTTTAAGGTTTCTGTTTTAGAATTGAATGAGCTAATTCCCTCATTTATACCTAAAATAGTGATCGCATGGTTCTATGCTGGTGCCTTGGTAGTTGATTACTAAGGGCCTCGGTAGTGAGAATGGGGGTGGGGGGGCCCTGGATAATAGAGCTTTTATTCCAGGATATGCTTGTAAAAGACTGGATGTGCAGTGGATTTTTAGTAAATATCTACTCCTTTCCTAATCTGCATTGATTGTGTATATATCTTTATACTAATATATGAACAATTTTATTGCAATTTAAATATCTTTGTAGTATTTACAATATCTATCTATAAAAATACGTGAAATAAAATTATTTGACTTTTATTTTCTTTTCAATATGCAAAACAAAATAAAATAGAAAAGAAAAAAGTTTTGAAGGAGTAGAAATAATTTTATTTCTGTGGAATCAATTCCTTATAATAGGTTTTTTGTTCGTGTTGTTAAAAAGCATATAAAATTGATAGGTTGTGACATACTGGAAATGAGGTAACAGTGGAGACATACTACCCCTAAGGCAGTCATTTTGTTACCAAGTCCAAACTCGTTCTGCTTGCTGCATGACAGGCCAATAAATCGGGAGATGAGATGTTGGAGTAAGGAAAAGAGACTTTATTTGAAAAGCTGGCAGACCCAGAAAATGGCATATTGATATCCAGTAGATCTTTCTTCCCCAGGGCAGAATTCAGTCTCCTTTTATACCAAAAAGGGGCGGGGATGTGGCTGGTTGTTACAAACTTCTTGCTGTATGAATTGTTTGTCCTTGAAATCCTTTGTTCCTGCAGCTGTCCATGTGGGTCAAATTATGGTGCCCCCGTAAAACCTCCAAAAAAAAAGAATGGTTATTCCCTATTTTGCAACTTTCCATCTATACATAAGTGTAGAAGAGCTAATATCCTTAAAGATCAGAGCCCGGAGAATAGGCCCTCCTGAATATTTCAGGCTAAAGGCAACTTTCTTTTACAAAAGGTGCAGAGATAGCAAGTCTGAGCCTAGAAAACAAGGTACAGGATTAAAGCCAAACGAACACATCTAACATGGAGTGAAATTTGTTCTTTCTATTACAATTTTTTTTCTCCCTCATAAATAATTTTAGTAAGAAACATGAGCAATTTTTTTATTTTTGCTTCATAATAAAGGACTACAACTACAATTTAGTGAGCAGGGATGCTGTGCGTGCCTTGGGGTCACAACAAACTCTTGTTGGGGGTGGTCGACCCTGCAACATGCCTGATGCCCCGTGAGTGTTGGTGAGGGTTCCCCTAACCAGGGGCTCTCTTCAGGAACCACCATATGGGCGTTGACCTCTGGCACCTCTTTTTCAGCTGCAGGAAATTTTTTCAGATTCTATGATAGAAAAATCACTCCACAGGGAAATATACACAAAATGTTATGATAAATCTCAGAGAAAAAAATGTGACAATGAGTGTGTATATGTCCATGAATGACTGAAAAATTGTGCTGAACACTGGAATTTGACACAACACTGTAAAATGATTATGAATCAATAAAAAATGTTAAAAAAAAAGAAATATCACTCCAGCTGGGGATAATCAGGGAATAAAGGAAGAGGAAAAGGGCTTGAAGTAGAGTAGAAGAGAAGGACAGAAGCTCAGGGAGCCTGGGGGCTTGGCAGCGGGGCCTCGGGAGAGAGAGGAGCAGAGATGTGGATGGGACCGGCTATGGAACCAGCACCTGCAGCTTTCCCTGCACCCAAGCCACACAGCTTTTAATAGGGCCCAGGACTCTCTCCTGTCTGGATGTCACCCTGGGCAGAACCTTGAGAATCGAAGGTAAGGGGTGGGCAGCACTCACCTAGGTGGTCACTGAGGACTTTGGTCAAGTCCACATTGACTTTTCCAGTCATGTGCCTTCACCTGTTCTTTATCTCAGGATCTGAGAAGCAGGAGCAAGGAACTCAGGGATAGATCCTGATAGATCCAGGAGGATATCTGACTGTGTTAAGAGACGACAGTCACAGTGACACTGGGAGCGAAGACACTTGCAGCAAAGTAAAATAACTTCACAACTATTGCATCAGAGCTGCAAGTGTAAGAGAGCCTAAGCCTGTCTCAGAGTGCAGGGGACAAGCAGAATGGAATGGTAAAATTAACACTGACAATTGAGATTTTTTCAAATAGCCTGCTACTTTGAATTTTATCACTTGAATGTATGCAGGTGTATTTCTATGAGCATTTATAGGTTCACACAACCCCACCAGCCCCTCTTGCCCCCATCGGGGAAGGGATTTCTCAAGCACAGTGCCCCTCCTGCTTGCGTGGGCCACGCTGCGGGTCCTCGCCTGGGGCCGGACTGCTACAGGACACTGAGTCCCCGAGGCACGGCCTGGGATACATGACAGGAACATCTGTGCTCTTGGCTGAGGGCCTCCATTTCCCCCTGCAGTGTAAGAATGCCGGTGACTCAGTTAGAAGCATGCATCCAAGCCGTCCTTCCGTGTCATCACCATCTAGAAGCGGTGCCTGAATCTTCTGAATTTCTGCAGAATGTGGTTTACAATCACCTTGAACAAGTGAGTGTGTGTCCTCTTTCAAGTGGAGGAGTTACTGCCGTTTTCCTGGAACTTACTCACCACTAGTCCATCTGATTTTTCTGTGCTAGGATTCAGTATGGCCTGCTAATAACTCTGCAGTCAGATCTAGAAACCCTGATGAAGAGGATTATTTATTTTCTTTGTTTAGATGATAGTATTTTACTTTCAAAATTCTGAGTTTTCAGTTCTTGGAGGAATTTTTTCGGGGGTTGGAGAAACAACTTTGCTCTTACCATCTTTGTGACCTGTTGCTATATGCGTCTCACCTGTCTTCTGTCACTTGTGAGGCGGTTCTATTTTTGACCCTGTCCGGGTTGTTCATATTATAAAACATAAAATCTGTAAAAGTACAGTCCCTTTTACTCCGAAGGCATTCCACAAATACTCCTTTAATCTGGGTGTGGTTTTAAGAAGACACAATCATTAGAATATATACTTGCAGGTTGCCAGTGCAAAATCCCCAAATTAATAGTCGAGATCAACATATAAAATCTTTCTAATCTACCATGGATTTGTATGGATAAGTGAAGTAGTTTGCTAAGAACTCAATCCTCCCAAGCTGATGCTCTGACAGAGGGCAGGGCCCAGGGACGAGGGCGTGTCCTGCCCTTCCTGAGCTGACAGTTTCATGGCAAAGACCTTCACCAGGTGAAGAAATTGAAGTTTATTCTAAGAAGAGTGGGTATGAAAAGAGTCCAAAAAGCGTGGGAGTGACACAATCCCATTTGTCTCAAGTAGGGGAGAGTGGCTGTGGGGCCACTTGGGAGACTCATGGGTCCGGGCGGGCAGTGTTGTTGGCTTCAACTTGAGAGGTGGGATGGTCAGTGGGAAAAAGCGAACAGATTGAAGGCATGTTTAGATGGTAAAGAGGAAAGGATCAATGCTTTCTGTGAAGGTAGGATGGAGTAAGGCCCAGGTTTCTGGGCGGATTAATGAGTTAAATAATGGTCCTGCTGTGTTCTGAGGAGGGAAAGCAGCAGAGGGAGTTCTGGGGGAAAACTGATGAGTTCAGCTGTGGGTAAAGTGAAAGGCTGTTAGATGTGTGGTCTGGGATCTCTGGTGGGAGCCAGTAGTGAGTAGGGGGAGGGGAGAGAGACTTTCAAATCATTTTGTCTTGTGAACATACATATAAGAATGAGTAATGACACAACCCCTCTATATTCTGGATTTAAAACCCAGTAAAATTTTGCTATATTGACTGCAGGGGCTCTTAATTTTTTTAATAGAAATAAAATAAATAGAAACAAAATAGTGGAGTTAATGAATATCTTAGAGTTGATGTGTGTCCTTGTATGTATTTTCATAACTCATCTGTTTATAAACATAATCTACAAAAAGTTAACTTGCTTAGCATAAGAGTTAAACAGAGGGACGTGACATACTCTGTTGGTGGCTCAAGGTGATTTCTTGGGCAAATTATGTAGCCTCTCTGTGCCTTAGTTGCATCTTCTGTGACTGCCCCCGGGCCCCTCGTCACAGCTGATTTCCTAGACTAGATGTTGGGAGGGAGGCTGCTGAAGGGAGTAAGAGGTGGCAACTGCTAGGGTCACTAAAGAGAGAGACAAAAACAGATTAAAGCCAAGAAACTGAGTACTAATACCCTCAAAGGAGAAAGAACCCCACAGTTTTTTGAGCCACTTAGCGTAAGGGAAAGAAAATCATGTGGATCCAAAACTCTTGAGCATATGAGTATTGTGAGTGGGAGGGTGTCATCAGAAAAGGGTTGAGAAAGGCCTTTTGGTTTCCCTTAAATTTCCAGTAAGGATGAGGCGCAGAAGAAAAACCACCCGCTTCACTGTAGAAGGTGCTGTTTTGTGCGAAACTGACCAAAGGTTGGAAACCAGTCATCAGTGGTGCTGGCAAAAGAAGAGACTTCTGGATTGGGTGGGGCACTTGCTGTGACTTCCAGGTGACCTGCTGGCTGGGGACTGTGAGGCGGGCAGTAGGTTTGCAGTGTGACTTGGGCATAATCCCTGGCTCTGAGGCTGCTGATCTGACTAGCAGAGCTGGGCAGACACCGTCCTAATGGGGCTGCTCGGGATGAGGTCTGGGACACCTGCCGTGCTGAGGGCGAGAGGAGAGCTCCCCTGAGGGGGTGTCCCTGTGAAGATTAGAAACGTCCTCCTGCAGTGGAGGAAGAGCCTCTGAGCAGCGGGCTGGATGCACAGGCAAGGCCAGCCTGAGCACGGAGATTTCAGGAAGCCGGAATTCATACAGGCCCGAACGGCCTTATTCCTGAGAAACTGGAGGGAAAATATGCTGCAAATGCAGGCTAAGTTCAGACACTCTGGTGTGTCATGAGTGATAGGAAAAGACTGTTCAGGCAGGCACGAGAGAACCCTGTGAGTGTCCCAGTTGGGTGTCACACAGGAGGAAGGAGCAGAGTTATATACTTTGCCACTTATTAGCTGTGTGACTTTGAGCAATATCACCCCACCTCTCTATATATATATCTTCATCTGTAAAGTGACAGAGTGACAAGCTCGTGTCATCAGAAGGCTTAGTTTAGCTCTGATCCTCTTTGTCCCGTCCTGTCAGTGCTGCCCTCCAAGGTTCTGCAACGGCTGCTCTTACCCTGAGAAGGGCATAGAGGGACATTGTAATTCCCGAGGGCAGGAAGGGGTTGCTTTAAAAGCAGACATGTAGCCTCCTGCAGCTGCAGACCTGCAGGCAGTTTGGTTGATGGTTGTGGAGAGGACTTTGGAGGCCTTAGCATCGTCTTAAGGCTTCTTTTCCCTTGGGGACTGGGTTTGCCTTTGCAGATTAATGTTGAAGATTTGGGCTTCTGGCAAAGCTGTTTTCAGAGATGGTTATATACGTAACATGTCATATAAAATAAAATGCTTTTATTTAATATGTGGGACTTTGCAGCTGTAGGGAACAGCTCTGTTGGCCTGGTCTCCACGGAGGACACTAGGGATCAGCAGAGCGTGCGGGAGGGCAGGCGGCCTGCAGTGCTGCTGCGGGGGGTTCTCCCCAGCATGGTGCTCTTCTGAGTTCACTCTTTTATGAGTTTGGTTGCCAGAGGAGCAGACAGCAAAGTAATGAGTTCTGGTGGGATTGTATAATGACAGGAAGAAAGAGGGAGCCGTAGTTCTTCGGGACTACTACTCGCTTTTGGTTCCTGATCCAGTGTGTTCCATTACAGAATTGATGAGTTGTGTCTATTCTGGGACTTGATTGAAATAAACGTGCAGCCTAAAGTTAAGTGTTATGTTTTATTTGTCGGGAGGGCTAGACCCAGGATGACTGCCTCTCAGATCACTCTGAGGGACTTCTACCAAGAGTAGGGGAGAAGCTAGGATTATATAGGAGCTTTACAACAAAGACCAGGTAGTTGGAACAATAAAAGATTGCTTGTTATCTAAAGAAAGCCAGGTATCTCAAGTTCAAGAATTTAGTGCTTTTCAATATATGGGAGGACGCAAACATTTGGGCTCACTGAATATATTCTTTAGACAAGCACCTAGCTATCTAGGGCCAGTAATCTGTCCTTTCTTATTCTGAGTCTGCTCAGAGGGCACCGTTGTGAGTGGCTGCAGGCCTGTCTTCACTGGGGGAGTGGCGGCAGCCGCTGATGACTTGGTTTCAGCATTCTTTGTTTAGTGACATGGTTGCAGTATTTTCATTCACATTGTAGTATTTTCGTTCACAGAAAATTATAATATTACCCTGATTATGGATAATCTGGAACCTTGGAAAGGAACCGAGATGGAATTACTGCAGGTAACTTCTACTTTAATAAGCCGTGTGCAAACATGAACACGGAGGAAGCATACAAAAGGATTCGGTGGTGAATGGGAAGGGTTTCTCCAAGTTACAGGAGAAGGCAAGGCAGAATTCCTCTTCTTTGTGGGAAGGGACGTGAGTCCAACTTTCCTTTCTGAAGTGTTTTCTAAGAACTGTTTATGGTAATTAAGGAACATAGACAAACGGTGGCACACATTGCATTTAAGAGCTGGCCGGCTTCAAACTTGGGTATTGGACAGGTGGATTTCATAGGCAAGTGGTCAGGTGGATGGGACAGAGATGGAGCCCAGGCCTGGGGCCATATTCACGTTGAAATCGCCATTTCCTCACCATAGCGCCTTGGACTAGAATGTAACCACTCTTAACCTGTTGGTGAATCTGTGAAATGTGCATGATAATATTCGTTTCTTCCTGGGATTGTTGTTAAGTTCTAAAGAGTATTATAGCACACATGAAGCACTTAACACACTGGCACTTAGCAGTGTACACTTTGTGCGGCCACCACGCTTCGCGTGTGTCAGAGCCGTAAAGGCATTATTTGTCTGTTGAGGATGCACTGGTAGCCCTTTGGCTAGGTTGTGAATTCGGTGATTTCCTTAAATATTTGTAACTCTGTGTGCCATGGGCTGTTATTTTCATGGACAGATGAGGAATCTCAGGGTAAAAAAGACTATGTAATTTGCCCAAAATCAGACCATAATTTTGGGTGCAGGGGCCTCGGTTCAGCATGGGCCCCTGGGCCTTGTGCCTTCTCCGTTCAGCACCAGAGCCAGATGTGGGCTCGGCTGTTTCCCTGCCCAAAATATCCGGCAGGCCGCAAGACACAACTGGCCCCGTGCTGCTTGAGCAAAATCTCCGGAGGAGAGGCAGTTACAAAAGGGATAAACATAAAAACAGACGACAGCAAATTGTGATCAGCTCTGAGAAGTAAAGGAACACATCTCGCTGTGCAGAGCTGGGAGATTTCCCGTCGGGCTGCTCTGGGGGCGTTCATCTCAGCTAAACAAGCTCTGCTGCTGCACCAATGCAGGAAGGCAAGGCGCGTGTGGCCAGGTAGACTGGGCCTCGTTGGTCGTACTCATTCCCCATTAAGCGACAGCTGTCACGGGCACTTAACTAATAAACAGATGTTGGCCATAATCATCACGCACTTTGCTTGGTAGTTTTATTGGCGCCAACTTTGAGAGGAGGTCATTGAAGCTGCGAGTTTGCTGCATGCCCGTGATTACCATGGAAATATTCCCACTGGTCTTTCAACCTAGACTGGTGTGGCTGTCATGTCCCAGCCCTGTGAATGGCATCGTGCAGCTTCTCCCAATTGGCCCAAATGACTGACATCGATATTCTTAATTCGTAGGAAATTGTATGTGACAATAACAGAAAAAGGTAGTAAGAAATTGGAAAAGTAGAATATATCCAATTCTTTCCCAGCTGGGGGAGAGTACCCTGTGTCACTCACCCCACTCACTGCCTGTCACCTCCTCCCTGAGGACTCCATGTTCAGAAGCCACCCTGAGCCTTTGAAGAACATTTTGCCTCATGACACTTTTGACTAAGACCTGCGACCTCTCTGTCCCTGGTTAACTCTCTCTTCAAAGCCATTTAAATTTCTTGCAGGCTCCTCCGCTCAGATGTAAGAATAGCCTCTTTAAACTTCTTGATGCAGCTCCTAAATGAAGATCTTGCGAAGGAAACCTAGCCAAAACCTTGGAGGTATTCACATAGTGACTGTAACCTCAGCATTTTCTGACGTTCAGAATCAGAGGGGTGGGAGACACAGGAAGGCCTTTTTAAGTTAGAAAGGGGAAAGAGAAAGGACTCAGGCTGTTTGAGACTGAAACATCTCGGTCCCAGCCAGCAAGGCACCAGGGTTCAAGATAGTGTGCGGGGAGTGCTGAGTTCTCACTAAGAAAGAATTGGTGGGATGGGAGGGAGGACTTTTAGGTACTTAACTGGGGAAGGAAAAAGTGGGCTGAACATTTTATGGTTGAACAAGAGGATTGTGACATGATGTGCTTGTATTGTGGAGAGAAGGGTTTTGTGGAGCCAGGCCTAAGGAGAACGCTCTCTGGCTGGGGAGTCAGCAGAACAAAAAAACACAGAGAACCGGGCAGACCCCAGGGCCCCTGATGGGGGAGAGGCTGCCCGCTAATTGGAGCCCTGGGGGCTGCTTCTGTCCCTTAGCTGGGGCCTCAGAGCTCCCTTCACAACCCAGTCCTGTTGATACAAGAGAAAATATGAGGGGCATGAGAAGGGCTGTGTCCCAGGCTTTGGTTGAGCCCCTGGGATGTGCCCCACCAGATTTTGTTCCTTGGCTTCCTGCAGTAAAGAATTCAAGAGCTAGCCAGTGTTGAGTAAAGGTAGATTTATTCAGAGAGATACATTGATAGGCAAGAGAAATGTCACGAGGTGTGGGGGTTTGATGCTCAGATTAAAAGTAGGTACACACTCCACCTACAGAGTGTGGGCCTTCTCCGAAGAGGGAGAGAGAGTGGTCACCGCGAGGTGGCACTGTGTTGCTTGTTTCTTGGGCTTGGTGGTTTCATATGCTAATAAGTAGAAGGACCAGCCTTAGGGCAAGGGGCTGGGATTCCCAGGGAGATGGCCATTTCCCACCTTTTGACATTTTGTGGCTAGCTTTGGGACTGCCATGTTGCCTGGGGCAGTGTTATTCACCATGTTACTATTACAATGGGTGTATAATGAAGCTCAAGATCTGCTAGAAGTTAAATCTCTTCATCCTGAGCCTCAAGGCCTATTGGGGTTTGAATCCTTCACCATTTTGATGTTAATTGCTGTGGCCTTCCTTGAATGGCTGTGCTCTGCCACCTTCCATCCTGTCTCACTCTGATGACACAGAGACAGCAAAGGCCGGGCCCTCTATGTGCTCCTGCATTTAACAGCGGGAGGTGTGGTGTGGGCTGAGGATGACTGAGTGGTGAGAAGGATGTTTCAGAATTTCCCACGTGAGACATGGGGACCTGCCAGCAGCCACGGCAGATTTATCTCATGGGCATTATCGCTTGCGTTGTTACGGAAACAACAGGCCAGCCAAGAAACAAGCACCACTCAGAGGGTTGGAGCACTGAGATCTATTACGCCGGCGGGCTCAGAGGGGCTTCTGTTCCGAAGCTCTGAGCACCTCCAAGACTTGCACATGAGGTTTTATGTGGTTAATTACAAGTATGGAGGTATTAGCCAATAACTCAAACAACAAAAGCAAGGAATCAGTACACTGAAGCTTATCAATTTGGAACAGATCACATTACTGACAATTGTTGACCTTGGATTTACGAGTTAGCTTGTTAGCCCCGTAAACTGACACTGAACTTCAGATTTACGAGTTAGCCCAGCAAAACTTAGATCAGTAAACCGACACTTAACACACTTAGATTTGTGACTTAGATTATTATCCCAGCTGGGCTTTTCGTTCACAGTGTCACTCATCTTTTCTATTTTTCTTTTTTTGTAAGTATTTAATTCAAATTTAAAATCAGGTGTTTTTTGGAAAGAAATTTCTCTTTTTCTTTTCTTTGGGGCTCTTTTGGGGGGTAGGTAATTAGGTGTATTTATCTGTTAGTGGAGGCCCTGGGGCTTGAACCCAGAACCCCGTGCACGCTAAGCACACGCTCTACCACCTGCCCCATCATCTTTTTCTTTTTGCTTTAGCTGCCAAGAATCTTACAGCTGAATTTCTAGTCGGCCTTTAACACTTGCCCTGACTTCATGGAATCCATTTTTATGACTTTATCTTCCCCTGGTTTCATTTAAGTATTGAATCTCCATTTTCCCTTCACTCTCAGTTTTGCCTTTTTGTTGTTATGGTTGTTAAGCTGTGTTTTAAAAATTGTTCAATTTCTCTTTTAGCAGGAGGCTGAAAGTAAATAAATATGTAAACAAACAGCACACTTAAATTCTTTTATACATTCTAAGCTGTTTAGTAGTTACTTAAAAACCGATTTCAATATTAAAGTGATAACATTTTTAAATTATTTTTTAATTTTTCATAAAGACATAGCTGATTTAAAATATAATATATGTTTCAGGTGTACAATAGATGCCCCATTTATAGTTGCGGTAAAACATTGTGTGTATTCCCGGTGTTGTAAGATACATCCCTCTAGCGTATTTACATTACATGCTGCAGTTTGTATAAGAAAGTTGGGTAACGCAGAATCTGGGACGTGGCTGTGTCTGACCCAGGTTCACGCAAACCCTGCCTGTCAGGGCTCAGGCCCTCACTACTGTCTGCAGGGGAGCGAGTGGAGGCAGCTCTCATCAGCACTGGCACCAAACTCCGAGTGGCAGTGACAGCAGTGACTGTGTGTGGACGTGAAAATTGTTGTTCCAAGTGCTTTACATACATTTCTGCATATAATAATTAAAGCCCTCCTGTGACGAAGCGTTTTATGTTTTTAATGAATAATACATTTTATTTTGATATTGATAGACTTCAAATCTCCAGAAAATTTACAGGAGTAGTACAATAAACTCTTAGATACATTTCACCTTAAAGGGGACTATTTGCCCTTTTGTGACGGGCTGATTTTAGCATAAAGTTTCAAGGTTCATCCATGTTGTAGCCTGCATCAGTACTTTATTCTTTTTGTTTGATAATATCCTTTTCCTTTTTTTTCGTTTTTGGTCTATTTAAAAATATTTTCATTGAAATCTAGCCAGTTTATAATGTTGTGTCAATTTCTTGTGTACATCACATCACTTCGGTTAAATAGGAACATACCTGTATTCATTTTCATATTCTTTTTAAACATAAGTTAGTATAAGATATTAAATATATTCTCCTGTTCTATACAGTATAAACTTGCTGTTTATTCTTTACATACTCAGTATCTGCAAATCTTAAACTCCCAATTTATTCCTTCCACACCCTCTCCCCTCTGGTAACCATAGTTTGGTTTCTATGTCTCTGTGTCTGTTTCTGTTCTGTAGATTAGTTTATCTTTTTGTTTCTTTGTTTTTTGTTTTTGTTTTTGTTTTTGTTTTTTTAGATTCCACATGTGAGCGATCTCATATGGTATTTTTCTTTCTCTTTGTGGCTTATTTCACTTAGAATGACATTCTCCAGGTCCATTCATGTTGCTGCAAATGGCATTAATTTATTATTATTTTATGGCTGAATAGTAGTCTATTGGACAAATATACTACAACCTCTTTATCCAGTCGTCAGTCAGTGGACATTTAGGTTGTTTCCATGTCTTGCTATTGCAAACAGTGCTGCTGTGAACATTGGGGTGAAAGTGTCTTTTTGAATTACGGTTCCTTATGGATATATGTCCAGGAGTGGGATTGCTGGGTCATATGGGAGGTCAAGGTTGTCTACTGAGAAACCTCTATACATTTTTCCACAATGGCTCCACCAAACTGCATTCCCACCACAGTGTAGGAGGGTTCCCAATTCTCCGCAGCCTCTCCAGAATTTACTGTCTGTGAACTTCTGAATCATGGCTATTCTGACAGGTGAGAGGTGATACTTGATTGCAGTTTTGATTTGCATTTCTCTGATAATGATATTGAGCATTTTTTCATGTGCCTATTGGCCATTTGCATGTCTTCATTGGAGAAATGTTTCTTTAGGTATTCTGCCCATTTTTGGATTGAATTGTTTGTTTTTCTTTTTTATCAAGTGTAAATGCTGTTTACATATTCTGGGAATTAATCCCTTGTCACTGTCATTTATTGCAACTATTTTCTCCCATTCCATAGGTTGTCTTTTTGTTTTACTTTTTGTTTCCTTTTCTGTGCAAAAGCTTGTAAGTTTAATTAGAACCCACTTGTATATTTTTGCTTGTATTTCTATTGCTTGAGTAGACTGCTCTAGGAAAACATTGTTGAATTATATGTCAGATGTTTTGCCTATGTCTTCTTCTAAGAGGTTTATAGTGTCTTGTCTACATGTTTAATTCTTTAAGCCATTTTGAATTCATTTTTTTGTATATTGTGAGTAGTCTAACTTCATTGATTTATATGCAGCTGTGCAGTTTTCCCTGCACCATTTGCTGAAGAGGCTGTCTTTACTCCATTGTATGTTCTCACCTCCTATGTCAAAGATGAAATTACCAAAAGTTTGTGGGACTATTCTCGATAATTTTGTTTATCCATTCATTGATGGATGGATATTGTTAGTAACTCTTGGCTACTCTAAATGATACTGCTATGAATATTGATGTGCAAGTTTTTGTGAGAATACGTTTCCATTCTGTTGGCTGTACAGTTGGCCCACCATATCTGTAGTTTCCACTTCATGGATCCAGATGGCTGATTGTAAAGAGACTCGAACATCCTTGGATTATGGTATCCAGGGTGGGGTGTTCCTGAAACCAACCCCCCGAGGACACTGAAGGATGACTCTACATGTAGGAGTAGACTTGCTCAGCCACATAACTCTAACCTTTTGAGGAAACATCGGGCTTTTCCAAAGAAGCTGCACCATTGCCCCTTTCCAACGGCTGCATATTGAGGGTTCCCATTTCTCTGCCTCCTGACTGACACTTGTTATTGTCCATGTTTTGATTATAACCATCCTAGTGAGTTTAAAATGAGATCTCATTTTGATTTTGATTTCGCTAGTGATGCTGAGCATCTTTTCAGATGCTTATTGGCCAATTGTGTATCTATTTAAATCCTTGGCAAATTAAAAAATTGGGTCGATTTTCTTTGTATTGTTCATTTGTAAGCATTTGTTTTATATCCTGGATACTAGTCTCTTATTAGATATATGCTTTGCAAGATTTTTCTCCTATTCTGCAGATTGTCATTTCACTTTACTTTTTTTAAACATTAAAACAATTTTTTAGGGGGAGTTAATAAGATTTATTCATTTTATTTTTCTTCCTAAGCATGCAGTCTATCACTTGAGCTACCCCCTTCCCCTTTCATTTCACTTTCTTAATGATGTCCTTTGTAACAAATGATTTTCATTTGATGAAGTCCATTTTATCTGTTTTGTTTTATCACTTGTGCTATTGGTATTGTATCTAGGAAGCCATAGCCTATCCTACGACCACAAAGATTTATACTGTCTTCTTTTAGAAAGTTTATACATTTAGTTTTTACGTTTCTGTCTGTGATCCATTTTGAATTAATATTAATTTGTTATATAAAATACGGGGGTCCAAATTCCAGATTCATTCTTTTGCCTTCAGATACCCAGGTGTCTCTGTGCCATTTGTTGAATAGACTATACTTTCAATGGAGTGTTGTTGGCACATTTCTGGAAAACTGACTGTAAATGTAAGTTTCCCCACTGGATTTTTTGTTATGTCTCATAGATTTCTGAATCCAAACTTATGACAGAACCATAATGACTTGAGTGCTATAGATTTTCAGTGAGTCCTCCAACTTTGAGTGAGTCCTCCAACTTTGTCTTCTTTTCCAAGATTGTTTAGTCTGACCTGGGTCCCTTGCATTTCAATATGAAATTTTGGATCAGTTTTTCAATTTTTGCAACGAAGTCAGCTGGAATTTTGATAGGGATTTCATTAAATTTGTAGATCACTTAGGGGAGTCTTAACATTTTTAACAATATTGTCTATCATTCCATGAACGTGGGATGCCTTCCATATATGTATATCTTTTAAATTTTTTTTGGTGATACTTCAAAATATTCAGTGTACAAATCTTGTAAAATTTTGTTAAATGTATCTCTCATTTTATTTTTAATGCTGTTGTAAATGGAAAGGCTGAGATTCCTAAGAGTGGGAATATATATCAATTTATTTATTTCTAGGATTCCTACACAGCAAATACCCTAGGTTTATATTTGCTACATTAATCTATCCACAATTCTTCCCACCCCCGTGTCATAAGAAACCAAGACCCAGGTTAAGCCACCTGAACACCTATGTGGAAGTGAGAAATGAGACCTTTTGGTGGGGTTTTTGTAGATGATACTGAGAGCTTATTCAGTAAGGCTTCATCTTAATTCCTTTTAAACAATCCTTTCAGTATATATAGTCAGTTATATTAAGAAAATGCCCTTTTGATGTGCGGAGGAGCTTAAACTATCATTTTTTAAATAATTTCCAGTGAGAGTGTTGTACTTGAAACATAATTTGCATCAATCTTTGAAGATTTATGTTTCAGGAGTTTTGACTAAATAATACCTGTCTTTATTCAATAACTACAACTAAATGCTCAAGCAACAAGTAAGAGTTTGAGCAACTGCTCCTGCCCCGTAGTGCTGGGTGGCTGCAGCTGTAACTGGCGTCAGCGCTTACCTCGCCCAGTACACTTGTGCTGATCTGCTCAAAATGGTTCGTCCAACAGTTTGTCGGTAGTCTTTTCGACAAAGCCATTAAGCATTGTTTTAAGGTTGCTGGAATGGAATCTATTCTTATTAATATTAAGTAAGCATATATTGAGTGCTTACTGTATGTTGGGAATTGTCCCTCAGCCTCACATGAATAATATTTCTATTAAAACCTCTCATATTTCCTTGTTATTCGCACTTTACAGATAAGGAGACTGAGGATTAAGTCTTCTTTCTTTTGGGGGGAGCTCGTTATCAATGATGGGAAGTTGTAAGGAAAAAGATTTTGATTCATCCAGAGAAAATATTTTTCTGAGAGTCAGCATTGAAGTAGGTGACCACTGAAGAGGGTGATCATTGTTTGAGTGAGACGAGCCCCGGGTTATACGAAGTCAGCATCCCTGTCGTGGACACTGCACGTGTAGAGCTGCGTGGAGGGTGAGGCTGCGCTGCAGCGCAGGAACGAGGATGCCAGGCCGTTGAGCTGTGCTCAGGCCCAGTGGGGCTTTCTCCTAAGAGCAGTGGACCGTCATTGACAGATTTTTAGTAGGGGAGTGTGGTGCTCTCGTACATCCCTTTTGTCTTATAGAATGCTTAGAAACATTTAGAAGGCTCGGCAGGAGGTGATGTGATGAGTCAGAGTAGGGTGGCTGCGAGATGTAGCAGTGTTCAATTTTCAAGTGATTTTCAGTCCCAGGTTTGTGGCTGAGTAGCCGTGTCACTTTGGATGACACACTCAAGGAAGCGAAACAATTTATCTAATCAATTGAAACAGTGATGTACCGACCTCCCAGGACTGCTGTGTAGATCCAGTGAGATAATGTGTGCACAGTGTGCAGCGTGGTCCCCAGCACAGAGTCGGTGCTGAGGGAGTGCCAGTGAGTACCTGGTAGGACAGGTGTGGGTGGTGGAACTCATTGACTGAGGAAATTGGTCCCTGAAGGAGAGGTCCTGTCACATCTGTGAGTGATGGGCCTGAGCTGGGAGAGGCGGGGAGACCTTGTCCCCCGACCAGGTGCCCTGGGAAGGACGGCTATGGGAGGAGCACCGTGAAGTCAGCTCTTTGCAGGTGGAATTGGAGGAGCCCTTGAGATATCTAAGTGCATTGTCACAATCACAGAAGAGGTCTGGGCCCGGGCTGTGCATTTTCCTATAATCTCAATCCCTGAGGATGCCGAGGTATTGATCACTGAACGTGAAGACATACTTTACAGGATACGTGAATAGTAGTATCATCTCTGTCATCAAAGCTCACATCTCTTTATTCATCTCTCACTTTGTTAATTGGGTACTTACAGAGCTCACTTCACTGACCTCCCGTGGGCTCAGGCTCCACAGAAAAGAGCTGGTGAGTCTCCCTCTTTTCCAGAAGAAGACACATTTAGCTGGTAGACTTCTATACCTCACCAGAGTTCGAATTTTTGTTTGTTGATTTAATTCTATTTTCTGTTGGCCATCTCCTGACAGGAGAGACGTTTTACCTAATGGTCAGGTTTCAATTAGCTCTTACTGAGAATTGCTGATCTGATCCATAGTGTATTTACTCTATTAACTTTGTAGAGTACTTTTCATTTTCTGTCTTTGCCCTTTAATTTTGTTTGCCCCTTCAATTTTCTATCCTATTTGGGGCCTTATTTTTTTTTTAATTAAAAAATGTCTATAAGCAGTTAAGAAAACCAAAGTAAAGAAAAAAGGCACATGATAGCTAAATTTAGAAAATATCTAGTGTGTTTTCTGTCTCGGCAATGGAGGTTCTATAAACTCGTGAAAACCTTCATTACATAAGTTCCTTAAAATGCTGATTAAGAAAAAAACTTTCCTTCCTCATCTTTCAAGCTGCACAGCTATTTGTCAAGAAAGTGAGGGGAAATTCTCAGAAGCTAAGACAAACCAGAAAGCAGGGATTCTGGGAGATACATGAGCCTTAGAAGCCCTGGGGTGCCGGTTGGCTCCTGAACTGTGTTTCAGTTGCCCTGGCAGGAGGGCAGGAGGTGAGCCTGAGGCCTCTCACACTGGGAGTTGGATGGCTGTTCTTATGTAAGGCCAAGCGCATCCTGAGAATCCTGCTTTATAAAAGGGTGAATTAGAAAGAAAAGAATAAAAGCATTCCTCAAGGCAAGGAAGTAAGGAAAGTAAATTTTTTGGAAGCTGGGAAAAATAACATATCCAAAGTAAGGATTTAATTTAAAGCTTTTCTGGCATGAGAGAGAAAACAAACTCCTGGCAGATAATCACAGCTCCTCCCGGAAAGAGAAGGTGAGTTTTGAATGAATCAGTGGACAGCCATTCTGTAAAAGGCCCCCAGAGTCTTCTGGGTCAAGATACTGGACCCAAACACCTCCCTT